>NC_135497.1:341635747-341935747 GCF_052857255.1 Amblyomma americanum
CAAATAAACAGAATCAAACGCAGACAGGGCAGGGAACTTCCCTCCAGCCTCTTCGATCGGCACGCATAGTCAAGGCGGAAAGCGGCGCAGTTAGCTTAACTAGAGACATGTGCACTGTGCATGAAAACACAAACACACAAAAGCAAAAAGCGCAAAACATCCGAGTTCGGGAAAGTATCGTGTGGGGGGAAATATGAATGGCGGGAGCATTTAGTCAAGGGTGCTTCAATTGCACCCCGCTCGGCAAGGTGGTTGAACTAGGAAGATGGGCTGGGGTTGGAAGGGGGGGGGGGGGGGGGGGTTAAAGAGCTTTGAGTAAGCGGATGGGCGGCGAAGCTTGAAAAAAGATTCCGCTGGCGAGAAACGACGAGGTTGGTCAAGTCGGCGCTCCTAAGGTCAATACGCCCGGACTTTCATTAATGCCGTGAGGAATTGTCTCAAATTTGTGAATAAAGTACGACTCGCGTACGTTGCTCTCTTTCTCGGTGTTGTGGAACCCACCCTGTAAGACTGTTAAGCATCAAATGGGTGGTTTTTTCTCATTAATGTGTTTTGACAAGGGAAGTTGGGTAGGGATAAGATATGCCGCGCGGTGGTTATTCAAGCGAATTCGTGCCAGGGTTAACGGTCTGCCCAATGTAGTGCATACTGCACACACTGCATTCTAGGAGGTGTATTACCGTTGCAGGATCACAATCAACTTTGCCATTATTTCCATTTGAAGCCTCAAGCTGTGCACAGCTTGATGTTTGCATGTGTTTGCAGACCTGGCGTCTACTTTTTTCACAGGGTCAACACCCCAAAACTGACCAGTTATTTGTTTTTTGAGTGTATTAAATGTTTTTCGGTCGTCTTGTAGACTGTGTGAGGGGAGCGCTCGCAAGCTTTGTGTACAGTTTCACCGCAAATGAGCCAGCGGCTGAGGCGGGAAATTTTTGAGTCTTCACGATAAAAACGCACAATACTGTATATGCATTCGCACAAACTTGCAAAAAACATTAAAGCACAACAAAAAAGGGCCAAAGAGGCATTGCAGGCAAATCATGCACGTCGCGTTGCATACATGTCTCATTACCTTTGTCGTTCCCAAAGGACAATTGCAGATTTTCGGCTGGAAATTGTGCACCACGTTGCTGTGATGAACCAAATTTTCGAGCGGTGATAGCTGGCTGCTGCATTGGTCGCAGCGAAGAAAAGCTCCTTTTGCCTCCAACTTTGTGGACAATCCTCATATGCTGCAGACATGTTCTTCCGCTGAGTGAAGACTTTGTCGCAGACGCCGCAACGTCGACCACGAATCGTCGTGATGCAATTCATGGTCACCGTGCTCAGGTTGACGTTCACTCTGGTTTGGAAACACTGACGCCATGCTGTTCAGAAGTGCGCATGCAGTGTGAAAGCGCAGCGCATCAGACGCGCTTTTTTTAATCCCGCGCGCGCTGTCAAAAACCTGGAGAATTCCGAGAAAACTCTAGGAAAAATGTGTCTGTCCCCCAACCGGAAATGACGCCATTAAAAGTCACGTGATTATGACGTTGCATGCGTGACGTCACATTTTCTTTGACCAATCAGCGTTTCCAGCCCACCGACCCGCAATCCGCTTGTCGCGCACCACACGCATCGCCGCCCGCCGAAGCCGCGACGCTCGCCAGCGCCATCTCTCGCTCGCAGCAAGCAAGTTGTAGGTCACGTGAGGCGAGCTCGCGCTGTGACTGGCACGTTTTTTATGGGGCGGGGCTCCGCCGCCACCGCTCTACTGAAACGTAGACAGGGCCCAGCGGCGCCGGCCGCCCGATTTGGGGGGAAACCGGTCCACCCTCATCCCCCCTCCGTCGGCTCCGTCGGCGACGGAGGTGACGGAGGTGACGGAGGAAGCAAAAAACCGGCTGTGAGAATGTGGCCTTACGATGGATCCCGGTCCCAAACCGAATAAGAAGTTCTCGCAAAACTCCGGCCTGCATTTCAGCGACCTCATCCCCAGACAGCGTGCGATGCTTTTGAAGGACCACGTTATGGTTAGGCACGGGCGGGCCGTGTCCTCCCTTCCCCAGTGAGCAGCCGTTGCTAATTAAATATCTGAACCTCAGTGCGGAGGGTCACTAGGGTGTGAACACGGTCGGCACGTCGCGCCAATCAGAGGCTGGCCGAGGCTTTGGGGCCAATGGATTGTGATTCCTTGAAAGGCGCTGTTGCCACTGCGCAGCAAGCGCCGTCGAGGAGGTTTCTCACTGTTGAAAGGCGCCAGGCTATTTTTTTGCCACAAGAAACGGCTGGGTGCTCAAGGGCGCTCGCGTTTAAAGTTGGCGGTTTGGAAGTAAAACCGATGCACGGGACGCTTAACAGGCTCCGCTCGTTTCCGGAGGTACGGGGTTCACTGGATGAGGTTTTCTCGCCCCACTTGCATGTATACCTTCAGATGTGTACTGCGAATGGATTAAATTAGCTGAGAGCTCGAAGAGAACATCCGACCCAACTGCCCAAGGTATTGAATGGAGCCACAAACAAACGAGTTGGAGGAGAGTGAGAAAGCGAAAGCTTTACTGGCCGCGAACTTGCGATTTTCGCCGTGGCGGTGCTCCGAGGAGGCACATGAGGTCACAACTCGAGCCTCAGCAGCGGAGCGAGCAGAACCAAGCTTGGCTGGCCCAACGGCGGCGGGCTGGCGCACTCGGCGCGAAATAGAGACGTGCTCCAAGTCTCCGCCAGTGCGGTCAGAGTGCACCGAAGCCGCCGAACGCGTCGGCGGTCAAGCGCAGTTGGAGTTAGAGGGTCTCGCTTTGGCTGACGTAAACGTCGCCGTGCAGCGCACGCGGTGAGCGTTACGTAGGAGTATAAACGCGCCTTAACAGAGCTTGCGCTTAACCGCTAATCAACGTATCCGATGGTGACAACCAAAGTATTCGTTGGAGCCACTAAACCCTCCCCCTCCCCCGCACACTCACTGAATAAAAAAAGAACGTGTGCCGAGGCTCGGATTCGAACTTTACGCTTTTGAGGTAGAGACGATACCACTCCGCCACGACGGCCTCAACCATTGACCATGAATAAAGGCGCATCTAGTGAATGCACTTTTCCGATGACACGTCTCCGTGCTTTTGCATATCCTGGCCTAACAGAGCTAGGCCATCAGCAATTTTTTTCTTAACTGCCTTGTATCTTGTCTCCCGTCTCTAATAAACGATTTCCGTTAAGTAGTTTGCAGTTGACTGCCACAGCCGAGAATGTTTCGCCGGGCAAGCGTACGAAGACACAAGTGCTCCTTATACTGCTAACTGCCTTGTACGATCACCGACCATCGTCGTATCATCATAGTTTTTCATCGACCGTGGTGATCATCTGACCAGCCTTAACAGGCTCCTTGAAAGGTTAACTAGCACTTGAAGTGGCACTTGCAGTTCCTCTGCTGTCCGGCGCTTGTATATCAAGGCGCGTCACAAACAAAACTACGGGGAACGCAAAGCTCATAGAAACGAAGCGCCATAAAAAGCGAAACTCTTCTGGTCGCCTGAAGCACCACCAAGCATCGGTTTACTTTGCTTCCAACATTCAGGTTTTCTTTTGTCTGTCTTCCTTGTGTGATAAAAGTGCACTATCGGTTTTAAAACAAAACTTACTTGAATACTGAACTGTGCAAACTTCCTTTGTCAGCCTCAGAGATTCGCGCTTTCCATGCAGGAAAGAAAAATCCTCCAAGGTGGCGTATCTTGTCCTATGACGTCAGCACATGTTTACTTGCGAGATCGGCCTGTGGCGGCGATACCTGTATGTTGGTTCTTACTATTTTATACCTTTCAAGAGATTTGTTTTCAGTTAGAGTGGCATTTTTGTGATCAGGACCTGGTATTCTATCGATACAAGCCAACTTCAATTTCTCCACAGTGTCCCTTTAGCAGTGAGTGGTGTCGAATAATGCCACAGGGTGGATAAAAAATAAATAAATAAATAAATTAGGCGCGACCAGTCGTTTTGAAACTACTCGACTTCCGTGAAAAAAAATCAATATTACGACCATGCTACCAACTCAAAAACAACAAAATCAGCTCAATATACAAACATCAAAAATGCTGAAAATCATTAGCGGAGGACTTTTCAAAACGAGTTAGGGAAACATGGAAACAGCAGTGGAAAAGCTGTCTCCGGACAGCTGACTGGAAAAACTTACTCCGGACTAAGAGACTTCAGACCCTGAAAATAGTAAATGTTAATTGCAGAAGTGTCATAACAAAACAACTGAGTTGGAGGCCCTTCTTTTGCACGAGCCTGAAATAGCGGTTTTGACAGAAACTTGGCTTAACATTATGGTGTTCGACAGTGAGTTCTTTACCACTGGCTACAGTTCGTGCCGAAAGGATCGTGATGGTAGAAGTGGCTGTAAGCTGTACCAGTAAAAGGACCAGTAAGCTGTGCTGCTCATTGCTGCAGCCGCTGCTTTAGATGCGTAACCTAAACATTCATCCCGTCGAAACTTTTCTCCAGCTTTTTTTTCTAGATACATTATAAGTATTTTGGACTCCTGATCACTATGACTTCACTTGGATTAAGCACATTGACTACATAATGCATAATGGGTAATGTTAAGCGCAAGTTGTTCTTTCTGAGGAGAGCTTTGAGGCCTTCACTACGGCGTCTCTCATAGCCTGAGTCGCTTTGGGACGTAAAACCCCCTTAAACCAAGCTTCCTACTCCTTCTGTCCGGCTGCTCACATACAAAAACATAATTCTGCTGATAATAGACTATGCATGCGTTATTTCGGACACTTTCACTAAAACATACACTAATAAGATAGAAATGGTGCCAAGAAAAGCAGCTCGCATCATTTAAAATACATTTGGACATACGTCAGTGACAGAACTGTTAACCAAAGCGGACTTATTTATTTATTCATATTTATATTTATACAGAATACCCCTAAAGGCCCTCGAGAGGGTATTACATAGCGGGGGGGGGGGGGGGGGGGTGGGGGGGGGCACAGGCAAATGAACAGAATAAAACAAAACCACAAATATAAAACAACAAAAGCAAAAATAAGACACTTTACATGACATAAGTAAGCAAAAGAATCAAAAGAATGGCAGTGCGGCAAAGAACGAAGATTACTGCAGTATTAAAATTATACAAACAGAACACTAATGCAATGAATCATTTAATAACATACCCTGCAATAACATACCCTGTAAAGGAAGCCATGAAAAAATAACAATGTATGCGAAGAGTTAAGCAGTAGTTATTGAAGATATAAGATTAAAATATTTATCAGGATCAGTGGTGGTTGCGATATGTGAAGGCAGAGTGTTCCAGTCAGATATTGTGCGTGGTACGAATGAATGCGCATAGTTAAATGTTCTGCACGTGAAACGCCTAACTTTAAAGGGATGATCGCGGCGGTCAAAAATCGAAGGAGGCAAAGAAAAAAAGTCGTTATGAACTGATAGATGATGATAAAGTTTATGAAAGAGTAATAGTCGTGCAATTTTGCGGCGGAGACATAAATCCTGGAGACCTCCGCGTTTCTTTAAGGCTGTGATGCTGTTGTTACGTGAATAATCGGAGTAAATAAAACGAACGGCGCGGTTCTGCAATGATTCAATGTTATTTATTAGGTAAGATTGGTAAGAGTCCCAAATAGCCGAGGCATATTCGATTTTAGTTCGAATTAGAGTGGTGTAGGCATGGGCACGGAGGTGAGGAGGAGCATGATTTAGGTTATGTTTTAAGAGACCTAATGACCGAATAGCAGATGCAAGCATAAGGTTAATATGGTGGTTCCATGCTAAGTCTGAATGAAGGTGATCTCCTAAGTACTTATACGTGGTGACTAGCTCGAGTGAGCTATTATTTAAGGAGTATGCTGCTTGAATTCGAGACATTCGGTAAGTAAAAGACATCAATTTAGTTTTTGAATGATTAAGTTGCATAAGCCAGGTTGATCACCATGCTGTTACTGAATCCAGGTCAGATTGAAGGGATTGGCAATCGATGTTAGAATAAATTTTGCGATAAATTACACAATCATCAGCAAAAAGTCTGACATGGGAAGAAATTGAATCCGGTAAATCGTTGATAAATATTAGGAAAAGTAAGGGGCCAAGCACACTTCCTTGTGGGACGCCAGAGTGTACTTGACTGAAAGACGAATTGTGGTTGACAGCTGTAAATTGAGACCTGGAAAAGAGAAAAACTTTAACCCATGCAATGACAAGAGGGTGAACATTAAGCAGTGCTAGTTTCATTAATAACCGGTTGTGAGGTACTCTGTCGAAAGCTTTAGAAAAATCAAGAAATATAGAGTCAACTTGAATGCCAGCATCAATCGATGAATGTATGTCTTGAATGAATCCGGCAAGTTGCGTTTCGCATGAGTAGCCTTTACGGAACCCATGTTGATATTTAAAGATAATGTTATGTTCTTCAAGATAGTTAATTACCTGCGAGTGAATTACGTGTTCAAGAAGTTTGCAAACATTGCTAGTTAATGAAATGGATCGGTAATTTAGTGGTGAGGAACGATCACCAGACTTGAAAATTGGGACAACTTTAGCTAGGCGCCAGTCCAGCGGAATCACGCCTGATGATAGAGATTGTGAAAAAATAGCGGACAAGATGCGATGAATACCATCAGATGAATTTTTGAGTATTTTGTTATTAAAGCCAAGGTGATCTGATGCTGATGTTTTAAGCTTCCCTAGTAAGGATACGATACCTGTCTCACTGATACATATTTCGGACATTGACGTATTAGAAGTGCTGACAAAAATAGGAGGTAGAGGGAGATCTTCACGGGTAAAAACGGATGTGAATGCGTTATTGAAAAGTTCGGCGCATTCGGCCACTGGAACACTGCTGCCTTCCGCGTTGGTAAGAGTAATGTCAGGATGATCGGGGTTTATTATCTGCCAGAACTTCCGTGGATTGTTTGCTTGCATTGCCGGTAGATCGTGTGTGATGAAGTGCCTACGTACAGATATCAACTCAGACTGATATTCCTTATCACATAGTTTGTACCGTTGCCAAGATTCGGAGTTTCTGTTCTTGTCGACTTGTCTGTAAAGGCGCTTTTTCTTGTTATTAAGGCGACGTAGATGCCTATTAAACCAAGGCGCTGTGTTAGTGCATGGGATACTGATGACTGGTATGAATCTGTCAATGAGAGTAGCAAGTTTCACGCTGAACAGGTTCCAGTTCGTTTCCACGGAGCGTGACGAAAAATCGTGAAGAAAATGATCGGCAAAGACTGACAACTGAGCGTTTATTTCACCGAAGTTTGCTCGGTTGTAGCACCTTATTTGTTTAGTGTGAGTTACCTTTTTATGGGGCACAAAATTCAGGTTACCCGTGATTATGGAATGGTCGGAAAGGCCTTCTAAGAGCGCAATGTTGGAGCAACGGTAAGGATCATTTGTCAAGATAAGATCGAGAATATTGGCTGTAGTGGCGGAACGACGCGTAGGTTCAAAAATAAGTTGTTGCAAAGAGAAATCGAGAGAGGACTAGCAAAGCCCGAGCTTCAGGATCATTGGCAGGAGATGTTAATGACGACCAGTTAATAGCCGGAAAGTTAAAGTCACCAAGTAAAAGTAAGCTTGAATTCGGGAAACGCAAGTAAGATCGCTTAGTAAATTAGAAAACTGACTTGCGAATGAAGAATTCATGTCCGGAGGGCGGTAAATGACGCCAATGATGGCGACCGTGGGACCACAACTCAACTGGACCCATACCGATTCTAGGTACGACGTGACCTCTATAGGCACAGCAGTGAGCACTTTATTGACAGCCAGAAGGACACCGCCACCTCTACGGCCCGTGCGGTCACAACGAAAAGTGTTGAATTCGGAGTCACAGGTGAAAACGACATCATCAGGAACCATGTCATTTAACCAAGTCTCGGTAAGCGCGATGACCGAGAAGCAGCATGAATCAATTAAAGAAGAAAGTGCTACTTTATTTAGAAAGAACACTCCTTATGTTAGTGTACAGAAAACTGACATCGTAATTGGAGCAACGCTGCGCGTTTGGCCGCACGGGTGGTTTGCCAGCCACTTTACGGGAACAGGAAGGGATGCGTCAGGCAAAGGACACGCGCACTGCGCTACTTGTTTGATCATCCCAGAAATACGAGACACCATTGATAAGGAGTTTATCAAAAGACAAACGGACCTTGTCACCTTCTTTTTTTTACTGATTTGGCATACTTCCACAGTTGGCTGCGTTCCTCACGAACCGTTTTCGAGTAATCTTGCGAAATGCTGAAATCGGTATTTTTGAGTTTATAGCCCTTACTCATAAGCGTTCCGACTTCTTTTTCGTTGAACAGCTTTGCAATAATGGGTCTCTTTTTTTTCCTGAGAATAACGGCCTATGCGGTGAGCACGGGCTAAGGAAGACAACGTGATACCAAGTTTGCTAGAACAGAATTCGTTCACATGACGCTCAGAGTCTTCCCAAGTTTCAGACTCATCAGTGTCCTGAACACCATAAAAAAGAATGTTAGACCGGCGGGAACGATTTTCCAGGTCGTCAAGTTTTACTTGAATGTTGGATACATCGTGTGTACAACTCGTGGCGGATGCTTTGGTAGGCACTGGCTGTTTTTTAAGTTCCAGTTCCTGCACACGGGTAGCTAAAGACTAGGTCACTTTGAAGAACTGGAATAGACTCGATTTTAAGTTCAAGTTCATGAACACGATCGTTTAAAGTCTTCATTGCATTTTGCAGGCCAATATGAATTGTAAGAATCTTGTTAACACTTTCGAGGATATTCGTGTGGTTCGTCTCAAGCCTTTGAACAGTTCCATATACCAGTTCGAGCTTTTCATCTTGGCCCTTCGTCATAGGGCCTGGGTTTGTTTCAACGTCCCCACCCAGGACCAAAATGCGCCAAATGTACACTGCCGCCGAGCGGAAACGTTTCAGACTATGGGGTGGCCACGACACTGCTACAAGACAGACATCATCATCACGGTAAGAACACTCGTAATAACCAACCTGGAACAGCAGGAACGGTGAGTGGCGAGGCATTTCGTGGGCAGTGCCGTGGCCCAAGGGGGCGGTGAAATCCGAGTGCTTTCTGCAGGTGTCCTCGTCAGTTGATAATGTAGCATGTTGCCAGGCCCGAAGGTCGAAAGTGTCCAAAATCGGCAGGGGTGCGCACAGATGATCGGATGAGCAGCCGCAGCCGTCCAGAAACCAGCTAGCGCCGCAAGATTGCGGAACCGGTCGGCAAGGCGATGAAACAGGCAGGTGATAGCCGGTGAGCAGCAGCACCTGGAACAGCAGGAACGGTGAGCGGCGAGGCATTTCGTGGGCAGTGCCGTGGCCCAAGGGGGCGGTGAAATCCGAGTGTTTTATATAGGTGTCCTCGTCAGCTGATAATGTAGCATGTTGCCAGGCCCGAAGGTCGAAAGTGTCCAAAATCGGCAGGGGTGCGCACAGATTATCGGATGAGCAGCCGCAGCCGTCCAGAAACCAGCTAGCGCCGCAAGATTGCGGAACCGGTCGGCAAGTCTATGAAACAGGCAGGTGATAGCCGGTGAGCAGCAGCACCTGGAACAGCAGGAACGGTGAGTGGCGAGGTATTTCGTGGGCAGTGCCGTGGCCCTTGCCCTCATTATCACATAGAAACCCCGTGTCACGAATAAAATTTGTCTTTCAGTTCATTAACGGCCACTATAAGACAGACCTCACGATAAGAATTTTTTTCATCTCCTTACGCCACTAGGCAAAGAAATAGCCGCAGAGAAACGCCATTTACCACGCGTGCTGCGAGACGACCGACCAGTGCAGCGAGACGACATTTTCGCTCGGCGTCACTGTTCAAACTCTGGGTAGCAGAGTTTTCGGAGTTGTGCAAAAAGAGAGCAAGCACGCTGGGGAGAGAGGACGCAAGGATCGTCCGCGGCATCCGACTGAATGCTCGACGTCCGGACCGACTCGCCGATGCTTGATCACGTGTCGCGATAACCACGCTAATGCGCGCGGACCATCCGCGATCCGGTCCCTCGTCTGAACCCACACGATGGCAAACCCTCATGAGGGCGTCCTCACCCTCACCATGAGGATTTCACTCAGTGAGGTGAGGGCGAGGGAGGATGAAAATACGTGAGGACGAGGGTGAGGGCGATGGAGGAAGACGTGATGAGGTGAGGGTGAGGGAGGGCAGAATTCCCTGTCTGAGGATCAGGGTGGTGTCCCGAAGCAGAGGTGACGAGAGCGTGCGGCTGCAACCGGTCGTGACGCTGGCCGGATCCCGAAGAGGCTCTAACCGGTTCTGCGGAGTTCTGGAGAGCCTTCGAGGTGGCGCTCCCGTAGCTGCTCTCGCTTCTCCCATGAGGGAGACTTCCCTCCTCGCCCAGCCGGTGCTGTCCTGACGCACGGTGATGAAGGTGGGCCGCGTCCAAATGGAAGAAGGAAAGAGGTTCTCCACAAATCAAACTACCAGTAAAAGAGGAGCACAAACTTTTAGGAATAACTTTTGACAAAAAACTCACATTCCTGCCACATATAAATAGCCTATAAAAGAAAGCTTCTTAAACCCTGAATATATTAATAGTGTCTTCGACTGGTCGCTTTAGATCGCTCTAGAGCGCTCTGAGAGGCGACCGCACATTCGGCTGGTCGAAACCGGCCGCTCTCACTACATTCGGCTGGTTCTTTCCGAGCGCTCGCCTCCTGCTCAGAGCGCTCCGACGCACTCCGAGAAAAAAGTCGGAGCGGCTCCGAGATGTGTCCACGTGACAGAGCCACTTTCGCCATTTCGCGAAAGCGGTGCGAGGCCAAGGCGTTCCCTGCGTGTAGGCAGAAGCAAGTGTGGGCTTTTGACGCAGTCACGCTTGCTACGTTGGGTTTTGAGGGTGCCGCGCTGTGTGAGGCAAAATGTTCAAGAAACGCCGGATAAACATATAGGCTAGGAACGCGGTCTGTGTTGCTGTCGCGTGAGAACAGCGATTGCAGCAGCAGCTCAGACGAGGACGACAGTGCTATCCACAGGGCGATGTTCAAGAAATGAGCGTCCCGTGGAATGGAAAGCCGCGGTAGCGATCAATACTGGCTAAGCGGCGACCGCGATGCAAACTATGTGCGACCACGTGCGGCTAAATGTAATCAAGGGACCTTACGTGCGGCTACTGTTGACATCAGCAGCGCTGCCGCACAGTGGTTCCGGAAGTTACGTCCCCCTTCTGCCTCCTGCGCTTCTGCTTTAAAAACTCGCTGACCATTCGGCTTGACTATAGTCTCGCTATGCGCTCAGAGCGAGAGCGGCTCCCACTCTGCCAGATCCTAACCGGATCGCGGAAGCGACCAGTCGAAGACACCATTAGAATACTCTCTTGAAAGCACTGGGGTCTTGATAGGACATATATTTTGCGCATTTATCGCTCTGTCGTAAGCTTCACCTTAGTTTATGGATGTATACTTTATGGGTCAGCGAGACTATCGTACCTTAAAAAACTGGATCCAGTACATAATTTAGGTTTGCGTCTTTCCATTGGTGCATACAGGACGTAACTCACAGTCTGTATGTAGAAACCAACAAACCATTACTTACAGACAGAAGAGCCATGCTCACATTCTCATACATTCTAAAAATCTTTTCACTGCAGAAGAATCGATGTTACCCCATCGCTACAACGTGCCCATATAGAACACTCTTTAACAGCAAACCTCAAGTTACCCGGCCACTGCTCTTGCATTTTCAAGAGATGTGCCAAAACCTCGGCGTACTAGACGCCTTGCCAAGCATTGCTCGAAGAAGAGATTCACTGCCGCCATGCTACAATTTCCCTGCAATATGCGATTTCACTCTTTCACTTTTCCGAAAAAAAACAATTTCCACAGCAAGCTGTACCAAAAGAATTTCTTCCACTTGAGGAAAAATACAGTACTTTCAGAGCTTTTTATACAGACGGTTCAAAAACAAATGCTTACATTGGAAGCGCAGTGGTACAAGGGCAATTGGAATAAAATGGTAAGACTTCCACAGTGTGCATGCATCTTCACTGCCGAATGTTACGCCGTCTGTGTAGCCGTAGAAAAAACAGTAAATGAGAACCTCGCAAACCATTATTTAAATAAACTTTATAAGTGTGCTTACATTCCTTAACTACATAATGCAATCACTCCGCTGCTAGGCGACATCATACACAACATAATAACCGCCAGAACTTATGGACAAAACATAAAGCTTAGCTGGGTCGGCATGTCAGCATAATAGGCAACGAAAGAGCAAATTTGTGCGCTGCTCAAGGTTGTAGCAAGCAAATTAAAAATGTAAATATGCCCTAAAAAGATTTTATGAACTTTGTACATTGTGAAGCAAGGTAAAAATGGCAGTCCACTTGAAACGAAATAAATAGCAAACTACACTTAAACCAGTTTTAGGCTAATAGAAGTCATGTGTTCTCCAGAAATGTTTCAATTATCTGCCGTCTCCGTATAGGCCACACACACCATTGCAAATAACTTTCTGCTGGCAAAACGACACAAACCAGTTTGTACACGTGGAAGCGAGCTTACAGTTAATCACATTTTTTTTCATGCTCGACATTAAATTGCTGGGGGAAAAGTGCTTTTTCTCTGCTTTATCACCAATGCATTCCTTTTCACCCAGCACTGCTGTTGGGTGATAATGCAATTGTGAACATTTCTGTGGCTTTAAGATTTTTAACAGAAGCAGGCTTTCTTGAAAAAAGTGTAAATAATTACTCAGTGCTTCGCCTGATGCACCTCAGGAACTTTCTCATTCCTGAGGAAAAAAGCTCAAGTTTTTATTTGATTGGTTGGGAGCTTCCCGATCCTTGCCCAGCCAAGGACGGCTGCTGAAGTTACCCGACCTCATTTAAAGCTTTTAATATACGCCTTTTATAAATATTCTTTCTGCTCTCAATACTAGGCAGAAAGAAAGAGCTTTTCAAGCTTTCTACACCACCATATTTTTGAAATATTTGTAAAAATCTGTAGAAAACAAATTTTATTATACCTTGAGCTTGGCGCATGATAACCTTAGCTAATTATGCGCCATTGAACCTAGCACAACACAACGCACTCTTCCGACCTGCACATCTGCCCCTCTCCCGCTACAGAGGTGATGGTAGGACGCTTTTTGCTAACTTGCCCGAGACTTCTGACAGCACGCAACTCCACCTCGGCAGCCAGGCTTACTACTCCAGCCGACCATCAGACACAAGAACCGGGATGCATGGGCCCCAACACTGAGCCTTGCTGGCATTTATAGCCCACACCAACCTATTTATGCACATATCCATTTTTTTCAGATCATTAATTTATTGCACATACACAGAGGGCTTTTTCCTGCGAGTGTGTGATACGACATATTCAAGAGGAAGGATTACAATCAGAAGTTATTTTTACCACACTGTAACAGAGTTTGTTTATTCACACAGCCTGCTCATTCATTTATATCTGATATGAAGTCGTGTTCTCAGCGGAAAAAACACCAATAGTTCTGATACTAATGACAGAGCAGACAAGGGAAGGGAAAAGAGGGGCTCGTTATGGCAGCATGATGGAAGCCAATAGTCACCGAAACCAAGGAACATAGAGGATGTTTTTTGTTTTTAATTCGTGGGCATTTGGTCGACAGAATTGTTTTATACCACATTTGTTTGCGGTACTTGCCTGCGTCATTAAGAAAAAGTCGGATTTTCGCATCGTCTGCGGCGACGACGAAACGAATCGGGACGCTTTCTAAGCGATTGCAGCAGTGGCGCCATCTCGTGTGTCGGCCGTGAAGATTTAGGAAAGGAAATGGGGGGATTGTTTTTCGGGAGGTTTGACGATGAAGTACCAGGAAAGTCTTCAAACTTAGTGCAATTTTGGCCAATGTAAGCTTTTTGTGATCAATGATAAAGCATATGCTGAAGACTCTTCAAACCTCCCGCACAAGACCCCTGTCCGTCTAATCTTCACGGTCGGCTAACCAGATGGCGCCACAAGTGCGATCGCTGAGAGAGCGGCCTGCAGACGATGCGAATATCCGATTTCTTATTGATTCAGGCAAGTTCCCCAAATAAATGCGGTATAAAACAATTCTGCCCACCAAATTCCATTTCTCTCTGAGATTTGAGCTCGAACAATTTACTGACTTAGCTGAGAGGAGCATTCTACGGCTCGTGTTTAATTGCGGAATCATAATAAATAGTAATTGGTTTTTTGGCGAAGGGAAATAGGGAGTATCTGTCTCATATATCGTTGGACACCTGAACCGCGCCGTAAGGGAAGGGATAAGGGAGGGAGTGAAAGAGGAAAGGAAGAAGAAGGTGCCGTAGTGGAGGGCTCCGGAATAATTTCGACCGCTTGGGGATCTTTAACGTGTACTGACATCGCACAGCACACAGGCGCCTTAGCGTTTTTCCACCATGAAAACGCAGCCACCGCGGTAGGGTTCGAACCCGGCGGAACAATCTATATAATTATAATTGGTTTTTGGGGAAAGTAAATGGCGCAGTATCTGTCTCATATATCGTTGGACACCTGAACAGTGCCGTAAGAGAAGGGGTAAAGGAGGGAGTGAAAGAAGAAAGGAAGAAGAGGAGCCGTAGTGGAGGGCTTCGGAATAATTTCGACCACCTGGGGATCTTTAACGTGCACTGACATCGCACAGCACACGGGCGCCTTAGATTGTCTTTTCGGGGTAGGGAAGCTGTTCGTGTGGTGGTTGTGGTAAACAACCTTTATTTACATTGCACCTAGTCCTGGGCTATTTGCTCGTGTACTGTGACAACGCCTCCGTCGGCTGGGACCACGAAGGTATAGTGAACTAGAATATCCTAGTTCACTGTAACGCAGGCGTCTACTTGTCCATGTTGGCGGCGGGTGGTCCGCATCACGCTATTGCTACGCTTGGCATTCAGGCATTCCACGCTTCATTGGCGAGTAGGAGCGAATAATTCTCGCCTCTGGTGTCAAGATTAAATATCACACGGACGTCAGGAGACAAACATACGGGCGGCGTCGCTGCGAAAGAACTGCGTTCGCCCCTGCCTCGCGTCATCTGCTAGCAGACTACGGTAAGGAGCCCGGCTGCGGCGGCGAGCCCGCAAGCAGTCCCTCCTAAGTAGGTCATGTGACCAAGATGGAGTTTCTTGTCACAGCGGAAGCCGAGACCACTCAGCAAGTAGTGCGGGACTGGAAAATCGAATATGCCCACCGCTTCTAATGAGAGGACTGATTTTTTAGCAAAGTGCGCCCTTGGCGGACCTATTGTCACGTTCGTCCTAAATATTGTGAACCTGACTACAGATAGCCCGCTGTCAACAATGCCAGCGTCTCCACTACTTGAGCGATGAGTCTTGATGCAGCGGATTTTTAACGCCTGGATTTTCGTTGGATTGTGAGGATGTGCAGTTCAAGGCAATATGAGGTGTGCATGACTCTCTTGCGCTGCATAATACCGCAACAGAATCTTTATTTACGTTGATCGGAGTTATCTATAACCAACCTTTGTGAGCCTTGCGGCGAAATTGAGTACATAGATTTCTTTTTCCTCTTCTACCAGTCGTTCGCTTCTCTCCGTAGAATTTACTTGGGGATACCTCTCGCTCGACTAGGGCTTCCACTATATATTCCTATTCTCCTCTCCTTGGTGGCAATCACCAGATATGACCATAAACGAGTGCGCAATTGTATTCACGACTGTATGATTCCATCAACTAGACTTCTCTGCTAGAATAAGAATTCACTGCTTTTTCTTTTCCGTTTCTCTTTCATTTTTTGGTACAAATTCTAGTCTTAAAACAAAATTATCCAAATGTTCCACTCCTTGTGCACGAGTGCGTTTGTTTCCGCAATGCACCCTGGCCAATATCCCCGCCGTGGGTATGTTGTTGCCATGAAGCCTGAGGACATCATCATCACTCACTCGGCACGCAGCTCGCGCAAGGAACAGGGCCCGTTCATTAAGAGCCGGTGGTTGGCTTAGACACGACTGTGCTGTTGAGTCAACGTTCCGTCGTCGAATCTTCAGGAGAAGCTATCGGGCGAGGCACAGCGTCACGGCGTCCGTACGAGGTGAGGATTGAACGCTTGTTCGACCGCGGTGCTGGCTTAGGCCGCCTGACATTTAGGCTTGGCGTGCAATGACACCACACTCTACGAGGCTCGAGCTCTTAACATCGCGGTGAGTCATAAAAGACCCTAACTGGAAATGCTGGAAGACGTAGCGTTGCTAGATGATCTTCTGCTCTCTATGGGAGCTGCTGACAACTAATGTGGACGATGTTTCCGGTTCTGTAAAACCATTTCTGATTTCCCATCGTGTTTCCCGCGAAAAGCGACACAGAATCGTCATATCGTAATGTCGTAGATTTTCGGAAATTCAACCTGTAGCCGCCTGTGCTGTAACAAGTTCCCACTGGCAAGTTTTCACTAGTTGGGAGCTTTTACGCGAGACTATGTACTGCAACGTTGTGCGTGCATGTTGTGAGTGCGGCGACTGACGCGAAGTGCACAACCTGCCCAACGTTGCGTCTGCGCTTAACTCCTGGTGTTATGTGGTTAGTTGTACCGGTGTTCGGATAACTTCGATCCGCTTTTGCTGTAAACGTTGATGTGAAGCCTTGTCTGGCGGTTGTATGTGGCGTACTGCTTTGCGGCTTCAGTTACCTCAGTGGGCCTGAAATAAACACGTCTAGAGTCTATTTCAGGCCCATGGTCAGGCATGATTAGTACGAAGATTCATTTGCATGTGCGGCTGTTTAGCGTTGTTCACCGAAATCGTCCCGACGACGTAGACGGCTCCGGCCGACTCGCTCCGTCCGTAGCGAGAACTGCAAACTGCAATGCGCCGCGGTGCAAACTGCAGCCCCGCCGCGGTGGCTCAGTGGTTAGGGCGCTCGGCTACTGAGCCGGAGTTCCCGGATTTGAACCCGACACGGCGGCTGCGTTTTTATGGAGGCAAAACGCTAGGGCACGTGTGTGCTATGCGATGTGAGTGCACGTTAAAGATCCACAGGTGGTCGAAATTATTCCGGAGCCCTCCACTACGGCACCTTTCTCTTCCTTTCTTCTTTCACTCCCTTCTTTATCCCTTCCCTTACGGCGCGGTTCAGGTGTCCAACGATATATGAGGAAGATACTGCGCCATTTCCTTTCCCCAAAAACGAATTATAATTATTAATGCGAATGCCGCGAGAGCGGCGCCGGCCCATTTTTCCAGCAAACGGCGAGTCATGTAGTTAATCACGTGGCCACAGATGCCAAGGCAGCGATCGGCACCAATGTTCGGCGGTGGTGAGTTACGTCGCATGTCACGTGGCTGCCACGCCTCCACCGCTCCCCTACTTGAAGGTCAAATTGCAGCGCCGATAACCTTGGTTTGACTGCGCCAGTAAAAGTTTCGCTTTAAAAAAGCCCATTAGATTAGGCGCAGTGTTTAAAGTCGGTACCCTGCTGCGATGGATTCTGGGCATGTGCCTGTGGTGTTAAAACTGCTTACATCATCAGAGGGAAGTCAATGATGCCCTGTTCTCGCATACAGCTGTCCTGTTCGTCGACGAGTAGCAGCGTTTCTGGAATTTGGTGAAACTTTGTCTGCGCCCAGCTGCTGAGAGCACGAACGCCTGATAGAATACTGGCCTCGATGGCACATTTCAATGGTGGCTAAATGCAAAAGCGCCGTTGTGCTCCATTGACATAATTGGAGTACCGAGAATGTTACCCCTTGCAAAAAGAAATCAGTACATTAAAAAATCCGAAGAACAATTGGTTGGGGTACTTAAACTCTTCCTTAAGGATTTGATGCGATAGCATTAGTGGGTTAATGCCCGTATGAGCGCAAGTGGTCATCTTCAACTTTACATTCCTATGTCCCTGGGAGCTCTCATTCCATTCCTTGCAGCGGTTAGAGGATGCACCAGTGCCTTGAAATGGCAGCGTATTTTACGCCAGGCGGAAGTAAAACTTGCCATGAGGCAGCTCCGCACCACGTCAGAGGCCGGACCAGACAGAGTGACGAATAAGGTTTTGAGGAAATTTGATTACAAGTTGGTGGGGGCACTCACAGACTTCATGAATACATGCTGGTGTGAAGGAGAGGTATATTGCCAGAGTGGAAACATGCTAGAACCGCTTTTATTCTCAAGCCCCGTAAGAAGCTGTGCATAGAGAATCTGCGCCCCATATCGCAGACCTTTTGTATTTGGCAGCTGAGTGACCATGTGGTTGTCACCAGGCTTCGGGACTATGTAGAATATGGTGAGCTGCTCCCACCCACAGTGATTTCTTTTAGGGCCAACTTGTCAGCGCGAGACGTTATGATACAGCTTAAGAGGGACATTGTGGACCCAGGGTACAATAGAGTTTCAATAATGAGGCCCACGAGCCGGTTTTAAACAACCTTTAGGACATAAACCCGGGGGTTGGATCTTCCGATATAATAAATATTTCCTTAACAGTAGAACTGCGGAAATTTCGGTGGGGGAAATTAGTTTCGACTCTTTCCCTCTGAGAAGGGGGAGGGGGAAGGGCGCAGAAGGGTTTTGTGCGGTCGCCGTCCCTGTTTAATCTTGTTTAATTAAGTTGCCGCCGAGGCTGGGGAGATTCCACGGGTAAAACACACGTTTTACGCGGACTATATTGCGTTATAGATTACCAGGGGCAGTGATGGCCAGCTGAAAGAGATGCTGCAGCGGGCTGTAAATGTTAAAGAGGAGCTTGCTGGGAGGCTGGACTATCTTGCTCGCAACCCAAGTCGGAGTTTCTTGTGGTGCGGGACAGACACAGATGAATACACGCGAGGCGCTGCGTCCAGCCGCCTCGACTGGAAGTGAGGGGGGGGGGGGATGCCGGTCGCTGAGGTCCCGACGATCCAGTGCAAGCTGGTGCAGGCGTTCATTGTAAGCAGGGTGGTGTACGCGCTTCTTTTTCATAAGCTGGATGTCACGGAGAGAGGTATAAAGCTGAAGCTACGATCAGGAAAGCGTACAAGGCTTCTTTGGGCCTACCGCACAATGCATCGAGGGAACGTTTAATGGGTGGGGGGGGGGGGTACACAACACCTTGGATGAGTTAAAGGAGGCGCATCTATAGGACGCAGATGGCTAGGCTCTCGAATACAGGGGCTGGGCGAAACATTCCAGAGAAGATCGACATAGAGGTGGAACCACAGGGGGAGATAGGAAAATACAGCTCATGAAGGCGGTGTCCAAGGGATTGTACATCAAACCTTTGCCAGAAAATTAGCTGCGGTTCGACTACTGCTGAACCTGGTTAGAGAGCGAAAGCTGTGGTGTATCAGGCAAATTGACGCGCCTTGGTGTCTGTAACGTTGAGTGAGTTCCGCACACTGGATAGGCAGTGCGCCCGCCCTGCCAGCTTGACAGGTAGCAGTTAATGGTTTATCGCGAGAGGTTGGTCACCCTATGAACGCTGCGGCCTATTGCTGCAGTGGCTCGTGTCTTCCACAACGTTGTCATCGCTAATGCATGCAGCCCAAATCTCTCTCACCACCGCCACATATACCTCAAAGCACGATTGAGGCGTCCACTGACCCAGGGATCCAGTTATGCGCCCTTCCTTTCCTCAATATCATCGGAGTCTAGAACGTTGTCAACCCCAACGCCAATGAACACAATGAACGCCGACGGTCTAAAGCTTCAGTGCCGCGTTTCTGCTACAACTTTTTGAATGTCAACGCATGCAGAGCACACCTGTCACTACCGCCAGCCATGCAGGTTAAAGCGCGTCAGGTGTCCACAGTCTCAGTGGGGAAAGTTATGCGCCATTCCTTTGCTTTCGAAGAAATTTGAAGATTGGTTTGGAGGAAAGGGAATGGCGCAGTAACTTCCTCACATATATCGGTGGGCACCCTAATTGCGCTGTAAGGAAGAAATAAACATTGTAGGGCTGAAGGTTGTTCAAGGTCATTCTGCGGCCTACGCGACTACTGCTTTGCCTAACGTAGTGTAGCTTTTCGCTTCAGAAACATGCCTCTGGTGCATTATGAAGACACAAGAAAGGCGAGAGCGAAAGCGCTCTCTGCAAAGTATGGGAAATTCGAATGCTCATTGTGAAGACAGGCAAGCATTTGCGATAACGGCAGTGGACGAGCGGGGACGCTTGATTGCCTCCGGGATGATTAGAACCAGGTCCTCCGAAACGACTGAGGAGACGGCTATCGCTCTAGCAATAGCTAGCACTAAGGCTTATCTGATTTTCAGTGACTCGAAAACGGCCATATGCAATTTCGCGAGGTGGAAGATATCGGCTACGGTGGCTCGGCGTTTGAGCCAAGTCAGACGTGGATGTATGAGAGGGAATGAGGTGGTGTGGGTACCAGTGCACTCCGGAAACTCCGGAAACCCAGGGAACGAGGCGGCTCACGCAAAATCTCGAGATTTCTTCAACCGAGCAGGTGGGCCGGCTGTTTAGTGGGGGTTCACGAGAGATGGGCTGGTGTCCTTCCATGACCTTATAAATCACTACAAGTTGAGCAATTAAAAGAGTTTTCCCGCCGCAGGTTAAGACATTGGTCAAGAAGCAGGAGTATGCTTGGAGAAGACTCCAGACGAGATCTTTCCTCATTTCTTGTATAGCCTGAAAAATATGTCCGCAAGAGGTGAAGCCGGAGTGTAAATGGTTCAAGGACCTGGCGACATATGATCATATCCTGTGGGAATGCAATAAAGAGCCGCTCCCTGTGGCTCTACTCCAATATCCTTCTCTTCAGCAATGGGAGGCCGTACGTGTTGGGCAGTTCACACCCAGCCGTCCAGGAACGGGCCGTGGAGTGGGCCGTCCGGGTCGCCGTCAATTGAGGATTGATGACCGTCTAGCATGGAACCATCTACACGCGCTTTTGGTGAAATAATGTTTTACCACTCTACTCCACTCAGCGACCCAAGTTGCTCTTCCCAAGCAAGGTCTCGCGATTAACGATTAATTTAACTGCCACCTGCCGGTTTTATTAGTTTTTGACAATCCTATGGGTAGGTTGCGAGATTGTTGTCTAGGCCACCTATACTCCGCCCTATTTGTCGCTCACCGCTCCGACAGCGCCGACGCAGGATTTGCTGCTCAACGGGGCCTCGCTATCGCGTTTAATTCCATTAATTCAGGTAATGAATTACTTAAAACGCGTTGTGTGCAACTAAGCGAGTAAGTCCATAAGCAGGTTTAGGGCGTTAAAGCCTGCACGCCATAATTGTTTTTTGTAGGAAATGCTCAGTAACCGTCACGCTTCTCAATGGACGCCGCTACAGCGCTGTGACGGAAAGGAGTGAAAGAAGAATGAGGTGCCGTATGGTGTAGGGTGGTAACCTTCTCTGTACGATGTGGGATACACTGGTATCCCCTCCTCGTCCCCCGCGCCAGCGGCGACCGTGACTTACACGGGCGCGCTGGCCACCAGGAATGTGGAGAGAAGGCACCCCCGCGACCTGCTCATTTCCGCCCCAGCACTGACGTGACGTCACTGCAGCGCGCTGCCTCCTGCGGAGAGGGTAGCACGCCTAAGCTTGGCGGCAACGATTTGCTGCCAGGGAGGCAATGCCGGAAGGGATAAAAGGGGGAACGCGCGGCGGGAAGCGACTCTCGCTGCCGGACCTTACCTAAGTGCCCCACGGACCCATTTCGCTGCCCGCCGGCTCCCGAACACCAACGCCGGTCGACGTCAACGACTTGGTGAGCTACTGAACATCTATTTTACGGATAGAACACTCTTCCGAAGTGTGCTTTACCTCGCGTTAGGATAATAAAATATTTCCTAGCGTGTCATGCCGTTGCCTATTTGGTCCGGACCTGCCGTGGCTGCGACTCTGCGCCACGGGTTGGGGAAACGTGTTGCGTACTTGAATAACGCCTGCGTGTAGCTTGCACGGAAGCTCGCCTTCCCGGCCGGCTGGACGCAGAGTGACCCCATATCTTGGCGCCCAACGTGGGGCGAACTAGGCAATTGAGCAGTGACCTTTGTTGGAGCGAACGACTACCGTCGCCCTAACAAAGGATCGCAGCCGACAGGAGTGACTTGCAGTCCTTGTTTATGCTGTCAGAGCCAGCGGCACATAACCAGGGCTCCCTACTTGACGCGCTGTTAGAAGGGTTTGAATTTGTGAATCTTGGGCGTTCAACGCGGAATAGCCGAGTAAGGTTGGTAGGACTTAGGCCTGGCATAGGGGGCTCCACATCGGGCGCCTCGCCGCCCCGCGGCGCGAACAATGAGGCACCTAGGCCTCATCATTCGACGCCATCAGCGGCTGCGCCCAACTACGGGGGCGTTAGTCCGCAATCATCCGAGGTGCTCTTGCAGAACGCAATGCAGGTTATGCAGAGTCTAGCGGGTATTTTGCAAAACATTTTGCAAGCCCCGGCCCAGTCACCACGTGTTAGGATAGACTTGAATACCTACACGGGGTACCACGACACTACGGGAGCATATGAGTACCTCGACCGTCTGCTGCATTATCAGCAAGTGACAGGAATCGCAGACGCCGAAATGCTCGCGCGTGTTGTGCCTGTTTCGTTGACGGAGCAAGCGGCCCGCTGGTACCGACTAGCCGGCAACCGAGCGAGCACAATGGAGGAGTTTTGCGCAAGCTTCCGCGACGAATTCCTTCCCGCAAACTATGAGTGGCGTTTGAGGAGAGAGCTTGAGCTCCGAACCCAGCACCCCGACGAGTCTCTGTCAGAGTACGTCCGAGCGATGGACGAACTTTGTCGCCTCGCTGAACCTCGCGCCACGAACACGGAGAAAGTTGACCGTGTCACGAGACAAGCGCACCCGACTTTCACGGCTTACCTGAGAGGAGTCAGGTTCAGAGATTTGGATGAGCTGGCAGCTGAAGCGAAGCGCATTCAGGGAGACATTCTCTCTGCGCGAGCGTATCGGCCGCCACCACCCGCATCGCTGTCACTTGAGCCGCGCTGCGCATGGAATGGCAGCTCAGCGCGCAGTCCATCTAGAGCTGAAGCGTCAGCACAGTTTGCTGACGAGCGTGTCCCAACGGGTTGGGAGTTGTCCGACCACGCTTTGGACCCAATCAGCTACGCTTTGCGAACAGCACACGCTGCCGCAGAGCGGAACGAACCGAGGCGAGATCCCGAGTTCGACACGCGGCCCCCACCATCCGCGCCGCGAGTTGGAGATGACCGACCGGAACGGGGCGACCAGCGCCTAGCCCTTCGAGGCCCGGGCAACCGTTGCTACCGGTGCGACCAGCCGGGGCACTTCGCCCGCGAGTGTGGCCGCCCTCCCGCCCGTGACCAAACACGGTCGGAAAACGGCCAAAGCGGCCGGTGATCGACCTTCGATCCCGCCCGGCGTATACAGAAAACCCTGGTTTGCTAGCGCCTTTGGCATGTCGCGTAAGAAGTTCTGTTGACCTGTCAGCGCCGTTCATTGAGCTAACGATAGCTCGAAAGAAATTCACCGCGTTACTAGATACAGGAGCAAGCGCTTCTTTTTTCAATGACGAGGTGTTAAACCATCTTTGCGAGAACAAAATCCGGCTGAGAGAGTGCGATACCACTTTTCGCCTCGCGAGCGGCACAGCGCAATCAAGCGGTGCAGCTAGGATAGTGGTTCGCTGGGAAAGACACGTGCGGCAACGCCTCGTTCATCTTCCCTGTTTATCCATTCCTGTAACTCTTGGACGAGACTTCCTAGCCAAGACAGGTATTGTGATAAACATCAGCAGCGGAGGCTACAGGGAGCGCACGTCAGGCGCCTTGAAGCCTTTCGCGAAAGCGCCGCAGACCATTCAGACTCCGAACGCGGCGCGAGCCGGGGGAGACCGTGACAAATCCACCCCGCCAGCCCGAGATCCAGGAGGCGAGCGGACCATCGCCGCCGCTGAGGGAGAGGGCAGGGAGAAGGTTGCCGCGGTAGAAAGCTGCTCTGCCGCGCACCCCTTGTCGGAAGTGAACAGCGTGACGGAGAGGGAGAAGGCACGTTTGTCATCGCTCCTCTACGAGTACAACGCGACATTCACTGACCGCCCGGGCCTCACTACCCTAGTCAGGCACCGAATAGACACGGGTGACGCACTGCCTTGGAAGTGCAATCCTAGACCAATTAGCTTGGCCAAGAGAAAAGCACTGGACAGCGCCTTAGACGAACTTATCGACACTGGCGTTGTTGAGAGGTCTAACCGCCCTTGGGGCTTCCCGGTTGTCTTGGTTCCAAAGAAAAACGATACGTATCGACTTTGCGTGGACTACCGCAAGCTGAATGAGGTTACGAGGAAAGACGCGTACCCTCTACCAACCATTTCTTTCCTAGTGTCCAACCTAGGTGAGGAGAAGTACTTCACAACGCTAGATTCTAGCCGCTGGTACTTTCAGGTTGAAATGAATGAGCGGGACAAAGAGAAAACTGCTTTCACTTGTCAGAGAGGCCTTTTCCAGTTCAAGAGAATGTCTTTTGGCTTGGTAGGAGCACCCGCTACTTATCAGCGCCTAATGGGCCGTGTTCTGGGAGATGCGAAGTGGCAACATGCGCTCGCGTACCTAGACGACATCGTGGTGTACTCGAAAACGTTCGAGGAACACCTGCGCCACTTGAGGGACGTCCTAGAGAGGCTGAGGTCAGCGGGAATCACTTTGAATCCGAAGAAGGCACAGATCGCCGCGACCCGAATAACACTGTTGGGGTTCACTATCGACAGAGGCCGCATTCTGCCGAGCGAAGATAAGCTTGAGGCTTTGCTTAAGTTTCCGTCGCCCACAGATATTGCCGGTCTCAGGCGCTTCCTGGGAATGGCGAACTTTTATCGCCAGCTCATCCCAGATTGCGCAGCGCTGCAGGCGCCTTTGACAAAGCTTTTGAAGAAAGGCGAGCGCTGGAGTTGGGGTCACGAGCAAGACGATGCACTGCGCAACCTCACCAAAGTGCTCGCTGACACGACTGAGTTGCAGCTACCCTACCTAAACAGGAAGTTCGTGATTCAAACCGACGCAAGCGACCCGGGCTCAGGAGCAGTGTTGCTTCAGGAGGATGAAGGCGTTCTCCGTCCGGTAGCTTTCGCGAGCCGTTCGTTGACGCCGGCAGAGAGAAACTGCTCGGTGACAGAGAAGGAATGTCTCGCGATAGTTTTTGCTCTGCGTAAGTTCGACTACTACGTCGATGGGGTGGCATTTGTGATCGAGACGGATCACATGGCGCTCACCTGGCTGAAACGACTCAGCGAGCCGAGCGGCCGCCTAGCGCGTTGGTCTCCCTGTTGCTGCAGCGTTACGACTTCACCGTGCGCTACCGCTAAAGCCCCAACTCGATGCACACATCCTAGGCGTACGGCGGAGCGCCTACGCGCCCAGCGCCGCGCCGTGCCAAGCGTCGAAAAAAGTCATACACCTCCATGCTCCCTGTGCTGGGGCGTTCTCCCTCTCGAGCCGACCAAAGGAATTTCAAGCGTGAAGTAAGGGGATTTGGGGGGCGCTGAAAGGACAACTTAAACCGCGAAGAAACGTTCCAGGAACCTGGGATAGGTTCAAGCCATAAAGAAAAGAGTCCCCGAGAGCCCCCGCCGTCCTCCTATTGTTGTAAACCGGACCCCGCTTCCGACGCGCGCGCAAGCGCGCGCGCTCAGGCGCGGATATCTGACATGGACAGATATCTGCCCCTGCTCGCGCCTGCGCGCGCGTCGCGCTTTGCGCATGCGCAGACAGGATCCAGCGTACGCCCGTGCGCGTAGGCGCTCCGCTGGTACGCGTAGGATGTGTCCATCGAGTTGGGGCTTAAGGGAAAAACAACGCTGTGGCTGACGCACTCTCGCGACCGCCTGTCTAGTGCGAGGAAGGTCACGCGACCGACCGCCCGACAGCCGGAGAGAGTGAGGGACAGACCCGAGCCGTAGCCCAGGCAAGGAACGCGGACCAACCGTTGATCCAGGGCGAGAGCGTGAACCACGTGGACTACGCGAGTTCCGTGGGGATCGTGTTCAGCTGAAAGGAGCTGCTCGAAGCTCAGCAGAAGGATCCGTTTTGTCGAAAGTTGTTTGACGGGCTCCGGGAGCCGGGCGGCAGGGCCGCCGCGCACACGGAGACAGCTGGTTTTGCTGTGGGTGCGGAGCGCTCGGAAACAGCTGGTAGTGCTGTGAGCGCAATGGATTCGTATCTGCTGGATTCGGACGGCGTCCTGCTGAGGTATATCCCCTCCGAGAACGACAAAAACGAGGCGTTCAAGGTGGTGATACAGCGAGTATTGAGAGAAGCACTGTTATGCTACTTTCACAACTCGTGCATCGCTGGGCATGCAAGCGGCCCCAAGACTTACGCTAAGTTGTGTCGCTTTGCTACCTGGCTTGGCATGAAAAGGGACGTAATACGCTACGCCCGCTCGTGCCATGTGTGCCAAAGTGTGAAGCCCCGAGGCGGACGACCACCCGGCCTGATGCACCCGATTAACAGCCAGACTCCTTGGCAAATCGCGGCGTGTGACATCATGGGACCGTATCCTATGACACCGAGTAGGAACAAGTTCTTGCTGGTGGTCACGGATCACTTCAGCAAGTGGGTTGAACTTTTCCTCCTTAGAAAGCTGACGGCACGAGTGATCATGGAGAAGCTGATGGACGTAATCACCAGGTTCGGTTTCCCAGAGCAGCTGATAACGGACAACGCGTCCTACTTCACTGCGAAGGTGTTCGTTGATTCGTGTGCTGCACTCGGCATTAATCACAAGAAAACGACCACCTATCATGCTCAGTTGAACCCCTCGGAACGAGTCAATCGCAACGTTAAGCACTTGCTTGTCGCGTACTCTGAGAGGCAAAAAATTGGGACTCCTATCTGCCGGAGATCGCGTTTGCTTTGCGTTCGACCGTTAACCGCTCGACTGGGTATGCGCCGTCTTCTCTCAATCTTGGTAGAGAGCTGCTAAATCCGATGCACCGTATTCTTTCGGACAGCAGGAAGACGCCAGTCGCTTCGGCAGCACGGGCTGAGTACGCGACGCAGCTGCGCGCTAAGATGACGGAGGCCTTACGCAAGGCTCGCCGCAACCGGAGCACCGCTTGGGTGCAGCAGAAAGCAGAGTACGACCGCTCATACCGGGATGTTCACTACGAAGTGGGCGATCTGGTGCTTCGACGCCAGCACGTTCTCAGCGATGCTAGCAAACAGTTTGCGGCCTCGTTGGCGCCGAAATGGATCGGGCCGTTCCGCGTGCGAAACTTTCCTCGCTCGTTTACAGGCTCGAGGACTTGCGGTCGAAACCGAGAGGCGGACCGGTGCACCTATGCGACCTGAAACGCTACGTGCAGCGAGATGAGTGCGTAGAGGACCCAGCCCGACCCGCGCCGCAGTCGGATAAGGAGCGCTGCGATCAGCCGGCGAACCCCGCGTCCGGCTATAACTTGCGCCCTAAGCAGAAACAGAATATGCCTGCGCAGCCTAGAGCGAGGGCGCGAGCCGGGAGGCAGTCTCATTAGATGCGTGAACGTACGGGCCGCTCATGCCGATCAGTGTCACGCAAGACTGACTTGCGTTAACCCGCATGACTATCGTGAGGGTCGAGCAGCCACGCAGCACGCGCTGCGGGAGCTGGTTGCATCTGTATTGACTTTTTTCAGAGCAGATGCAAAAGAAGCAGGGCACATCAGAACGACACCGTTCCACTACCAACTACCAGCCACCATCCAGCTTCGGCCACGCGCCGCGCCCAAGACTCGACGCTACGCCCCGCCCGCGACCTGCAGTCGCCACACTGGCCACCCCTGCTACCTGTTACATCGCATCAGAGCTGCCCACCCGCCGACTGTGCGCCAACGCCTTCGGGGCCCCATTACCACCGCAACCCTGGGTCCTCGCCTGCTGACCAGGTATGCCAGGGCAGCCCAACCGCGGCCTCAACCATAAAGCGCCGCAGCCCTGGCCCCTGAAGCCACCTGACCCAGTACCTCAGGGGCGCAGCCATGGACCTGGCCTCCAAGCCATCACAGCCGGTTCCAAGGAGGCGGTCGACCGAATTCACCGGAACGGCGCAGCCGCGCGCACTCGGAAGACCGTGACAGGGAGCAAGATGCTAAGCGTCATCGTGCGGGAGGCCAAGCCCTCGGAGCGAAGCAGCTGATCGGCGGGGGCGTGGCGCGGCCGTAAACCGATGCACCTGCGGGAGCTGAAGAACTTCAAACCTCGATCCCAGGATGTCGGAGAAGATCAAGTAATGTTGCCCCTATTTCTGTGTTCGGGAGGCTTCTTAAGGAGGGGAGGATGTGGGATACACTGGTATCCCCTCCTCGTCCCCCGCGCCAGCGGCGACCGTGACTTACGCGGGCGCGCTGGCCACCAGGAATGTGGAGAGAAGGTACCCCCGCGACTCTGCTCATTTCCACCCCAGCACTGACGTGACGTCACGGTAGCGCGCTGCCTACTGCGGACAGGGTAGCACTCCTAAGCTTGACGACAACGATTTGCTGCCAGGGAGGCAATGCCCGTAGGGATAAAAGGGGGAACGCGTGGCGGGAAGAGACTCTCGCTGCCGGACCTTACCTAAGTGCCCCACAGACCCCTTTCGCTGCCCACCGACCTCCGAACACCAACGCCGGTCGATGTCAACGACTTGGTGAGCTACTGAACATCTATTTTACGGATAGAACATTCTTCTGCAGTATGGTTTACCTCGCGTTAGGATAACAAACTATTTCCTAGCGTGCCCTGCCATTGCCTTTTTCGTCCGGACCTGCCGTGGCTGCGACTCTGCGCCACGGGTTGGGGAAACGTGTTGAGTACTTGAATAACGCCTGCGTGTAGCTTGCACGGAAGCTCGCCTTCCCGGCCGGCTGGACGCAGAGTGACCCCATAACGAATATTTTAGATGGTGGCGTGTGTAGGGCCCGCTCGCGGGCCGACCACTCAAATTTCTTTTGGAGCGAAGGCATTATGTTCGACATGGGGGAGAACCGCTATCATTACAGCACAGATTGACACAGAGCAACGGAACGAGGACGAGAAAATACAGGACACAGCGCCCGTCCTGTTTTTTGTGTTTTCTTCTCGTCCTCGTTCAGTTGCGCTGTGTCAATCTGTGTCGTAGAAAGTATGAACCAACTATACCGCACCAGAATCCTCTTATGTCGTTACAGCCGCTCGCGCACCCCTGCCCGACTGCCATGCACAAAAGGCGGGTTTCCCCGCCTGTGCGACAAAAAGGCAGGGGGGCTCCCTCGTGATGCGGAAAGGCGGTGGCCCGTTAGAAGCAATCATCGCGTCTTTCTAAGGGACCCAGTAATCAGCGCTGAAGGCTTGCGGTAACTTTACTCCTTTTTTCGGATTGCTTCACGGAGAAACGGGCAGAACCGGCTTGCTTCAGCGCGAGATTGAAACGGGTGATGCGCGCCCTTTCAGGTACAACCCGAGGACGTTAAGTGAGCCTAAGAGACAGCTTCTCTACGGTTCCCTTGATGATATGATTGCTACCGGTGCGGTGAGACCCTCGCAAAGTCCCTGGGCGTCACCAGTGGCTCAAGCACTGAATGAAGATGGATAAGTCAGGCTGCGTGTTCATTACCCAAAGCTCAACTCGCTGACGCCTATTGTTGCGTACCCTTTCCAGTCGGTCGAGGCTGTGATGTACGCGTTAGGGAACGCGAGGTTCTTCAGAGGCCTAGATGAAAGCAGAGGGTACCTGCAGATTGAGGTGGCCGGAGGTGACATTCATAAAACCACATTCACCTGCCACCGTGGGCTCTTCGAATTTACTCGGCTCCCGTTTGTTTTGTCTAACGCCCCGAGCATGTTCATGCGACTGATCGACACCGTGCTGGACGACGCAAGGTTCAATCAACTACGCCATGACGTAATTCGACAATGCTGTGATATATTCACCGTCGTTCAAGGAGCAACTCATTCACTGAATTCCGTTCTCGAAAGCATGAGGCGTGCCGGTGTAACCATCAATCCAAAAAAGTGCAGTTGGCATCGAAAAGAGTGAACCTCTTGGGATTTGTCGTGGATGATGGCGCATTGAGACCAAATTATGACAAACTGCAGGCAATTCTGAACTACCCCTGCCAGATTGATGTGAAAAGTCTGCAGAGGTTTTGGGGCTTTTTGCGCTCTGCCGGCAATTCATCCCGCGCTGCTCGGAGCTTGCAAGGCCGCTGAACCTGCTGTTGCACAAAGGCTCGAAGTGTGTCTGGGGCAAGGAACCGAGTGACGCATTTGGGGCCTTGGCCCGCGCGGTAGCCAATACCGCTAGTCTGCGCCTCGCCAACCTGAACAAGCAGCTTGTCTTGCAGACAGATGCTAGTGACTACAGTGTTGGAGCTGTTTTATTGCAGGAACACGAGGGCAAGCTGCGCCCTGTCGCTAGCCGCACGCTCACATCGGCAGAGCGGAATTACTCCGTGACGAAAAAGGAATGCCCGACGATCATGTTGGCATTGTCAAAATTCGACATGTATAAAGTCGATCACACTTGCCTAGGGTGCTTGAGTGGTGTCGTCCGGCGGAACTAAAGTGAAATTATAAAGTATGTGTTGACTTTCACTGATAATACTTGCGCTGCAGAGCAGCCTAATATACATGTGAACCGCACAGGCATCAGCACCTTACCCCCAGGAAAGCAGCTGCAATAAGATTTAACTTAATTTCCTCCGCAGCACACCACTCGAGCACTCAGACAAGTGTGATTGACTCTGTACCTTGTGGGGTTTAATTGGGAAGATATATACGTTCTCCCCACTTAAACCGCGGCTGACAATTCCAATCCGCCAGACCCCACTCCGCGATCGAGTATGCTACCGAGCGCACGCCAACCGCGGCAGGCCTTACTCTGAGAGAACAAAGGGACGACACATTGGCTGACACAAACATGCATTTATTGCTGCAACACCGATAACGCCAGCTAGCAACAAGATATGCTAATGAATCGAGGTCGTCCGACTCACCAGCAAGTTGCCGAGCGAATGTTCACCCACGTTAGGCCAAGGGATACTCGGAAGGCTGGACGGAACGAGATAAGGAAGCGGGTCTCCCCGTCGCTTCCTCGCCCCGCTGGCGAAGAGCGGACCCGCGAGCGACCCGTCCGCTCGCGCCGACGATCCCAGCCGAAGCGCCTCATGCCTTCTCATGCCCTCTCCCGCGTGAGAGCAGTCTCTCGCGCTGCGACGCTGGCACCTTCACTCGTTAGTTAACAAGGAAATGTGTTCCTCCTCGAGGCGAGGCTGCTGCTGCAAGGTGCCTCGCGGGAAAGGAAATACAGGGGACTGCACGGCAGGTCCCCACATCCCCCCCAACTTTAAATATATCCATGCGCCTGAAAGTCCATGGTATGGAGGAGTCTACTGCTCTTCATTCACTTGAGGCAGGTCTTGCAGCGGAGGTCACGCCGTTAGCGCCCACACAGACTTCCGCGGTGTTCAGAAGGCGGCGTGAAGGTCTCCGCTGGGACGACTCGCATGGCCCGCGGGCTACCATGTCCGCAGGCCCGCGAATAGAAGGCCAGTGGGAAAACTGCAGGCAAGGATTCTGCAGTAGTCGCCAGGGCAGCAGCATCCGGAGGTGATTGCTGACTGGCTTCGCCACAGCTGCCCCGGATGGACGCGGCGAACAGGATGCAAGCCGCTCCGTCGCAGCATGTGGCAGCAAGAGGATGTGAACCGGAGAGCGAGCATGGTGGCTCCACCGGGTCGGCAAAGTTGCCGAAACGCTCTCGGCGTGCCTTTAACGTAGGCCACGGTAAGAGAAACGGCATCCGCAAGGGCCTCGTGGCGCAATGCCTAACTCGCTAGCAAAACGTGTCGGGCGGCTGTGCAAACGCAAAGTTCGAGTTAACAAAGCCCTTTTTTGAGTTCAACGAGACTGCTCAGTTCATGCGAGGTTACAAAAAAAAACGGGCGGCCAGCAAAGTGCGCCCCCTCTCAACACCACGGTCCGGTGGTCGTGCCTCTTCTGACGCAGTGCAGGCAGCTCCGAAAAGCATTAGGCCTGACAACCTCTGACAACGGTCGCGACCACAACAGAGACCCGACAAGGGTTACGTGCACGCAGCCGCGAGGAGACATCAGAGTTGTGGGGTGGTCCTACCCCACTCACTGCCCGTAGCAGCTTCTGAGCGGTCGGCGCCCACCGTATCGGACGGCGTCGGAGCGCCCGGTGCCGAGCTGCAATACCAGCGAGCTTATAGCGGCACCCGTGGCCCCAGGCCACCCGGCTCCCGGTGCCGCGACTACCAGAGTCGAAAAAGAGACAGTAGAGAAAAGTATATAAAGAAACTCGGACCACCCACGCGGCTTCCGTACTCACTAGGTTCAGGCTCGGCAACTCCGCGGGCGATAGACCTCGCGCTCCCTCGATGCGGACCAAGTGGTTCTCGTGAAGGAATTCCTGGGAAAATTTGATCAAAAATGTGCTGAGCATGTCGAAAAGTTCAAACATGCTCCAGCGCAATACACCTCGCACTCAATAAAGCATGCCGCAGGGCCTAGCGATCAAAATTCACTCTAGGCTTAGCAGTTGTCAAGTCTGGACAAAGAGCGCTCCTGGAACCGAACAGACAATCATCCAATGTTCCAAGAGCAGGCCCCACGTTGGGCGGCAGTTGTGGGATTTATTTGGGGATATAAATACATTCTCTTAGTTTAACCGCGGCTGCCACAGTTCAAAACCGCCAGGCCCCACCCCGTGATCGAGTACGCTACCGAGCGCACGCCAACCACGGCGGGCCTTGCTCTGAGAGAACAAAGGAACGACACATTGGCTGACACAAACATGCATTTATTGCTACAACAATAACGCCAGCTAGCAACAAGATATGCTAATGAATCGAGGTCGTCCGACTCACCAGCATGGTTCCGAGCGAATGTTCGCCCACGCTAGGGAAAGGGATACTCCGAGGGCTGGACGGGACGAGATACGGGAGCGGGTCTACCCGTCGCTTCCTCGCCCCGCCGGCGAAGAGCGGTCCCGCGAGCGACCCGTCCGCTCGCGCCGACGTTCCCAGCCGAAGCGCCTCATGCCTTCTCTTGCCCTCTCCCGCGTGCGAGCAGTCTCTCGCGCTGCGACGCTGGCACCCTCTCTCGTTAGTTAAGGTAACTAGCAAGGGAATGTGTTCCTCCTCGAGGCGAGGCTGCTGCTGCACAGTGCCTCGCGGGAAAGCAAACACAGGGGACTGCAGGGCAGGTCCCCACAACCTAGACGGAACGGTCTTCACCGTGCAAACAGATCACCAGGCACTGTCGTGAACTCGTGATTAAAGAGGCTCAGAAACCCCGCAGGCCGACGCGCTACATGGGCGCTGACGTTGCAACGTTACGCGGGCGCCATTCTTTTACCTGAGCGCATTTACGTACAGCTCCGCTGGTAGTTCTCGAGCAGAGCACCAGCGGAACGTAGCGCGAGTGAAGAGATTTAGCGCAGCGTCTAAAACGCCCGTATGAGCGTAGTAGCGCGGAGCGCTGTGCAGCCCCACCTATTGGTGAAAAGCGGAGTTACGCTGAAACGAATATGAATCGCGCTTGCTGTTACTGTACTAAATTTGCTAAATACAATTGAATCCCGGCACAACGAATGCCGCTTCAACGAAATTTTCGCCACAACGAAGTATTTTTCATTCCCTGCGAAACCCCATAGGAGTTAATGCATTAAAATTCTCTCGAAAACGAATTACTTTGTGAGCACGCATTCGCTTCTACGAATTTTTCGCGAGCCTTCACCGGTAAGTGGCCCACCTTTCTTCAAAAGTTGGGTGCTCTACGAGATTTTTCCCTGCTAAAGCAGTGGCTTGGAGCAGCTAAATAATGCACGGAATGTATGTTTATTACAATTTCATGTATTCTTTATTTAAAAAATTGGTTGGGAGTCGTTTATTCGTCAAGGGAAGCAACGAGGGGACTTGTTGGCACCGTGCGAAGGCCGCCAGCCGTACGAGAGCCAAGGACGAACCAAATCCAGTCGCCAGCCTCCCCTCCCCGCATTCTCCACAGCCCTTGCGGCCATTTTCTCGTGTGTCGGTGTGTGTGTTGATCGTCGATCTTTCGTTGCAGTCTGATCTCGTCCATCGCCTCTGCCATGTCGCCGCCGACGAAGAATAATAATAATAATTGGTTTTTGGGGAAAGGAAATGGCGCAGTATCTGTCTCATATATCACTGGACACCTGAACCGCACCGTAAGGGAAGGGACAAGGGAGGGAGTGAAAGAAGAATGTAAGAATGAGGTGCCGTAGTGGAGGGCTCCGGAATAATTTCGACCACCTGGGGATCATTAACGTGCACTGACTTCGCACAGCACACGGGCGCCTTAGCGTTTTTCCTCCATAAAAACGCAGCCGCCGCGGTCGAGTTCGAACCCGGGAACTCCGGATCAGTAGACGAGCGCCTTAACCACTAAGCCACCGCGGCGGGTCCAACGAAGAAGCGAAAGTTTTTTTTTCGCTAGAAAAAAAGGATGGAATTATCGCCGAAGCGGAAAGCAGGAAGAAGAAGGTAATTATTGCCGCAGATTTTGGCATCGCGCCGAGTTCGCTATCGGCAATTTTGAAGAATAAGGACACCATTCGGAAGGCACTTTCATCGGGCACTTCAGCGCAGCACAAGAAAGTGACGCAACCAACGTATGAAGAGCTCCACAAGGCTGTCTATGCTTGGTTTGTAGATACGCGAGCAAGAAACATGCTCATGAGCGGTAAAATTGCACAGCAGAAGTCCCTAAATTATGCTTGTTTGCTAGGACTGAACGACTTTAAGGCAAGCATAGGATGGCTGAATCGCAGAAAGGCATAACATCGTCGCAAGGTTTTGTGTGCTGAATCGGCATCTGCGGACGTTGACAGCGCATCAGCATGGACGGCGGGCAACATGACTGACATAATGAGCAGTTACGCTCCGTCTGATATTTATAATGCAGACGAGACGGGCCTCAGCTATGAGATGCTGCCAGCGAAGACGCTTGATTTTAAAGGGCAGCGTTGCCACGGAGGCAAACATAGCAAGAAACGAGTGACTGTGCTGCTGTGCACAAATGTGGATGGGTTTGACAAACTCCTCCCGTTAGTTATTGGCAAAAGTGCGAAACCGCGCTCCTTCAAGGAGAACCGGAGCCTACGTGTCAAGTACGCGGCAAACAGCCGGTCGTGGATGACCCGTGCCATTTTTGCTGACTGGGTGGTGGCACTTGACTCCGACATGAGCAGACAAAATCGAAAGGTTTTTTTTGCTTTTGGACAATTGATCAGCGCACCGCATTGACGACGTCAAGCTGTCAAGTGTGGAGCTGAAATTGTTCCCGCCGAACTGTACCTCAATCATTCAACCTCTGTACCAAGGCATCATCCGGAGCATGAAGTCTTCCTACCGGGAGAGGTTGACCCAGTAGCTTCTCCTGAACACCGACACCGGTAGAGAGACGAAAGTCGATCTTTTCATGGCTTTAGAAATGATGGCTGCGGCATGGAGAACAACACGGTGCAGCGTGATCCCCAACTGCTTCAAGCACGCTGGGTTTGTCGACAGCAAGGCGACCAGCTCGACGGCAGCCGCGGAAAGTGTACGATCGTCATCGACTCCGGGGATTGACGCTAATTGGCAATCATCCAGGAAACTGGAAACGTTCCTGCTGACATAGCGCTGGACGATTTCCTCGACGCTGACGCGGACGTGATTGTCCACGAGGAACGAAGCGATGAAGCCATCATCAAAAGTGTTCGCGACCCTGAGGAGCCGTCCGATCATGAAGACAGCTCCGTTCAAGATTTACCTGCACCGGCAGCCTCATCGCCGGTACTGGATGCCTTCGACGTTATTAGAAAATTCCTTGGCACACACGATGACGACGTTGCGATGTCGCTGTTAACAGAGTGCGGGAATCGCGTGACGCCTATGCTGGCAGTAAAACGCAAGCAGGCTAAGCTCACAGATTTCTGGCAATAAAACTGTTTTGCTGGAGTTATTGCCTTGCATTTTCGGTTAATTTCTCGACAGCGAAATTTTGCGACAAAGAAATTTCTCGTGCGTCCCGTCGATTTTTTTGTAGCGGGATTCAACGGTTAAGACATTATTTCAGTTTCGGGTATATATTTAAACATTGTGGTCCTTACAATCCAATTTAAGGTGTGTCGTGTTAGAAAAAAATGGCTGTGGTTTAGCTCTGGTTAAGCCTGCTAGGTAGCGAGAGCTACAGGCCATGGCTACGCTTAAGCTTCGCTGTGGTTAAGCGATGTAATGCTACTGATTATTTACTTGGCTAATCTCTATGTATGCTTGTTTCGTTCCAACGCTGAAGTCTGGCTTCCTTCAGAGACGCCAAACTCGGTACGTAGGCTTCTATCGTCGCGGATCCAGTAACGGAGGCGAAGCTAGCTCGTCTAGCCGCGTCGTGATTACGACGCTTATCGAGACGTTTGACGCGCTCTTCTTCGGCACGGTCTATTGTCCTTGGTTCGCTCCGACGCCAAAGTCTAGCTTCTTTCAGCCTAGCTGACTCATCGTTCTCCATAACGGCCGAAGCACAAGGCAGCGTTTCTTCGGCGTCGCGTCAGCGTGTGGGCTAATAACTCGACCATCCCACTCCCCACAAGGCATCTCTCATTATATCTTTATTGAATACAGCCGACACCATATGTTCTTAACATGAAGAAAACAGAAACGAAAAGAACCTAGTAGTCTCTGATCTCCAAAAAATGGGTGCCCCTATTCATTCACTTGACGCGTCAGCCAAAAACAAAATTAAAAAAACAAAAACAGCTCTACTCCTTCCCTAAGCACAAGCCAGAAGTGGAGACGCGTGTGCATCCCATACGTGAAAGGTGTGAGCGAGACGCTGGCTCGCATTCTCGGCAAAGAAGGGGTGCTAACAACGCACACACCGACTGCCACCATCGGTCGCCTTCTCGCCCGAAAGACCGTCCCCCTGAAGAAAGGGCCCAAGGTGTTCTATATAAAATCCCCTGCTTGGTCTGCCCAGCCTCATCCGCAGGGGAAACGAACTTCGCGGAAAAAATGAGGCAACACAAAGCGGACGTCCAATAAATGAACCGTCAGCGCAGCGCTGTTGCCGATTACTGCGAGGCAAGCGACCACCGAATTGACTTTGACAGCACTACTGTACGGGAGGATTCACGATTCGTGGCACATCCAACAGACACGGAAGAATGTGAACCGCTCCCTGGGGGCACTTCCCTCTTCTGACATCCATTGTTTTCGTCCACTGACCCAGAAGTCTTCAACACGAGGCCTTAAAGGGGCTGTGAAACACCGCATGAGCGGATGCCGCTTACACTTCAGATTCATTCTTTATTTCACACAGATGCTGACTCAAAAAGAATTACGAGAATCGATGCATGGAAATGGGAAGTTATTCAATGAAGAAATTTCAAAATACAAGAAACAAAATGCTACCCTCAACTCTATTTTCGCGCAGCTTCCCATTCCCATTTCACTCTCTCAATGACGACACTTAGTGCGACGAATAAAAACAGCCTATCTGAGCACGTGGCGGAAGTTTGCACTCCATGGTTGCCTGTTCTTTGTAACTCGTTCATGCCAAGGCTGTCAGCGCCGTTTGCATGGTTACAAAAAGCATGTGAACGCCCAGCTGACCCAGCGATGCTTCATCATCACGTCGATGGCGCAGAAGAGAACACTGATCAGAGACGTTTCTTTACTTATGGATCCGAACTGGAGCGCGAGATGCTGCGACGGTGTGACATCCTACGCAAGATATAAGACACATTTCGCATAGCGCGTACAGCTACTGCTGTTGAGATTCAGGTAGCAGCTTCCCACCGCTGCCACCAGTTGTTGGGATTCAGGTCGCGTTACTGGGTCGGAGAAGAGACGAGGACGATCGGAGGAAGAAAACTTGGAAAACTTTACACAGACTATTTACATAATGTTCAAGTAAGGGCAACTGAGAGTGCTTCTCAGTAAAGACACCTTCTTAGCAGTCGGCATTCTCTCCCAGCAAAGGGTATCTCCCAAGAAGGGGGCTCTCTCTGGTACCAAACTAGCAGCTCGTTAGTCTTCGTATTCCCCAGATCTCTAGCTGGGGAATATAGTTCGAAGAATGATGTCCAATCACACGATGGCACTGATGGTACCATCCACGGCAGGGCGGTCCTGATGTTCTCTCGCAGCTCGGTCGAGGGAAAGGGAACAGGACCCGGTCGCGTTGTCGTCCACGCGGCCTCCAGGTGGGCGCGCACGTGTGTCCGGACCGCGCCCATGTGGACCCGGAAGTTGCCTGCGTAACACAGTAATGCAGGCTGTCTCCAAGCAGGGGTTGCAAGATCTTGCACTGATGACCGGAACGCGGAACCTCTGTCGAAGGCGCGGCACTCGGGCAAGTGTTCAACCCCAGCGTTAATAAAGAGGACAACACTGATCTTTTACTTCGTCGTCTTATGACCGGAACGAATACGTGGGGACGCTATTGCCGCTGCACCCGATGACCTGTTCGAACATGTGGGGACGCTGTTGTCGTCGTTGCATTCGATGTTCCTGCAGCCACGTTTCCTCCAGAGGCTTCTTTCACCTTCGCGATTGTTTTCAGGGAATCCTCCCCATGTCAATTTCGCCGAACTCAACAGCAGGAAGGGAGCGCGAGCACAACAGCACCCCCGCCACCAGATATTGCGCCCGGAAGATGAACTTCTTGCACGTAGCTCGGCAGACTGAGCGCGTGCCAGGAACCAGATGCCCTTTGGGAGTCTTCGAATGACCTTCGGTGCCGAAGCTCGGCATCGCTTCCCCTCGTCAGGTGGCCGTTTTGGGACATTCTCTGCAATGCTAGCCAAAAAGGAATCACAGACGCCAAACCACACCTGACAAAAGCAAGCGCCCTCAGAACCCACTCATCCCGCCAGACCAAAACTTAGGGCCAAAACTGCACTTACCAAGAAAACTTCAGCTAAAACTTGAAGAGATCAAATGTTTTGCCTGAATGAACACATGGTGTCTCCCGACGAGGAGTTTGGACATGGCACCTGTCCAAGGCGTGTGCTCCTGCTCTAGGTGCATTCGGAAGGAAAAAATAATTCGCTAAATGAAATCAGGTTGGTGCTTAGAGGGCACGCGGTACTGGAAATAGGTGACTGATCTTGGCCGACGTGGCGTTCAATTTTGCCCGCCCGAATACCTCAGAGTCAAGGTACGTTTCCACTCGCTCTTACTTATCCTTGGCCGAAATAAGAAAAACGTACTCCTATGTATGTTACCTGATTATGAACAACATTATTGCAAAGAAAGTGGGAGATATACGCTCTCCATTTGGAAGAGAATATGAAATAAATTTTCAAAACTAAAAATTTGGGGGACATTCTCTTTTAGTAAAATCTTTTCCAGGTAAAAGGCTCGGTTTAGCCCGCCCGCATTTGTGTGGAGCTTGCCTTTCTTGTAGCGAACCTCGAAGCTGTGCTGCTGTGGTGCTGGAGTGCCAGGCTCCACCTCAGTAGACGCGTCCATTTTTGGGTGACATATTGTGCCGCGAAGTCAAAGGGCAATGGTCCGTTTCTACTGTGAAACAGGACGCGGAGACGTAGCATGCCAGTTTGTCAATAGCCCAAACGAGGCATGCGCATTCTTTTTTAGACGTGATATACACCTCTTCCCGCGTGCTGAGCTTGCGGGTCAAGTAAAGGACAGGCCGTGTGTGCCTGCCATCGCTTCCCGGTTAAAAGAATAGCGCGTAACCCACGGTCGCTGGGATCATATTGTATGAAAAAGTGTTTCGAGATATCTGGCACTGCCAGTATTGGGCGCTCGCTTAGGGCCGTTTTGGGACTCTGAAATTCCTTCTCTTTCTTTTGGTCCCGAAAAAGATTGGTAGGCTCACTTTATCTGAGCGCGTCGGTCAGGGGGCTGGCTAAATCAGAGTAGTCCTTTACATAATGTTGATAATAGCCTGCTAGGCCAAGAAAAGCCTGAGCTCCGATTTTGTGGTTGGGCGACGGTACTCCACCACGGCAGCCAGTTTGAGTTCTGCAAGTCTGCGTTGGCCTCATCCAACTACGTGCCCAAGATAGTTCACTTCGGTGCACCCCAGGTGGAATTTTCTTACCCTTACCGTTAAACCAGTCTCAAGCAGTCGGCTCAACACAATACGCAGGTGTTCAATGTACGCCTTTCAGTTTTGTGAGAAAGCGGCCACGTCGGCAAGGTAGGGGGAGCGAAATCTGCAAGTCCCCGCAGCACTTGGTCCATTAACTTTGGAAAAAGTACGGAGCATTTTTCAAGCCGAAGCTCAACATTACAGGGCGAATCGCGCCCCTCGGGTACACGAATGCTGCGTGCCTGCTGGCGCGCTCAGTGAGTGGCACCTGCCAGTAACCACGAACTAAATCCAGTGTGGATATATATTCTGATTTAGTTACTCTTTCAACCCTCTCCTCGATGTTCGGAATGGGGTAGGTCTGGTCCACTGTGATTGAATTCAGTCTCCGGTAGTCCACGCAATGTCTCGGATCCTTGCCTGGAACCTCTACAATAATGATTGGTGACGTATAGTCACTTTCGCAGGTCACTATGACTCCAAGTTCGCACACACGGCGGATCTCCGTCTTAATCATTTCGTTTTGCCTTGCAGAGACACGGTTCGGTTTGCTCCTGATCGGCTGTTCGCTGGACAGCTGAATGTCATGTTCGATGAGGGTTGCTTTTCCTGGCTTGTTTGAAAACACCACCTCAAAGTCGCAGACGACGTTCTTCATGTCTACTCATTGACTTTCCGTCAAACGTGGCTCTCTGTCAATTAGATTTAGCAGCTCATTCGCTGCTTGCTCGCCCTCATGAGGGACATAAGGTATGTCTGAGATCGCTTCCTCTGTCATGTGCAGCGCCATGTTAACCATGGCCGGACGCTGTAGATAAGGCTTCATCAACTTACTGTGGATTATTCGATTGTGTTTGTTCTTAAATTTTACCTCATAGTTGGTGCCCGAAAGCTTGGACACCACCTTAGCTGGCCCTTCCCATTGCACCTCAAGCTTGTTCCTTTTGGCGGATGCCGCAACATCACCTGGTCGCCAGATTGAAAGGTGCGCTTGCGTGCAGATTTGTCGTAGTACACTTTAGACAGTGACGGCGCTGCTCTGACATTTGATTCCACGAGGTCTTTGGTTTTCGCAATTGTTTCCACTAGCTTTAGAACGTATTCCACTATACAGAGATTCTCTCCGTGACCCTCCCATGACTCCCTCAGCATGCGCAACGGGGTCCTCAAGTCACGCCCGTAGACCAGTTCAGCGAGGCTAAATCCTGTGCTTTCATGGGGGACGGATCTGATTGCAAAGAGTGCTGCTGGAATGCAGCCTTCCCAATCTCCCTTATGCTCAAAACACAGAGACCTAAGTATCCGCTTTAGCACTGAGTGCATGCGCTCGATTGGATTTGACTGAGGGTGGTGAATGGAACTGCGAATTATTTTAATCCCACACCGTCAAAGAACGTTGTTGTCAAGCAGCTTGTAAACACGCTCCGGTTATCGCTTTGTATCTCTGCAGGGAACCCCACGCGAGAGAAAATTGACAAAAAGGTGTCTACAACACATGCGGAACATAGCTCCATCAAGGGAATGGCCTCGGGAAATTTGGTTGCCACGCACAATGAGGTCATAATGTAGCGACAACCAGAGTTTGACGCTGGCAGCGGGCCGACAGTATCTATTACAAGATGCCGGAAGGGCTCTATAATGATGGGAACTAGTGCCATGGGCGCTTTCCATTTATCCGTCGACTTGCCGACCCGCTGGCAGGTGTCGCAAGATCTAACAAGCTGTTCCACATCTTTCCAGCAGCCAGGCCAGTAATATTCGAGGGCTAATCTAGCTTTCATTTTCTTTATACCCAGCCAAACGCATTTCCGTGTGCGAGCTCTAGAAGCGGCCGCCGGTACTTCTCAGACACCAGGAGTTGCTCATATGCGCGCACCCTTGAGTCGCAGTATTTCCGGTACTGAAGGCCTGATTTTTCATGAAAGCTGATGTTCTTTCTGGCGACTCCCTCTCTCACATTATTGCTTAGAGCTCTTAACGATCGGTCGCTTTCCTGCTCTGCAATGAGTGCATTCCTATCAACCTTAGTCAGCTCCTCCCAACAAGTCGAATCAGGTGTTAATGTCGAATCCTTCGCGTTGGTTCCTGTTGCCCCATTCTCTATGAAATCGGTAGTTCCCTGGATTTCATGAGCTACCGCTGGTTCGGGAACACCTTCAGGGTCATGTTCATGCGGTTTAGATGGATCAGTTTTTCTGCAAGAATCCCCCGGCTGGTCGGGAGAATGGTTCGATACCTGCTCATTTATCGGAGCCCAGTCGAGTTTCTTTCCTAGCTCTCGCACTCGAGAACGTGTTAGCGCCATGCAAGCCAAGCCCGAGGTGAAAGAGAGACCTTTTTCTTTCAGCAGCTGCTCGGATTTGTTCGAAAACAGGTAGGGCATGTGTGTCGGCAAGTTTGCGCTAACTGCTGCGTCTGTGTCTAGCCTGCCAAAAGTCCCCTCTAGAGCCATCTTCGCTATAGGCAAGCATGCACTCTGTACTTCGGCGACCTGCTTACTCCAGGCGCATTCGCTGGTGTAGTCCGTGGAGGAAACACAGGACGCGTTAGCAACATCCATGGTAACCGCTGAATCCCGTAGTGCTCTGAATTTCTTGGCATTTATCAACACGTCCCGCATGTATGGCTTCAGCAATTTACGGTTCTCCTCAGACTCGCATGCACGCGAACGCCATCTTTTGCTGTTTGCAGTTCAATGAGATGTGACCCTCCTTGTTGCAATTATAGCAGACAATGGGCTTTCGCACTTCAAACGCGCGAGCTGCTGGTGCCTGCTGTTTCGGCGAATCGGTTGATTTGGGTGACTCAATCTTTTTTTCGCTACCTCCTCCTTTTGATACCGCATCCTCTGCTCGGTGATCTCGGCATGCTGGTGGCACCCTTCGGTCGGGGATTCTCTTTCAATAGGTTTCTCTCTTTCCTAACTTGTTATCGTACCCTGCGTTGCTTTGGAGGTTTCGGCGAATACCATACTCGTCTGCGAGCTGTGCCGCTTTCTCTAGGTCTATATCTGTTAGCCTATCTTGCAGCCATCTCCTCAGATCTTCTGGAATCGCGCTATAGTACTGCTCTAGTGCGATGCACTCCAGTACCTTGTCATCACTTCCGTTTACCTCAGCGGTCTTAAGCCACTCGTTTAAGTTGACTTTAATCCGGTACGCGAAGTCAGTATGCGACTCTCCGCCTTTCTTTGCCTGCCTGAATCGCTTCCTAAAGGCTTCAGCAGAAAGCCGGTACTTCCTAAGCAGTGTGCTCTTTACCTTCTCGTAGTCACCCCACCATTCCCGTGAGAGGCGAGCCACCACTTCAGCCACCTCGCACGGAAGGAGAGGAAGTAACTTCTCCGACCAAGCGCTCTTGTCGATGCGCACCTTCCCACATGCGCGTTCGAAATTTACCAAAAAGAGGGCAGTATCGTCGCCCACACGGTATGGTGAGACGAGATCCTGCAATATCTGTCTTCCTTGCTCCTCTATCGAAGTTAAAGGGCTAAGACGCGCCATATTCCCTCCGTTTGACGCGATTTCGAGTTCCTAAATTTTTCGAGCATGTTCTCTCGCTTTTTCCTCTGTCTCACAGACCTCCCGTCTCTCTTGAGCCAACCGAAGCTCTTCATTTTCTTTCTGCTCGCACAACTCCCGTCTTTTCTGCTCTTCTTTGCTTCCAACAATCGTTTCCCAAGCCTCGTCGACCTCCTCAGTAGTCACCTCCTCCTGCCCCATAACCTAGAGAATTTCTTTTTCTTTTCGCAGAACGTAGCGAAATCCCCAGATCATGGCAAATTTCAAGCAGCTCCTGCACTTTCAACTTCTCCATATTGAGTTCCACCATGCGTTAGCAAGCCCACTAAAACAAAAGCCTTAGCTTAAAGTGGACAGAACAGTTTAATAATAATAATTGGTTTTTGGGGAAAGGAAATGGCGCAATATCTGTCTCATATATCGTTGGACACCTGAACCGCGCCGCAAGGGAAGGGATAAAGTAGGGAGTGAAAGAAGAAAGGAAGAAAGGGGCGCCGTAGCGGAGGGCTGCGGAATAATTTCGACCACCTGGGGATCTTTAACGTGCACTGACATCGCACAGCACACGGGCGCTTTAGCGTTTTTCCTCCATAAAAATGCAGCCACCACAGTCGGGTTAGAACCCTTGAACTCGACCGCGGCGGTTGCGTTTTTATGGAGGAAAAACGCTAAATCAATTTCCCAGACAACAGGAATCCGCACCTAGCATCTGCCTCTGCTAGTACGGTCTGGCGAAATGAACGGAAAACATTGGGCACTCACCCTGCCAAGGTATAGCTGACGCCCGTCAGTCCCTAGCTGCCGAGGTCCGTTGGAGTCGAGAACTTCACGTGGGCATCCCACAGCTGCCATCCAGTTGTTGGAATTCAGGTAGCAGCATCCAACCGCTGCCAGTAGTTGTTGGGATTCAAGTAGCGTGACTGGGCCGGAGAAGAGACGAGGACGATCGGTGGAAGGAAACTTGGAAAACTTTATACAAAGACAATTTACATAATGTACAAGTAAGGGCAACTGAGAGTGCTTCTCAGTAAAGAGAGCTTCTTAATAGTCGGCATTCTCTCAAAGCAAAGGGTATCTCTCAAGAAGGGGGCTCTCCCTTGTACCAAACCTGCAGCTCGTTACTCTTCGTATTCCCCAGATCTCTAGCTGGGGAATACAGTTCGAAGATTGATGTCCAATCACACGATGACACTGATGGTACCACCCACGGCAGGACGGTCCTGATGTTCTCTCGCAGCTCGGTCGAGGGGAAGAGAACAGGACCCGGTCACGTTGTCGTCCACGCGGCCTCCAGGTGGGCGCGCACGCGTGTCCGGACCGCGCCCATGTGGACCCGGAAGGCGCCTGCGTGACACAGGAATGCAGGCTGTCTCCCAGCAGGGGTTGAAAGATCTTGCACTGATGACCGCAACGCGGAACCTCTGTCGAAGGCGCGGCACTCGGGCAATTGTTCAACCCTAGCGTGAATAAAGTGGGCAACACTCATCTTGTACTTCGTCGCCTTATGAACGGAACTAATATGTGGGGACGCTATTATCGTCGCTGAGCCCGATGAACTGTTCGAACACTTGGGGACGCTATTATCGTCGCATCACCCGATGTTCCTGCAGCCACGTTTCTCCCAGAGGGCACCTTCACCTTCGCTGTAGTTTTAGGGAATCCACCCCCATGTCCAACTTCGCCGAACTCAACAGCAAGAAGGGAGCGCGAGCACAACTCAGCTTACCGCCAAACATCGCTCGTCGCTCCTAGAGCTCTGTTTGGTCACGGCGAGCAAGGAGCGCGCGCTGTTGACGGGAACGTAACGCCATCTGGTGCCGCCGCCCTGTGATCATCCACGAGCTGACGATGCGCACTTCCTACTAAATGTGAAACGAGCGCGTCCTTCTTTGGAACCGAAACGAACGCTTATAGTGTGCAATGACTTGATCGGATCGATTCCACAAAGCCGCTCTCAGATACATAGCGAGTAGCCAAAAGTGTTAAGTGCTGGGTCGTAGGATGTTTAAAGAGAGGCGCAAAGTCCTTCGATGCAAAAGTAGCCAGAGCCTCTGGTGGTGTATTTTTGTTTTAATTGCTTTACAGTGCTTTTATCTAGGGCAAACAAGTTGGTTTTGTTAATTTAATATAAAACACAATAACTTGACAAAACACATATCTAGTTATTAACACAATTTGCAGAATATTTGCTCTTTGTCCATCATCATGCTCCAAATAAATGATTTCATATCCGCTGCTAAAAATCGCCACTCTATGGTGACACCGTCAGCGCCACGAATTTGTTTTTGCGAGCTAATTAAAATATTAAAAACTGCAGTATACGTGGTACGACCGATGCTTATAGCATCATTATAACTCATTCTATGCAACCAATAGGCAAAACAATGCACTGAGAATGTGTTTTTGGGCCCCTTTAAAAAGCCAAGCTGCACCTCGACTGTATAGTCGCACCATGAAGAAGGGACCGAGCCGGTCCCGAAGCGTCGTGTTTCCCCAAAACTAACTTGGTTGGCGTCAGTCTTCTTTCTACTAAATTTCCCAACCAAATAGAGTTCTGTCAAATGTTTTCTTTTAAAGTCGTTATGTTTAAGGACGACCGAGTGGGGAAGGTGAGGGCTTTGTAGTGAAACGTACGCACACTCTCACGTGAGTCTTTGTAGACATTTGTGAAGCAGTGGCCTCGGCAAATTCGTTATTGACTCCATTCAATTCTAGGGCGAGTGGGTTGGGCGGGTAGTCGTACGGGTCAGTTTTGCGAGTGCTGGCTTTAGGGGGAACGGTGTATTATGGTGGCTTCTATGGAGGCGGCGGTTTGCATGTGGCAGGCATCTGTGGAATCTAGCGCTGCAGTGTCCCAGGGTGGTTTTTGTTCGGCGGGTTGGGGCGCTTGCGTTGGTCAACGACTTGACACTCACGCGAAACGTAAACCGTTGTCGCTTTTAATCCTCGTTGAAGGTATAAGTCGCCTTTCTTGTTTGTACGAGGTTTGCTATTAAAGTATCCGACCTTATTTATTTATTTTTTGCGAACACCTGATGGATATGAAACAAGCACGTTTGCATCAGCCGAATTGGAACCTTCGTGAGCATGCGTGAATTTTTTCCCGTCTGCCGATAGCGTCAGTTGCTGGGACGCAGCGTTTGAGTGAGACATAGTGCGTCGTGCTCTCATCGGTTTTTTATTGCGAGCAAAATGGCGGAGCGACTGGAACAATGTTACTGCATCAAATTTTGCCAGAAACTGGACGACAGCCAAGTGGAAACCATTCGGAAGATTCAGACGGCTTTCAGTGACGATGTTATGGGCAGCACACCGATTAAGCAGTGGTGAAACCGGTTTAAAGACGGCCATACATCGGTGGAGAGCGAGCCACCCTCTGGTCAGCCATCAACATGCCAAAATGAACAGGTCATTGCCGAAGTGAACGCTGTGGCGATGCGGGACCGTCGTGTGACTATCCGAGAAATTGCGGAAGAGGTGGGCATCGGAACTTTTTCTGCACATTCCATTATCACCGAAGATTTAGCCATGAAGAGAGTTGCGGCGAAATTCGTGCCGAAGCTGCTCACGGTGGAGCAAAAGCAACTTCGTGTTGGTCTCACAGGACATGCTGGATTCCACAAACAGTGACCTCGATTTCATGAACACCATAACCACTGGTTACGAGTCTTGGGAGTACGGGTACGACCGGGAATCCAAATCCCAGTCGTCACAGTGGAAGCATTTCACGTCACCAATGCGAAAAAAGGCCCGCCACCCGCCAAGTGTGCAGCAACGTTAAAGTGAAGCTGACTGCTTTGTTCGACTCCCGCGGTGTGGTACACCACGAGCGCACTCCACAGGGTCAAACAGTCACCAAAGAGTACTACAGGGATGTCGTCCGTCGCCTACGTGATGCTGTGCGGCGCAAGAGACCGGAGTTGTGGTGAACAGTAAATCGGCGCATCCATCACGACAATGCTCCTGCACATTCCTCGCACTTGATTCAGACTTTTTTGGCGAAAAATCAGGCTCCTTATACTCTCCTGATATGGCCCCCTGCGACTTCTGGTTGTTTTCTAAAATCAAGAGGCCATTGAAAGGAGCGCGATTTAAGAAAAGAGAGGGCATTATGGCTGCAACGACAGCTTAGCTAAGCTCCATTCCGAAAGAGGCCTTCTCGTAATGCTTCCAACAATGGCAGCACCGCTGGGAGAAGTGTGTGGCCCAAGGAGACTACTTTGAGGGTGATTAGATTTCCAGCGCTCCAGTTACGGCGCTTTTTTTTTTCTTTCGCCAAAGCTCGTTTACTTTTCTAACAGACCTCGTACATTTTAAAGCGAAAAATCTCTCTTTTAACACTCGCATGCCCTACGATGAATGAAGATGCTCCCGGCATCTCGTGTGACGAGCGCAAGGCTGGACGAACGCTAGAAATGCGACTTGTCTCGCGACAGCACCAGTTGCGACGCTTTTTTGAGGCTTGGTCAGCGGACGCGGCCGGCAGCGCTCTGCTCTTTGAGGCTTCTTGCTTTGCGGTTGTTCCTCGGTGATTTCTAAGACGTAGACATTGAGAGTGAAGACCCAGCCGGACGACGATTGTCTCGCTGAAGCGTAGGCGCGCTGGATTAATCGCAGGGTGTCTCCTCGGCTTCCCCGGGTGGTGCGGGTATCTCGTAGCGGAGGATCGCCTCGCCGGCAGACAAGGAGTGGACGCCGGCATGATGCCGGGTCCGATGGGCGTGGTGGCGGCCGACATGCTGGCGCCCACGCTGTCCCGTCAGATGGTGTACGTGTTCCCGACGCTAGGCCAGTTCGACCCACGCTGCGTGCGTCTGGTCACACAGGACCAGGACCCGGCGACGGCGATCGCCTGCCTGCTCGGATTTTTCAAAGTCGTCTGCGAGGCCGGCTACCGACACGTATGTACTACCAGCCGATCCTGTTTATTCAGGCCGCCGCGATGGCTCAGTGGTTATGGTGCTCGGCTGCTGGCCCTAAAGACGCGGGTTTGATCCCGGCCGCGGCGGTGGAATTTCGATCGAGGCGAAATTCTAGAGGCCCATGTACTGTGCGACGTCAGTGCACGGGGGCCGGATTAATCCGTGTGCTCCTACTACGGCATCTCGCATAGCATAAGTGCAACATTGAGGCGTGAAACCCCACACTATGCCACACCATACTATACCAAACCTACTATACCATGCCTAACCACACCAAACCACACCTACCTTACCATGTCATGCCATACCATACCACAGTATGCAAGATATATGCGTCATTTCATGCCGTTCCATACCATACATACGCTAGCACATTCTGTATTCTCTTCTAAAAAGTTTAAATTATGGGGTTAAATGCGCCGAAAATTAGTGGTTTCTGAGGAAAGCAAATAGCGCAGTAACTGTCTCGCATCTCGGTGGACACCTCAACCACGCCGTGAGGAATGGGATGAGAAGAAAACGAAAACATAGAGAAAGAGGTGCCGTAGTGGAGGCCTCCGGAATAATTTCGACCACCCGGGGATATTTACTGACGTCGCACAGCACAAGGCGCCTTTTGCTTTTAGTCTTCATCTAAACGCGACCACAGAAGTCGGGTTCTCTTCAATGAAAGTGCACGATAGGCGAATCAGGTTAACAAATTTGCGGGGTTAGGGTGGCCGCAGCTGGCACAGGACAGGGTTAATTGCAGAGATATGGGAGAGGCTTTTGTCCTGCTGCAGGCGTAGTCAGGCTGATGATGAACTCGAGTGGTCTGTGGTTACGCTGTGCTCTCTGCTCGAGGTAGCGACATCAAATCGCAGCCGCGGTGGCCGCATTTGGATGACGGCGAAAAGTGCCCTTGTGCTGCGCAATATCAGCGCACGTTAAATAACTATAGGTTGCTAAAAATTATTCCGGAGCCATCTGCTGCGACATCCTTCTTAGCCCACATAAAGCACCCGGACATTTAGCCCCACAATTTGCAAGTTTCGCCTGCACCTTTCATTCCCTTCCTCATGGGTGGTTTGAGTGTCTACCGAGAGTGCGATATTTGTTGCTCTTTTTGCTTCCTTGGGGAAACATTTTCATTTTGAATACGCTGCGTTAGTTTCTTTGCGTCAATGGAAACACCTGGAAACATTCATTTCTACAGGAACGACGGCTGGAGGGCATTTCGCGAGCACGATGATAAACGTACTGCGACGTTCGATCAGAACTGGTTCGGTAACGGCTGATCGCTAACTAGGATCTTGGCCCGTTGGGCTTTTGTTAAAAATGCGACACAAGAGATATTAATCGTGCTACGTTAATATGGAAACACTTGCATGAGAGCGTCGAGCTTCTTTTTAGTGCTAGAGCACTTCTAGCTGCGTTCTCGGCGAAAGCCATTGGATGAATGAAGCCTCCTGGCGGGTCACGTGACTCAATTTGCAGCGGCTGTAAAGACAGCTATGAAAAGATTTGGCTATGGCCGTGAAGGTTGGGCATGTGAATATGACGTGCCCTATGACAGGGTCTATGGCCAAATATGGCATGGACCACCCGAAATTTGACCTTGAAGTGACCTCGAACGTAATCAACGAAAATTGAATGGTGGGTTCATGAGAGGCAGTATAGCACATCCCCAACTTGGTCCATGCCCAAATATGAAATGAACCACCCGAAATTTCACCTTGAAGTAACCTTTGCCGAAATCGACGAAAATTGAGTAGTGGGTTCCTGAAAACTAGTACGACACGTCCCCAGTGTGGCCCATGCTCAAATATGCCAGTGACCGCCCGAAATTTGACCTTCGACCTTGGCAGAATAAGACTGGCGCTGAATGTAAACGTGCTCGAGTGACAGGCTTGGCTTAGTCTCGAAATGGATTTGGCCCATCTCCAAAAATGGGATTGGCCCACCCCTGAAATTAGGGTGGCCTATCCCCGAAATTTCCAAAATTGAGTTCAGGCTTCATACGGACAAAGGCGCGCCGCCGTAGAGTTTTTGCCTTCGTGATCTTCCTAAACCACCACATTAAAATGTGGAACAGGTCTCTTTTAGTGAGGGTTGCAGGATGAACAGCATGGGTGTGGCGCTCGTCCTGAAACGAGTTGTAAAATTATTTTTGAAGGATCAAACAAAAACAGTGCACTTGCGTTGTGATTGTTAGCAGAGCGCGATGTCATTATGCTTTCGGTTATGTGAGACTAGTGGCAAATCATGCTTACGGCGGAGGAGCCTGGCTCCCACGCCCAGGTGTTGCTCGCCAGCGGCTTGGACGGCATGTGGCTGGACGAGGTGCACGTGAGCTCGGCTTTCGTGCGGCGCCAGTTGCGCTCCCTGGGGGCAGACGGCGCGCCCGAGGCCACCATGGACGACTTCTACCTGCTGCTGAGCCTGATGCTCTGCAACCTGCCGCGGGGACGGGGCTCCAAGCTGGGCACCGACTGGTTCCAGAACCGCGTCAACGACCTGCTTGAGTTCTTCCCGAACGTCTCGGAGCCGCCGCGCGTGCCGCTCTACAGCGAGGAGCAGGCGGACGCCATCTCGCGCTTCGGCGAGCAGTGGCCTCACACCAGGGCGGCGCTGTGCAGCACCCTGCTCAAGACGCGCTTCCAGGTATGTGCATATATATGCGCCGCAGACGCAGCTCGTCGTCTGTTGCCGAACACCTGCTGGATGCTACAACTGGCGCATCAGATTTTCTGTTGCCTCTGTTCTTTGTATCACGCTGTGCCTTGATTTGCAGGAAACACCTTCCATATATGTAAGTGGTTCAGACTGAAGCACAAAGTTCTGCAAGTTGTTCGTTTTCTTGATTTTATGCTGTACTTTTTGTTTCAAATGCTGTGTTGTAACCTCTGGAACGTGTACCTTCCTACTGTCGAACAGGACATAAAGGGGGCCAAGCTTCGCCAGGCTCTACTCAAGCGGCTTTCACCCCCCACCCTCTTTCCTTCACAGTCCGATAAAAGTTTGACTTGAGTAGGTAACAACAAATGCACTGTGACCTCTAGGTCTTACTCAGTGAAAGGAAAGCGTCCGTATTGGACATACACGCCTTACTTACAACTCCTTAGTAACAAAAGACAAACCTATTTGTTAAAAATGCGGAGATGTACACCACATCTTATTCTCATGCACAAAACTTGAATCACCGAGGAAAAGGTATTTTACCCCATGCTACAACGAACACATTATTGTTCACCCAGCATTGATTTTAGGTAAAGATGCACTTATTGATATTACAGATGGTTGTAGCCTTTTAAGGGAAGCAGATTGAGGTTATTTTTATTCTATGGGTTGGGAGCCTCCAGATCTTTTCCCCGGGCAAGGATGGTTGCTGAGGTTACCGGTCCCTTTTTAAAAATGGCTATTAAAGGTCCTTTAAAATGACAAGCAGTCACGAATGACAATGGGCTCTGCTATCAGAGGGAAGCGGCGCCTCTGTGATGTAGGAACATGCCTGGCCTGCAGTGGGTAGAGCTGGACACAGAAGACTGGGGTGCAACATGTTATATTTGGTGCTTGCGTTCACATAACCTTGAAGTGCACCTACGGAGTCTGCTGAGAGAGGAGGCTTTGTTTCTCTCACTGAACGGAGAGTGTTGCGCATGACACATAGTGGTCGGTTGTCGGTGACCAGTGGATGCTGCCATGGAGGAGGTTCCAAAGGTGTTGCGTGAAGAAGCGGATCAGTGGGATCAAAGTAATTTGCTAGGGCAGATGCCGCAGCGATTGCTGATATTTTCTGGTGGCGCGCATTACGGCGCTGCTCCACGAGCTCTTCAATAGTATTCAGCTGAGCTTCCGCTCGTAGTGTGTGAATAGGGGTCAAGCGAGGAAGGCCAGTGATAACTCGCATGAACTCTCTGTGGGCTGTTTCTAATCGGTCCCAATCTCTTAGGGCAAGGCGCTGGAACTGTGCTTGATGAACTAGCCGAAGCTGCAACACAGAGCGGGCTAACTTTCGAGCCATATTAAAACATGCACCACCTGTTTTCTGGGCAATTTGGCGAAACAGGTGCAGCCCACTGGCGGCATTCTGTCGGGCAGATCGAATCCACGATGCTGCAGATACAGAGCTGCCCAGGTCGACACCTAGCGCCCGCATCGACGACGCTGTAGTAAGGAGTTGGCTGTTCAAGGACAGCTGTATAGGTGTGAGCAAAAGGCGCCGTCTACCCCATAGTTTTGTGGTAGCCATACATTTTGTCTTTTCAACCGACAGCGCCAGGTCAATCTTGTGGCACCACTCAGAGGTCTTGTCCAGAGCGTTCTGAAGGCCTACTTCTTGGCGGGTAAGGTCCGTGTGCACTGACCAAACCGTTACATCATCCGCATACAGCAAATTAAATATATCCCGAATAGCCAGTTGCCATGCCAAAGGAAGCAGGGCGATTTTCAATTATATTGCGGCCTGCACGGATCCTTGAGGTACACCCCTTTTTTACGCTGAAGTGGCCAACACGTTCCTTGCCGATGCGTATGTTGATGGAACGGTCTTCCAAGAATGAAGCCACAAAGTTATGTACTCGAAGAGGGCAAGAGGGAGATGAAACCAACGTAGAATGGCCAAAATCCTTGAGCGGCTGACGTTGTCGTACGCCTTGTGAACATACATAGTTGGAAGCGTGCGGATTTTGCGAGATCTGCCTTCGAGCAGCACCATGCTTGATAGGTGGTCCAGTCCTTCCTCAGTAGATAAGCGACGGCGAAAGCCAATCTGAGCCGGGTGGTACCATTGATACCGTTCTAGCCACCATTAGAGCCACGTAGCTATCATCCGTTTTAGAAACTTACGTAGAGTGGACGTAATCACTATCGATAGGGCGAAGGTTGCTTAACCTTCTAGGATTATTTCCGCGCTTAGGTATCGGCACCCTTATTTTATAACGAATACATTCCTTTTCATCCTACACTGCTTTAAGGAGGTGATGCAATTGTTGATGTGTCGTGTTTTTGCTTTTTTAAAGGAATGGGATATCTCAAGAGGCTCTAAATTTTTTACCCGCTGGTCTGTAAGAATTCTAATACACCTCAGCCACTTTCTCACGCCTGAGAAGGCTGAGATTTTTAAGCGATAGCTACATTACGGTAGCATTTCGGGCCTTCAGCGTGGCGGCGCCGCCAAGCTGTCACGTCATTGGTCACGTGGTGCGGAGCAGCTGCCAGGGGCGCGGCGCTATGGCTGATTACGTGGTTGGTCACGTGACCAGCCACGTGGTGCGGAGCAGCTGTTGCTGCTGGCGGCGCGCCGCCGAAACCGAGCTGTAACAGCTGTGCGCATGTGCCGTGTCAAGTGGGACGAAGATAAAGGAACGCCCAGTGAAACGGAGTGGCGAAAGACTGACTGCAATTCAACTGTGCAAGTTCCACCCTGCCAGCTGTTGCTACCGCGTCATTCCAGCTTTAACCAGAGCTAAACCACCGCTAACTTTTTTATTTTGATTGGTTGGGAGCCTCGATGTCTTTTCCCAGCCAAGGATAGCTACTGAGGTTACCCAGCCCTCTATAAAGCTTTTACTAGTAGCCATTTCTAAAATTTTGAGTGTTCACTAGGTGGTGTTAGCGTTTGATGGCCTCAACACCAAAGATGATGTTTTACATTTCTATAATATTCAACAACAAACTTATCCTATACCTTGTGCTTGGTGCATGATGGCCTCAGTTGCCTATGTGCCATAAAACCCAACACAACACACGGATCGGCACCGCTTCAGCATGTTTCCGCGGTGTTGGGATGTCTGCCGATGTCCAAATTGTGTTCAGGGATTCAATGCCGGGCCTTCAACATTTTTGGAAACCTCATGTGTAAGTCCACCGGCCCAGGAGCTTTGCGCACATTCATTTGATCTATATCTGCAAGAAACTCAGGCATGGTGAACTGCTTCTGCATACCTTCAAGGTCATCTTTGCTCGGAGGCGAGCCCGTTTCTCAAGGAAGAGTTTTCGTGTAGATGAACCGTTGAACGGCGCTGGTGCTTGGCCGAATGCTAGAAATTAAGTCCTTACGACCTCTGAAGTGAACTGATTTGGGGTCTGCCCCGAAGCAAGACATGCTGAACTTGCATTATTTTTTGAACGCTTGCCAATTTCCATGAGAAGAAAGGTGCGCCATAACGATGCAGTCGTTGACGATGAGCCAAGAGACGCTCGCGAGTCCTGCCATCGCTGGCGAGAAAGGCGCTTCTCTTGTCGGCGTCTTTATCTCGGAGTTTTTTCTCTCTCATTCGTTCTTTGTTATTTCTTTTCCGGCCAGATGCATGTACTGTTACGCCCGCGCTACAAAGTGCACATAGAGCTGTAGAGATCTATTTGTATTGATCTTATTGGGATCCATGGATGGATGCATACTTTATTTTATTATAGTAATTATAGTATAGATCCTGTATGGATCTACCATTATAGGCGGACTGGTGTGTTCTGTTTAGTGATATGTCCCTCCTGCCTTTGGTCTCGGTCGCAGGGTCCGATGCAGCAGGTGCAGGAGTACATGTCTATTGGCTGGCGCTTCGCTGGCATGAAGCACGTTTACCTCATCCTCGAGTTCCTGGGAGGACGCAACTCCTGGGTTCTCGACCTAATTCCTGAGCTGCGCGCCAGACGCGATCGCCTGCAGGTGCGTGCCCGCTATGTCAGCAACATTGGCGGCGGTGCTCAAGAGCGGTGTGCGCAATTCTGGCTGGGTGCATGGCACGGGACTGCCGGCAGGGCACTGATCTGTCCTGGTGACCTCAGTTCCTCCCCGAGACTTCTTAGTAACAGATTCAATGGACTAGATGTTGCTACAATCAACCACATTATTTGCTGCGCCCCTGTGGATGCAAGCTTGCAAGACCTGCTACAGGTATATTTAACTGCAGTATCCACTGTTTTTTTTTCTCTCGCAAGAATGAGAGATCTCACTGCCATCCAGCCGTGCAGTACACACCTTCACTGGCAACAGATGCAAGCAAGGCCTTTCGGCACTAGCATTGAGCTTTGTCCCGCATCTGCTATGGCTACCTCATCCCATCAAATGCCCTCATCTATACACACTTGACTCTTAGCTGTCCACGGTTATGTTGTACCCGTCCCTTGCTATCCCACCTGTAACCGCAACAGACCTTCGGTTGTTTTTCTCCCGTGGATCTCAGCTAGTAGATCATTGACTCGCCTTTAATTGCACCCTCCCCTCTCTCCCTGCCCTGTCCGCAATGCGCAGGCGTTCCTGTGTGCGTACCAGCGGCTGGGTGCGGACGGGCCGTACATGAAGCTGCTCAACCTGGCCGAGGCGGCGACCACGCTGCGCAAGCACCTGGGCCTGCATGTGACTGCCGCATACGCGCTGGTCGTGCTCGAGGACGCCAACTGGCTCCAGTACAAGGGCGTGCCCCGGGATCTGTACGAGGAGGCGGTGTTCGCCAAGATATCCGATATCAAGCGCATGGGGCTCGGCGCGCCACTCAAGGATGTCCCAGCGCCACCGACGGCTGACGGCGACGAGCACACCGTGGACGGCGCCAGAGCGGGCGAGCCCGCCGCTACCCCGTCCGCAGCGCCATAGGGCCACCGCCCACAGGTGCTTTATCCTATTTTTTTTAGGAGATAGCTATGGTTTGAGGACTTATGGACAGCTCTTGGAGGCGGCGTTGCATTGCCTTTCTTTCATAGAAAAACCCCTGCTTTGATATATGACAATAAAACGTGTGGTCAGGACAGACAGTTGAGTGGATGAAATTCAGAGGTCACTGCACTGGACAGTTACCATGAGATGAACTTATGTTTAGGGAGAATTACGGCTCCCAAATGCACGCTGAAGGTGTTTATGGCGCTGAATAAAGTTGGTAACGTTACTAAGGAACCATCATAGACCAGATGTAAGCTGTCGTCGGTCATACTTAATTGGTTGGCCTTTCTCTTAATGGTCAGCGATTAAAGTAAGCGCGTTCACTATGCGCTCAGAAAGATGTCACGAATTTTGCGGCTCACGGTAGTCGCCTCTGATTTAGTGCTAAAAACGCGACGCGCCCCTCTAGCCCTCCAGAGAAATGTATGGACATCTTTAAATTGCACTCTGCATTTAGAAAGTCTGAATACAGCGTGCTTCACAGTTCAACTTAGGTACTATTAGCGTCAAATGAAACGCGGAGGCGACCATTGCAGCGGGAATACCAAAATTACAAGATCTTAGCTGATCGAAAATGAACTCTAGCGCTCCTGAGTTACACTTCTATGGTGTGAATACCGCTACGTGGAAGTTTTAATTCACGCCATCTCTATTCTTATCTGGCGACCAATATTTTGTATTTTTGATTTTCGGTTTCATTTGACGCTTACGTGTGTCCACACACGTGAACCGCTGTACATAGTGGTTTAAGATCCGCCTCGTATACGGGAAGTCCGGGGTCCAATCCACTGTGCCGCCGGGTACACACCGGCAATACAATGGGTATACAAACTTTCCCATGACCTGTTGCCCGGCTTCTCTTCGTTTTGACCCCACTTTGTTTACAGTGAAAAAAAATACCTTGTGTCATGGCGCGCACTGGCCTTGAAGCTGCCCTTGCGCCATAAAAACTCATCACCATCAGACTTTTCTATCGTGCACACACAGATGTCAAAACACTTTCTCTTTCGACTGTTCAGACCACTTGCCTCTGGTGCACGCGACAGTCCAGGGAGCGCTTATTGGATGGATATGTGCTCATAACGTTTGTACAGTTACGAGGACCAGATTACTCCTTCACCGGTCCCTTGTCTTGTTGCGCAATCTGGTGACACCATTTTGTCTTGCCTTCTGCGCAGACGAGCTGGCACAGCGACGGACGACGGCTACGGCGACGCTTGCCACGCCATCACCACCGCAGGGGTCGCAGAGAGGAGGAGGACTAGAATGGGATGCAGTGCTCGAAACCCGCACACTGCTATCGAGAGGCCTCAAAATATGCCTCTCTCTCTCCTCGCGTGGCCCACTATTGCCAGCTTTCCCAGGCACCACGACCCCTGTCCTTCCGTCGTCCTGTCTAACGTCCTTTCGCAAGCCAGTTGTCTGTCTCCACTGGCGCGCCCGGAGTAGCCGGGTCTAGGCCGATGGCACTTAAATCTTCTGTGCGCCAAGACCTGCGCTGTCGGAACCTGGCAACCCTGCGACGCCAGGTGTGCCGTGATGACGTCGCTGTCCCGCTGAAGCATGGCAGCGGCGAGCAGTGCGGCGCGTTATAGATAGATAAATAAGTTTTCGTCCATGCGTGGCTTCCTGATGAGCTTGCGTCCTTAGCGCTTTCTGCGGTGGCCGCGGGCAGCAAAGCAGAGCCGCAGGGAAGAGACGGGAAAAAGGGCACCTGTCGACGCCGACGGTGGACCCCGTGTAGGCGCTTCTGTCGGGGGGCTGCTGCCGCCACATTTTTTGCGACCTTGAAACAATAAAAGGGCTTCCACACGATCACTCCACAGAGCAACGTACTCACTGCGCAGTTTGTTGCTCCGTTCGACAAATGAGGGGCGGGCAACTGTCGGTGATGCCATGTGATGTTTTTGCATGGATGGATGCATGGATGATATGGGCTTTACCCTATGTATCGGACACCTAGCCTTTATTACCCCGCCCCCTTCCCCTAAAATATGAAATATTGCCTAAAATATGAAAGATGGCGCCGAGTAGCGAGCTACGCTGCAGGAATGGTTAAGACTGATGAATTTTCGCCCATTTTGATGCTTACCTTTTTATTGGGTGAATTATGCCTTGTAGGAAAGAACACATGTCGGAGCTCGAACCCAGTGTATCGACCGGAGTTTTAAATAAAGATGGTTATTACGATGAACATTAACGCAGCTACCTAAACTTCTCGCGGGTGTTCATACACGCTTGTCGTGGAGAAACTTTGCAAATTATCAGCCCTGTGTTATTATTAAAAAAATTTATTTGCGCATGTGATAACGATGTAATATGCCTTGAGAGCTACCTCCTGAATTTTAGCGGTTCGTGTTAGTTTGAAAGAGCGTAGCGGCATTGAAACAGCCTGCATCAAAAAGTATCCGTGGATGTAAGTGTCTGAGTTTATTATTTTAATGCTTATGGTGACTGGAGTTTGCACATGGGGTTCTAACCTGGGTTCAGAACATTTTGTTTTTATGTACTGATTTTAATAACTGTGCACGTTTGAAAACCTACAAAATATATTAGTATGAATGAACAATTTCACTCATGATCACTATTCGTGCTTTTATTAGAACAGCTATTGGCGACTTCTTTTCGGTGTTTTTCAGACTTCTGTAATATGCGTGTATGATGTATTACCAAGATCTTATCTGTGAGACACACCTGCAGAAAATAGGCTTCGCTTTTGAGGTGCGAAACTTCCCTTTTCGATATACTACAAGCTACCAACTTTTTCCCTTTTTGGGAATAAATTGGTGACTTTAAAGGTACAGTGAGGAGAACTCTATCAATATTTTCTTTTTAGCAAAATCTGATAGTTGGGCATTTCATAGCCTTGTTGCCGCTTCTTCGGAAGCAATAGATGCATTTATTTCAAAGAAATTTGGATTAGAAGTTGAAAGTTTTTCCCGCCCTCGCATTCAAACTCGGCGCGCTCTTATGACGTCACAGGACGGAGTGACGTGAAACGTGACGTAAACGCAGAATCTGCGATTCCTGGCGGCTAGCAGTGCGGTATAGCAGCAGCCGAAATGAAAGCTACCGCCGCTGCACGTTGAAGGCATCTATCGGGGGTCACTACCGTCGCTTCGTTTACATCTGCACCGGCGTCTTACGATGGTTCCCGTTCCCGAACCCGCCAACGAAGTTGTCGCAAAAACTCCGGCCTGCATTTCAGCGACCTCAGCAATTACCCCCTGAACAGGTTTCAGGCCTGCACGTCACGTGACGCGACGTCAACGAAGTCACTTCGCGCCGGCTGAGGACCTTGAGCGATTTCCGCGCACTCGCCTCGCGGAAACTGGTGCCACAGACAGGCTCGTCGATCGCCAGGTACACGCGATTGATCAGGACAAAGACAAATTATTAAGATTACGGACACAATTATACATATTTATTTATCACAGCACACTCTGTCTGTATGCATATTTACAGATATTTACGACTACACGTCGTTTGTGGCCAAAATATATGACAGACAGAAAACGATATTGCGCTGTAATGTCGACGGATGTTGCCTTTTATATTTCGTGCTATAAAATCGTAAACAACTGACAGCGGAAACAAGTTTTTGCACCGATAAGAGATACTCACGGTTACAAAACGAATCTGTATATTAAAACAGGCCCTGTGGCACGGTACGAGTTTCAGATGAATGAGAGGAAGCAGAACATAGCACATTGCAATGCCAAGAGATAGAAAACAAAAACCATACTCGCATCTCAACTGTAGGTTAGAAGAAAATATTATTTCATCCATTTTTCATAGTATGTGGCCGCCCTTCAATGGCATAAAACACATCACATTACTTTGTATAGTCGAAGACATGCAAATAAACCACAGTACATTAAACACACTTGTGACTAAACTATGAACTAGGTTATAATAAATAAATGACACAAAGAACCACTTATTTCACTGCTGAAGGTACAGGAATGCACAAGGAATCCACTGCACAAACTGCATTGCACAATAATATAGACACTAATGCAATAATACATACTAGACACTGCAACAATAGTACAATAAGAGACACTGCACAAGAAGAGCACATACAAAAGATGTAACAAATAAGTCATTCACCTACAACAGCAGGCACTGTCTGAGGTTCAGCTCAGTAAAAAAAAAATTGCACTTAATTGCTAAAATACTTTAAAATTTCGGATTAAAAACAATGAACTGTCAGTTAAACTCTGGGCTAGAAAGCATGCATGACGCAAACAAAATAAGGCTCATTGCACTACAACAGGAAGATATTCGGCAAACAAATCACATGAGGAAACTGCAATAAAATACCTGCAGTGCATCATAAAGTAAATTAATGTGCGGTGTACACGCTATGGAAAACTACTTTTCAAGAAAGCTTTGAGCTTTTCTGTTTTTTGCCCCCTGTTCTTTTATAATATGAAGTTGATCATTCCTTTGTTTGCATAAGTTGTTAAGCATTATGTTTGAAGCACAGTTTGCAACAAATGTGACAAGGAGTATGTAGGCATGTAGGCATGCTCATTTTCACATGCATCTATGTCCTCAAGCCTCGGTAGAGAGTTGAGCGTCAGTTGCAGAACGACATTCCTTTGATTGGTCCAATGGAGAAATTGTGTGGAGGTATTTTGTGTCACAAGCTTTGTGACTACAACCTCCGTGTACATGGCTATTGTAATCACAAGGGCAGAGGGAAAGTTGAGTCTACCTCGGTCCAGTTGTGCGGTTAAGGAATGGGTGTCTTCTTCCATTTCCGTCTCACTTCTGGTAACAACCAAGTGTCCTCGGCAACTTTCACACTTTGAAACTTTCATTGTAGCATGCGCACAATACATGCCAACATAACCAATAACTGGCTTTCGTTCTAAGAGTGCATCAAGGTCAGCGTCTACAATTTGAACACTAAAGGAGGTTCCTACATCTCTGACACTGTTTGTCTCTTCGATGTTTCTGAAGTCATCAGTGCTCATCTTTGGCAGGGCATTTTGAAGGCGAGTCCTGCCCTCTGTCTCACAAAGCTGTCGAACAGATGTGGTACTGCCCACCAGCCATTTGCCGGTACTGTCCAAGACGACTCTCGAGAGTATCCGTTTGAACTTTCCCTAGTAGGACGTACTTAAAATGAAGTTCACTTATGCAGTGCTTTTTCAATGCCAGTAAGGATTGAGCAGATAGCCTTAGGGCACTCAATGTGTCCTGGGTAAGGTCCCCAGTGTCATGCCCATAAAATTCCCAGACACCAAGCGAGGTAATGAAAACATTCAAAAAAGCTACTTTTGCGTCATCTGTACTGCAAGACATGGGTTCTTCGTAAACAGTACGATGATGGAAGCCTTTATTTGGAGTTTTGACGTTGACAATACTCCACCTGCGAAGAATGATTTTGATGAAATTTGCTTTTGCTGCTGCATGTTGAAAATCAGCTTCACCACTGCGTGCTGCCAGGGCTGTGGCTACGTGCGTATTAGAGACCTGCAGTACCAGCTTCACACTTTGCCGTTCCAAGTTGCTCGGATTAAATGCCTTGGATGTCAAGCCATACCCAGACTTTATCAGTAGAGATGACTCCTCTTTATGTAAATCTCTCAAATTCTTAAATGGGGCAGTCATTTTGCATTCAGGACCAACATCATTGTTTGAAATCTCAAAGCGTGGGTAGAAAAAGCATGTCCCCGCATTTTTCTGATTCAGCCAATTGTTTCTGATAGACTTCAAAAGATGTACAGCATCTAACACATAAAATAATGGCCGATCTGGATCTGCCGGATGTGGATAAACATGACGAAGCATTGGCTTTAGCAGAAACATATTCATTACCTTTCGGTTTAGAGTTATTGTCACAAAAACCGGATATGACACTGTACCCAATCTCTTCTAAGCGTATGATCACCTTCTTCAGTATGGCATGAAGTTGGTCACCCTGTATAGTTTTTACCGGAAGAATGTGTGCTACCTCCTTGAATGAGCTCAGCAGACTTTGTATCATAAACACGTGTACAGATGTGGCTGCCTCGTTGGAATTCACTGCAGCACCACATATGCTGCCGCCCTTATAATCAAAACAAGGATTGATGTGTATTTCGTCAAGCATCAACGTCACTGTCTTTTTATGTAGCTGCAGATGTGCAAATCTCTGGGAAACATACTGAAGAAAACTTGCATCAAAAGAATCAATTTCTGGGCACATTTGTGCAGATGAGCACACTTTCCTAATAGTGCTCGGATGGGGCAAGGCTAGTGTGCTTGTTTTTCTCAAATACTTGTAGGCACGCGGCGATATTCTGTGGAGAATGCATGCCAACACTATTACCAGTGTGCTGTACTGAATACGCTCTGCAGGGAGCAGTGTTAGTTGTTCCTTTAAAAATTTCGCAGCCCCTTTCTTGTTTTCATTAACGCTTGCTTCCAATTTGTCTAGAAGGCAATCTACTGCAAGCGACAGGTGGCGAGAACAACAACGCTCGCCAGACTCGTCAGACAGCATGCACAGGTTGTTCAAAATTTCTAACAAGGGGTTTATTTTGCAAACCGAGTCTGGTACAACAGCGCTACCAAGATTTTTGATCACGGATCCCTGGTAGCAGACTGAGACTTGGAGGTTTTCGAACACTGTCAATGACGCCTTCAACGAAGGTTCACGATCGTTGGTTATGTTCAAAAACACCCTACACTTTTCTTTATGAATCACAGCCCACTGCACTGACAGTGAGGCCACTTGCAGGTGCGCCTTTAGTTCTTCGAGTGAAAAAATTGGTTTCTCTCCTGCTCCGCTTCATATGGCGCCAGTGATCCTTTGACCGCACGGGCGAGTTGGAAAGCTTCCAGTCGGCTCCCCTTAGCATCAGGTGCTTCTCTTTTGCTGTTGTCTGGTGCTGAAAGGTACGAAGGACAGTTGGGAAATACGGTAGGCACCGATCTACGGCGCAACCGCGGTACTGGCAATCGAACTGTAAGAACATTTCCTGTTCTTGGATCCGTGTATGATGTCGTCGTGTCGATGCATGAAGCGTCGAAATGATCGGCGCTAACCTGCACGAACGTACAAACGTTTTGTAAACATCTCATAATCCACTTATTCGAATAGCCTTATTCTAGCCCCTTTGTCTAAAAGCGAACTTGCAGCAAAGAAATGTGGCCACAATCAAGCTATCTGGGCTTCGGAAGTATCAGAATAAACGTGCTGATTAAGTAAAAGCAACCAGGAGCCCATAACAGTACCATAAACATTACTTTCCTAAGTGTACGAAGTGGGCACGAAGGCATTCATTAGAATGGCGCATAACCACTTCTTGAAAGTGTCGTCGTATTTTTGGAAAGAAAACACTTGTATCTTCCTGCCCGTATGGTAATTGCCGGTGCACCCCGGCACACAACACTTGTTCGGCATTTATGTATCCACTGCACACACGGAAACAAAATTCCCCTCAAAACAACGACGAGAGACCACAAACGCGACCACGCCGCTGCAACCAACCCGCCAGCGCGGCGCAGGGATCGTGAAAAAAAGAACAGCAGGGACTAAAATCATGTCGCTGGCGATGCGGCTTCTGCAAGTGTCAGCCTGCCGGATGTGACGCCAAAATTTTGGCCGCAGGCCTGAAAGCTGAAGCGGGTATGTAGGCTGGAAACGCTGATTGGTAAAAAAATGTGTGTGTGTGTGTGTGTGTGTGTGTGTGTGTGTGTGTGTGTGTGTGTGTGTGTGTGTGTGTGTGTGTGTGTGTGTGTGTGTGTGTGTGTGTGTGTGTGTGTGTGTGTGTGTGTGTGTGTGTGTGTGTGTGTGTGTGTGTGTGTGTGTGTGTGTGTGTGTGTGTGTGTGTGTGTGTGTGTGTGTGTGTGTGTGTGTGCGCGCGCGCACGTGCAAAGATGAGAAACGCTTCATTAAGACAGATTTATTTTGAGTCGACGTTTCCGACAGAGCCTGTCCTTTCTCAAGACTGAAGTTACAGCGATCGTCCTCCCCTTCTTAAGAAGTTGGAATTGGCACACATGTCCGCCACATGAACAGAGCAACAAGCAACCAGATGCTGGAAAGAAGATGGGCAGTTCTAACATCAAAGAGCAGTTTTTATTTATTTATTTATTTATTTATTTATTTATTTATTTATTTATTTATTTATTTTTTATTTATTTATTTATTTATTTATTTATTTATTTAAGTACCCTAAGGGCCCGGCTGGGCATTACATAGGAGAAGACAGAAAATAACAAAAAAACTCAAGGGTTCACTTCATACATAATACAGTGTGAAAAAAAGAATGAAAAATCAGTGTTAATTATGAAATTGGGTCGGTCTTATACATCGTAAACATAGTGCAGTGTGCTATAACAAAAATAATATATACACGTGCAAGTTCAAACATGAACGGAAAGACGATGATTCGTTAATAGCCACAATGCTAGCAGGTAAAGCATTCCACTCCCTTAAAGTCAAGACTAACGAGGAATTCTGATATTTTTTTGTGCGAGCGAAAATTGTTTGAATTTTATGCGCATGGTCGGTACGAGAGGATATGTGATGTGCTACTGTGATGTTCCTGCGTGCGAATTATGACTGGTTGTAGTAGAGGGAGTGGAGCAACGATAGACGAAAGAATTTACGTCGCATGTTGAGGTCCATAAGTTTTAGAGATTGTTTTATTGCGCTAACGCTCTGGTATGGAGAGTACGACCGTAGAATAAAGCGTGTTGCTTTATTTTGCACTGATTGTATTGAGCTGGATAAGTTGTTTTGGTGGGGATGCCATTCTACCGAACAATATTCCAATGATGCTCGAACTAGAGTTGTGTAGGCCAGCAGTTTGGTGCCAGGGTTAGCTAGAGATAGACGACGTTTAAGAATGCCTAATTTTTTCAAAGATTTGCTAGTGATATACTCTATGTGGCAATGACAACTTAGGTCCGGAGAAATAACAACGCGTAAATATTCGAAAGTCGATGAGCGCTCAATGACACTATCATTTATAATGTAGTTGTTTACTGGAGTTTTAGAGAGTGAAGAGAAAGTCATCTGTTTGGTTTTATCGGTGTTTATTTCCATCTGCCAAACATTGAACCAAGTACTTAACCTATCTAGATCTCTTTGCAAAGCAACAACGTCGTTAGGATTCGCTATTTCCCTATAAATGATACAGCCGTCAGCGAAAAGACGTATGGAGGAGCTAATGTCTGAAGCGATGTCTTTAATATAAATTAAGAAGAGAAGTGGGCCTAAGACGCATCCTTGGGGTACACCTGATTTAACATGTTTAGTTTCAGATATGATGTTATTAGCAGATACAGATTGCTGTCTGTTAGCTAAAAATTCTTCAATCCATTTTTTGTACTATGATCAAACTGCAAGTTATACACATTTTTGATGAGGCGCTTGTGGGCTACCCGATCGAAGCCTTTTGAAAAATTGATAAAAACTGCTTCAGTGTACAAGGCGCTGTGAATTGTACAATGGAGATCCGTTACTAATTAAAATAATTGGGTTTGACATGAATGCCGGTACCGAAAACCATGCTGATTTTCAAGTAGCAGGTCATTTGCATAAAGGTGTTTCATGATGTGGGTAAATATTATGTGTTCCAGTAGCTTGCAGCCCACTGAAGAATGAGAAATTGGTCGGTAGTTGTGGAGATTTGCACTATCCTCAGACTTAAATATTGGTATAAAGAGTGCAGTTCGCCAATCGTCTGGAACACAGCTACTGCTAAGAGACTGCTGGAATAAAAGTGATAACAATAATGCCAACACGTGAGAAGTTAGCTTCAGAAGTTTAGTACTTACACCATCCGGACCAGGGCTAGAATTTAATGGAAGACTATCAATCGCACGAAGAACCTCATCTGTTGTGATACCCCCATGTGTTGTGAGTTTTTGATGAAACACAATCTTAGCGCACGTAAGCTCAGCATTTAGTTAATTTTTTTTATAAGATTAGAGATTCTAGAGAGGGATTATTCAAAAAGGCATGATCCAACTTGTTTTTGCGTTTTATCATTATTTTTAGCTGTGGCGTGTTCCATGGTTTTTTTATTTGTTTAGACTGCTTAATGTCCTTGAAGGGAAAGTGCTTAGAGTATATTTCTACAAAAACCTTGATAAAATAGGAATATGCATTATTTGAGTCTTTTATATTGAATAACTAGGAGTCCTGTCCAAAAACATTTCAGCTTGTTATCTGGGTACCCCCAACCTTTTTTATTTGCGTGAAACCCCAGCCCTTCTTCACCTTTGTCATTGTAGCCGCTATTGTTTCTTAAGTACCATACACCATATTGATGTTAGCAGTTCCTAATTCAAGCCTTCTGCAAGGTTTGAAGGACCTATTTAACTGGAAATGTGGAGAACACGTGCACAGGGTGTAAAGCGTGTGATCTTGCAGGAAACACTGAGGTGGCCCTGAGAAGGGCGTTTATTAAGGTTGGCAGCCGTTTTGTGCCTCTTCACTTGGCAGCGACGGCACAGCGTGTGCGGTCCCCATGGTTTTGCCCCAGCTGTCGAAGCAATCCTCGGACACGACCACGACCTTCGACATCTGATGTTTTTATTTAAAAAACACAGGGACCAAAGTCGTGCTGTATGCAGTGCGATCGCCATGTGGTTCCATTGACGGCGAACAATAATCCACCTAGCCCGGCTCTTTGGACGGATTCAGGAAACGACTGCAAAGAACAGAAGTAACGAGCAAACAAAGGTGTGCTGCATGCAAGTTAGAACGCAAAGAAACGAAGGCGCGCTGCGCTGGGCTAATGCTGTAGCGAGGTGTAATATGTAAACTTTCACGGCTGGCGTCGATTTCTACAAAGCGCGAGTAGTCGCTACGGAAATAAACAAATGCGCACTGGAGCTGGATAAATCTGTAGCTACAAGCACGAGTTTTTTGTCTCTACCGCCGATTTCCGCACCGTAAGATCGTCATAACTTTTCTTGAACTTGCTGTTGAAGCTGACGGCGATCATAAAATTAAGGGCGGCGACTGTAGTGGCAAAGGCTTGCCATTGAAAGGAACAAAGATGCACTTTGTCAACCCGGCAACGAGGCCTAGCGCGAGTTTTAGAGCCGACTTGGACAAAGCACGAGAAGGCGCGCGCTTCTAACGCTTGCCAACGCCAAGAAACAAAGGCGCGCTGCTCTGGGATAATGCTGTAGCGAGGTCTAATATGTAAATTTTCACGGCTGCCGTCGATTTTGACAAAGCGCGAGAAGTCTCTAAGGAATTAAACAAAGCTGCACTGCACTGGCAGACGGTGGTTCAGCTGGCGGCGCCGGCGGTCCTCAAACTTCGCCTTATGTGGGTCGTCGTAATGGCGTGGAAAAACTTTTAACACCAGCACGACACTAGCCACGCGCTCCTGCAGCAGAAAAACGAGGTCCTGGAATGCGCAAGGCATGTAGGTAAGCGGTACAGCACTCCATGAAGCGAAATTTGAGATAAAATGCATACCTTTATGCGGGTCGTCGTAATGTCGTGGAAGCGAGAACTGTACAGAAAGCTCAGCTGGCTGTCGCCAACGAGCGCACCACGCAAAAAAGCGATACCTGGACAGCTCCCGAAAGGCGTGCGCCGCCGCCTAGGCTCACGAAGGGAATGCCCGCAATTCCCTAGGCCCTCTAGGGACAGGCTGAGAGAGGCGCGGCGACCCCACATCCGGTTGAGAACGAGGGCGAAGCGAAAAAAAAACGCCATGCAGACACGCATCCCACCGACCAATCGGCGTTTTCAGCCTACCGACCCGCAAAAGCTTCTAATGCTCAGCCCCACAGAGCGTCCGATGCTTTTGAGGGAGCACGGATAGGTTAGGCGCCGGCGGGCCGTGTCCTCTTTCCCCAGTGAGCAGCCTTTGCTAATTAAATATCTTAACCCCAGTGCGGTGAGTCGCGCGGGGCGAGGACACGGTCGGCACGACGCGCACATCGGAGGCTGGCCGAGGCTTTGGGGCCAATGGATTGTGATTCCTTGAAAGGCGCTGTTGCACGGTGCGGCAGGCGGCGTTGAGGAGGTTTCTCACGGTTGAGAGAGTCAGGTTATTTTTTTTTTGCCCCAAAAAACAGATGGGTGCTCAAGGGCGCTCGTGTTTAAAGTTGGCGGCTTGAAAGTAAAACCAATGCACGACGCTTAACGGGCTCCGCGCGTTTCCGGAGGTACGGGGTCCACAGGATGAGGTTCTCTCGCCCACTTCCATGTATACCTTCAGATGTGTACTGTGAATGGAATAAATTAGCCGAGAACCCGAAGAGAACATCTCCGTTCAACTGTCGAAGGTATTGAATGGAGCCGCAAAAAAAAAACGAGTTGGAGGAGAGCGGAGTCACGGTCTCTGCAGGTTCCAAATATCTTCTAAAGCGAAAGCTTTACTGGCCGCGAACTTGCGATTTCGCCGTGGCGGTGCTCCGAGGAGGCACATGAGGTCACAACGCGCGCCTCGCCGCGGAGCCGAACCGGCCTGGCCGGGCCAACGGCGGCGGCTGGCGCACTCGGCGCGGAATAGAGACGCGCTACAAGTCTCTGCCAGAGCGGTCAGAGTGCGCTAAGGCCGCTGAACGCGTCGTCGGTCAAGCGTGGTTATAGCATAGAGCGTCTCGCTTTGGCTGACGTAAACGTCGCCGAGCAGTGCAAGCGTGTACGTTACGCCGGAATATAAACGTGCCTTAACAGAGCTTGCGCTTAACCGCTAACCAACGTATCCGGTGGCGGCAACCAACGTATTCGGTGGAGCCACTAAAACGCCACCGCACACTCACTGAATAAAAAGAAAGAACGTGCGTCGAGGTTCGGATTTGAACTTTAAGCTTTTGAGGCAGAGACGATAGCACTCCGCCACAACGGCTCAACCATTGACCATGACTAAAGGCGCATCTAGTGGATGCACTCTTCCGATGACAAGTCTCCCTGCTTTTGCATATCCGGGCCTAACAGAGCTAGACCATTAGCAATTTTTTCTTAACTGCCTTGTATCATGTCTCCCGTCCCTAATAAACGATTTCCGTTAAGTAGTTCGCAGTTGACTGGCACAGCCGGGAACGTTTCGCCGGGCAAGCGTACGAAGACGCAAGAGCTCTTTATGCTGCTAACGGCCTTGTACGATCCCCGACCATCGTGCCATCATAGTTTTTTATCGACCGTGGCGATCATCCGACCAGCCTTAGCAGGCTCCTTCAAAGGTTAACTAGCACTTGAAGCGGCACTTGCAGTTCCTCTGCTGTCCGGCGCTTGTAAATCAATGCGCGTCACAAACAAAACCACGGGGAACGCAAAGCTCACAGAAGCGAAGCGCCATTAAAAGCGATACTCCCGTGGCCGCCTGTAGCGCCACCTAGCATCGGTTTTCTTTGCTTCCAACATTCAGATTGTCTTTCGTCTGTCTTCCCTGTGTGATAAAAGTGCACTGTCGGTTTCAAAACGAAACTAACATCAATATTGAACCGCGGAATCTTCCTTTGCCAACCTCAGAGATTCATGGTGTCCATTGAGCAAGGAAAATTCCTCCAAGGTGGCGTCTCTTGTCCTATGACGTCACCAGACTTGTAATTGCGAGATGTGCCTGTGGCGGCGCAGCTGTATTTTAGTTCTTGCTATTTTCTACCTACCCGCCGCGGCGGCTCAGTGGTTAGGGCGCTCGACTACTTATCCGGAGTTCCCGGGTTCGAACCCGACCCTGGCGGCTGCGTTTTTTTATGGAGGAAAAACGCTAAGGCGCCCGTGGGCTGTGCGATGTTAGTGCACGTTAAAGATCCCCAGGAGGTCGAAATTATTCCGGAGTCCTCCACTACGGCACCTCTTTCTTCCGTTCTTCTTTCACTCCCTCCTTTATCCTTTCCATTACGGCGTGGTGCAGGTGTCTAACGATATAAGAGATAGATGCTGCGCCATTTACTTTTCCAAAAAACCAATTATTATTATTATTATTATTATTATTATTATTATTATTATTATTATTATTATTATTATTATTATTATTATTATTATTATTTTTTACCTTACAAGAGCTTTGTTTCCAGTAAGAGTGGCGTTTTTGTGATCAGGAGATGGTATTCTATCCATACAAGCCAACTTCAATTTCTCCTCAGTGTCCCTTTAATCTTGCCCATTTCTGTCCTACGAAAAAGCGCTTTTATGTGGACCTGACCGAGCAAGCAGCTCACAATGCTAGATATACATGCAAATATTGGCCGTAGCGTTTTGCTACGCTGCTGCGCCGGCCGATTATCATGATATCGCGCTTAATTGGCCTGCACCTCCCAGAGTGACATCATAGAGAACCGCCAAGTTCAAAAGGATTAACGGCGAATTAAGAGGATTAGCCCTGATGACATATCGGCTGACGCCACTGGCTTGAGAGCCTCCTTTGAGGAGCGTTCGCATATATCCGGTGAGGCTCTGTATATATTTTAAGGAATAAATCATTCTATTTGACCAGTATAAGAGATTATTTGCGTTACCTCAAGCAGCTCTTCTACGGTTCATCTTGATTCTCAAATTCCTATGAAAACGTGTAAAAAATTGTTCGCGATAAGCAAGGCCGAAGGATGTCAAGGGGCATAAGTTAGAGGGCGAAGTAAAATAAAGATAAACTAAATGTCCTGCCGACGCCAGTATAAATCCTACATTGAGACTGTTGAAATATGAAAACTGGAAGTGCTTCCACCAATGCATTCGTTAGGGCGGGCAATAAAAATCAAAGAGTAACTGTCCCACAAATACAGCCAAAGAGGTAGAGGGGGGAAGCGCCATATTCTTGCATAGGGCGCCGAGTGATGTAATTCCGGCACTGAACCCAGCCGCTATGCACACACTTCATTGGACCCGAAACGCAACGACGCCCGGGGCTATTTACCCCAATGGGTCGAATTAGTTCGAAGAGCCTCTAGTGCGCTGTCCCTCATAGCCCGTACTCGAACGAATTTGTATTGCTTCATTGTAGCTTTCCGTAGTTTGCAGGTTACTCTACCTGTAAAAGTTTTTATTCCTGTGGTCGCGTGAAAACCTAATTATACTTCACTGAACAATGCTATCGCATACTTTGGTAAATCACGCAACGACAAGCAAAGAAAAGAAAAGCTGTAGTTGCAGTGTATGGACGAATGTGGTTCAGCATCCCGATGGTGCTGCATTTATAGAATGCCAGCCAGATAGCACGCCAGCGAACAAGCCGGCATAAAGACAGCGTCAAGGACCGGGGACCAAGTGGCACGCTCACGTTCTTTCCCTTTTATCACAAGACTCCTGCCGGAAACTAAGCTTTGCCACAGAGTTGTATTTCTGGAATTGCGCTTTAACTTATGACGATACAGGTTGTTGTGCAAACCGAGGCTTTCCTCACTTTGCATACACCAGGGTTATACCCCTGTCACACGGCCAGTTTCAATGGCCATCAAGTCGAGGGCCTTCGAAATTGTCAATCGCCATCGAACTCGAAGGAGTTGTGTCGCTGCTACACGGCAAATCCCAATGGCCATTGAAATGGTTCTCCTGTCTTAGGCCAAGCTTGTGTGGCGCCACAATCGCTACTTTGGATTTTGTAAAAATAACAAAAATATTTGATAAATGTATACTAAATGCTGAAATACAACTATACGCGCAAGTCGTTTAAAAACCATTTAATTGCACGTACGCGACGGACAGATGCAGAAAGATGCGGACACTGCTGTAGCCACTCTAATACAAGATGAGCCAAAACCAAGCCAGTCCAACTGCGTCGGAGCGCTGCTTCTTCAGGCTTAAAACGTGGAAAATCACCTTGATATCTGAAACACAAAAGCTATTTGTCTCTTGAAACTTTATACGAGAGTAAGAGTGGGCAAATCGAAGGCGAATGCAACAGTTTAGAACACAATCCACGCCTACTACGACGAGTCAGTCGCACCCCACAAATCTGCCAAGACATCCATCGTCTAGCGGCCCGCATCCTGCAACAAATCCGTATTGAGTGGGTCCCACGTGACCTCCTGAGCGCACAAAGCTGCGCAGATTCTGCGACCCGCCTTTCGACCCAAAACTCGTCTTTGCCTCGAGTCCTCACTCTGGATGACAGCACCCTCCTTTTAACAAGAGAGGAACACCTCCGGCGCCGCACACGTGCTCTAATCCCTCCGTGTGCGGTAACCCTCCCCCGTGGTCTTACCCGTGCAGAGGAGGTTTCGCTTCGGAGGATACGGGTCGGGGTTGCCCTAACTCCAGCTGTCACACGCAAGTGGCCGCATTTCAAAGATTTATATCCCCGCCCCGGGTGTCCAGTCTGCAAGCACAGAGACTGTGAGGCGAATATCTGCCACCTGTTGTGGGACTGCCCGGCGCTGAAGCCGACGAGAATTCGGCACCTGGCGTCAGTGGGACTCTCACCGGAGGGTCCATATCATCGTTCACTTCTTGATTTCATCAGATCAGCTCATCTCATCTTTCTCATCTTACTCATCTTTCACTTCATAGTTTTTATGCCCTGATGCAATAAACATCGCTTTAAAAAAACACGATATTGCTTTGAGGGATTAGCGACGAAGCTGTTATCGCTGAGAAGCGGGCGGCCAGGGCGCCGCCATATTGTCAATGCTATGTACGCAAGCAACGCAAAGACCGCAACGCAAAATTAATGAGCTTATTGAGCTTAAAACCGGATTGGTACCATTTTAAAAATATTGCAGACTGCTTGCATATAAGATTAGGCGAATTATGTTTGTTCATGCTTTTGTACCGTGAATGTACCGTGTACGAAAGTGCGCTTGGCGCCGCTCGAAGCGAAGCTAGCAACCTTGGGCAGCTCTCGAATGTCCTCGAAATCTCGATGGAGTTCCGCGCTGCTCTGTTGACTCGACAGACTATTGACTCGATGGCCACTGAAACTGCCCAAGTAGCAGTGCTCGTTTGCCTTTGAGTCGACAGGCTATCGGTTCGAGGACCTTTGAAATCCCCGTGTGACAGGGGTATTAGACAGGGTCAAGGATCCGTGAATACGTGCCCCGCTCACGTTTTTTCTCCTTTTGTCAAAAGAGGCCAGTCGGAAACTAAACATCATGAGAGAATTGCATTTCTGGAATTGTGCTTTGCCTTATGCCGAAACAGGTTGTTGTGTAAACCAAAGCTTTTGTCACTTTCTTTACAGCAGGTTGAGACCTATCCCTTGTGTAAACAGCGTGACGTCAAGGGGAAAGGCCCGATGGACAAAGTCGCCAGCTTTTTCTTCTAAACTGGCATTGCACGTGACGAGCACCTGCTGCCCATGCCGGTCATAAGGCACATGCTTTGCGAGCCAGACCACAGACACGTGAGCCGGTGACGTATGCAGACAGAGGTTGACGTTTCCCAACACAAAGAGACGGCTCTGGAGGCATCTCATGGTGTCTTCGACTGATCGCTCCCGCGATCCGGTTAGGATGTGACAGTGGGAGCCGCCCTTGCTCTGAGCGCATAGCGAGACTAATCAACCAGAATGGTCAGCGAGTTTTTAGAGCGGAAGTGCAGGAGGCAGAAGGGGGCCGTAACTTCCGGAACCACTACGCGGCACCACTGCTGATGCCAACAGTAGCCGCACGTAAGGTCCCTTGATTACCTTTAGCCGCACGTGGTCGCGCACAGCTTGCATCGCGGTCGCCGCTTAGCCTGTATCGATCGCTACCCCGGCTTTCCATCCCACGGGACGCTCATTTTTTTAACATTGCCTTGTGGATAGCACTGTCGTCCTTGTCTGAACTGCTGCTGGAATCGCTGTTGTCATGCGACAGCAACGCAGACCGCGTTCCTAGCGTAGTTATCCGGCGCCTCTTGGACATTTTGCTTCACACATCGCGGCACCCGCAAAACACAACACAGAAAGGACGCTACTACTGCGCCAAAAGCCTACACATGCTTCTGCCTACGCGCAGGGGATGCCGAGGCCTCGCACCGCTTTCGCGAAATGGCGGAAGTGGCTCCGTCACGTGGACTCATCTCGAAGCCGCTCCGACTTTTTGCTCGGAGCGCGTCAGTTGCGCTCTGAGCTGGAGGCGAGCACTCAGAAAGAACCAGCCGAATGTAGTCAGAGCGGCCGGATTCGACCAGCGGAATGTGCGGTCGCCTCTCAGAGCGCTTTAATGCGACCAGTCGAAGACACCATAAGAAAGGAAGGAGTGTTGGGTATTCTATGGCGCAAGTTTTACGCGGTGCAGGGCCGAACGGTTGCGGGAGGGAGGGGAAGAGGCTCTTGAAGGAGCCCGACGACGTCTAGGGTTGTCGTATGTTATACAATGCATTTATTTGTTATATACTGTTTGTTTCGTGAAGTACAGGGCAGAGAAAAATAAGAGGTAGGTTTGGCAATTGTATTTTTCGGAATTTCGCTCAGTGCGTGTGTTTTCAGAACGCTGATAAGGGGATTGCAAACGTGTAAAGATTGGACTGAAATGTTGGTCGGGAATTCATTACGCGAGTAAATGTGGTAAATAGTTTGTTATTTTCTTTCTTTCATTTCTAGAAGATCGCGGTTAACTTCACAGGAACGTTTTCTTGTAAACTTCAGAACACACACCAATCACGTTGAGAAATAAAAAGTGCAGCTTGTACTTAAACAAATGACGTATTTTTTCCAGCAAAACAGTAATTAGAAGATGTAGTGCGGGAATATTGAATAAACTTTACATCCATACGATGTATTTTCACGGTTTGTTTTCTTTGTTTTATAAGGGCTAGTATAACTGAAAATGAAGCGCAAGCAACGGTACATGAATTTGTTTCATAACTACGTAAAAGAACTAAGAAACAATCCTGCTCATGCTCTGTGCAGCTTGTTGCGAGAGCAGTGGTGGTGGTTTCTATGTATCGGCGGGATTACTCTCAATGTGGTCTGTCGGCAGTTGCTCCGAGTCCCTTAAGTTAAAAAGTGTGTTTCTACCACCATAAGCTTCCTCGTGTATGTGCGGAGCGCTTTAGTGTCCTTGTATATGCCTCCTGCGGGTGCATATACAGGAACACTAGAGCGCCTGCGCGCCCAGCGCCGCTCTGCGACAGGCGTCGAAAAGGGGCATGCACCTCCATTCTCCTGGTGCAGGCTCGTTTCCCCTCTCGAGCCGACGAAAAGATTTTTCAAAGCGTGAAGAAAAGGGGTTTGGGAGGCGCTGAAAGGACAACTTAAGCCGCGAAGAAAGTTTGGGGGAACCTGGAAGAGCTCCAAGCACGGTGTAAGAATAACGTACTGAGGTATTGACACTAGGGTGAAAGAAAATTATTCTTTCCCCATGGTGGTGAGAGAATGTTAATCTTACACCATGCTTGACAGTGTTCCCCCGCCGCGAGCGAGAGCGCCGCCCGCTCGCGGCCACATTAAGTTCGGGGGGGGGGGGGGGGGGGGGAGGGTTGCCATAGAAACCGGTCGCTAACTTAGAGGGCGCTGCGAAAGGCGGGCCCACGCTGGGCGGCTCGGTCCGGCGTGGCGCGGCACTGCGCACGTTTTTGGCGCATTTGAGTGTGTGCGGCTGCGCTGCTGTGCTGTTTTTAATAAGCTCTTTTATTTTGCACCAAGACCTTGTGTTTGGCTACGTCGGCAGAGTAGCCCACAGCAGGTGAGTACTGAGCTGAGTGCTGTGCAATGGGAAGAAAGTGCTTCGTGCCGAACTGCAATTCGGGCTACCGGACATGTACGGAACGTGTGCCATTATTCAAAGCTCCGTCCGACAATGTTCGTTTGGACAAGTGGCTCCGTGCGATTCCTAGGGCAGACTGGACGTTAATTCCCACTGACGACGTCTGCGCCAAGCATTTCGCAGAGGACGCGATATCCCGGGCATTATACTTGGAGCTCAATTTAAGAGTGCTACTTTACGCGAACAAGAGGCCCGTGCTTTCCAGAGATGCAGTTCCTACATTATTTCCGAACTGTCCCAATTATCTCATGCGGCCAGAGCGACTTAAAAAGCCACCCCGGAAGAGGAAACCTCCTGCGCAAGCAACCAAGCTACTTCGGCGGAAGGTCGCCGACAACGGTGCGATGCAGCCTCTCCAAGCTTCCTTGCCTGCTGTGATGCCTGCAGATCCGGAAACAGCCTTGGAGCCAGCGGTTAAACGACAGCATCTTGACTCTGACACTGCCACTCTGATGCCACTCTAATGATGGCACTTGATGGTGCTTCAACAAATACACCGCATCTCCATTTAGCCTCTAGTGGAAACGAGCTTATTGAAAATTACGCCCGTTCTATTATAATTTGCACTGGAATAAAAATGCCGTTTTCTCAAGCTTTTGTGTTAGGTTATGGCCCATGATCCGACGCGCCCTTTCATCCCGTCTGATACATTTCCGGCGTGAAAAAGTTTTTACCTAAAATATGAGTCGTAAATAGCCGCACTATGCTAGTGCTCTGCATCTTGAAAATTAGCCCACTCAACGAAACAATGTTTGAACGGTCTTCATTAGAGTGAGGAAGCAACGATAAGCGTGAAGCAAAAACTTTCCGGTGCAATTATTTTCGGCCCTTGTGAGCGGAAAAGGGCACGAGGACCCCCACTTATGTATATTATGCTTAGATCTATGATTAGATCGAATGAAACATGAATTGAGCGAGGAAGAGAAACGTGAATGAGCTTCAAGTGTTGCTCGACCGAGTCCATATCGTTAACTGCTTTACACAAAATAATTTCATGCAAACGAAATATTAAGACTGCCGCACTACTGATTTTAATTTCAAGCAACGCATTTCCTTTGCGTTTTGAATTCAATTCACGCTACCAAAGCGAATATTGAGCTTGGGCAGCGGAATCTCTAGGCGCCAGAACCGCTCAACTGGATGGATGGATGGATGGATGGATGGATGGATGGATGGATGGATGGATGGATGGATGGATGGATGGATGGATGGATGGATGGATGGATGGATGGATGGATGGATGGATGGATGGATGGATGGATGGATGGATGGATGGATGGATGGATGGATGGATTGATGGATGGATGGATGGATGGATGGATGGATGGATGGATGGATGGATGGATGGATGGATGGATGGATGGATGGATGGATGGATGGATGGATGGATGGATGTGGCTGAACCCTTTAAATCGGGTGGTGGCTCCAGCCACCCAGCCATGACATGAAATTTTATTCTTGTAACGATTTTAGCCTCCAATCAGAAAACATTGGCTTGGTTACTTCTACCCGCTTAAAATCTACTTTCCCTGCACTGTCCTTAAACCTCAATGCCTTGGATAAATCAGCCCCGATGCTTTCCACTGTAGGGTGAAGCCCTTTACAGAAAAGTATCAATTAAGTGTTCAGCCGTTTCCTCCTCCTCTCCGCACGCAACGCAAAACGTGTCTATCTCGTGGTACCTGACTCTATATGTCTTAGTCCGCAAAACTCCCGTCCTGGCCTCCAACAACGAAGAGCTTGCCCTGCAATTATCATAGATATTTTCTTTGGCAATTTCCTGCTTAAAAATCATGTATGTTCCCAGTGCTGATTTCGTAAGCATCCCTGTTTTCCACAGAGCTCGCTCATTCTGTTTCTTTAACCTTTTTCTTAACCGATAATTCATGATTTGCCCCCCTACTGCTGTCCAGATAATTGTTTTTTTCAATTTTCTAGTTTGCTTTCTTCATTTATGTCAACATTCCTTATATACAGGTATCTGAAAACTTATCTGAACTGGCCCGCTGGCATCGGCGCCACCTTTCGCCTTGTAGGCGAACTGCAAGGCGCGCTCCCCCGCGGCCGAACATAATCGGGACGCTCCAGCGGGCGCAGTGTCAACACCTCAGTGGCTCCAAGCCATGAAAAAAAAACGTCACCGAGAGCCCCGTGGTCGTCCTATTGTTGTAAACCGGACCCTGGTCCTGACGAGCGCGCAAGCGCCTGAGCGCAGGCGTAGACAGGCTGCAGCGCATGCCCGTGCGCGTAGGCGCTCCCCCCGTACACCTTAGAGGTGTTCATTGCAGGTAAAAGCATGCACGACAAAAAAATGGCAGTGGCTTAGCTCAGCTATACAAGGATATACGTAGCGAGAGCTGCAGTTCCCCCCTGGTTACGCATGCTGTCGAGCTTGTTGTTGTGACTAAAATGTTAAGCACTGAGGAAGTATTTTGTGAAACACATTGTTTATTTATTCAATTGTTTTCACAGAGATAAACAGTGCCCAATGATCGGTAAAGTAAAACGCAGTTGTCTCAATGCTGCCTACACAGTATTGATATCCCCGTAGAGACCGACACCCGAACCGCGGCCGTAAGGGAATGAAAATGAAATCGAAATTGGTTTTAAATAACGGAACTTTCACATCTCTCGGCCTTCTCAAATATCTCGGTGGACGCCCGAACCGCGCCGTAGGCGAAGGAAAATGAAGTCATGCACCACGCACGTGCTCCTCCTCTCTGGTTTCGCGCATGCGCACTATCGGCCTCACAGGCGCACGACAAAATGCTAGACTGGGCAGCGTAGTGTAGCTCTCGCTACAATGAAATTGAAGAGGATGCATCTGCATTATCTAAAATACATCATGAAAGGCCTTCAGAAAGTCACCAAAGGATATCACACTCTCAGGGAGAGCATTCCAGTCGGTAACCGTCCTCGGGAAAAAAAGAAAATTTAGAGGCGTTAGTTTTCGTGAAATATGGAGCTAAACTATTATCGTGGTGATGAGAATTTCGATGCGTTTCTGAAAACCGTAAATAGCATTACGCCGATAAAAGAGCTGGTTCGCTGATCCGCCGGAAAGACAGGCGACAGCAATTACAGAACTTAGACGGCATCTTGCAACTCCCCAAAAGGTTGTTGATGTAAGCATTTTGGATGTTTTCCATTGCGTTCACCCCAAAAAATCTCCTCCAAGCATCCGATGTATCTGGTTTCGGCGTCCTTGATTGTTTAATCCTTTTTTATAAATTTTAGTCGGCCTTCTATTCAAGAGTCTAAATCCTGGAGTTCACTAAAGTGGCACTTTGTGCTGGTTGGTATGACAGCGAAAAGATACGGCGCTGGAGAGATATGGCACAATATTTTTCACTGCATCCTGTTTCTCCCTGTATGTACCTCTTCTAACAAACTCGTACAGCATTCTCGCCTCCTTCTCAAATGCTGCTGTCTTGTCAGCGTTCTCAATCGACACAACGTCCTCACCTGCCCCACCCACAACAAACCCTTCAACCATCGTGCCTTTTCCGTCCCCTGTTTCTCTTCTCACTGGGCGCCTTTCTTAATATCCTACTATTCAACATTCATTCCTCGGGTGCACAGAAGGCTTCACGCCGCATTGATAGTTTTCTTTCGCCCACAGAAGCCCTTCCAGCTCCCCCCTCCTCCCACAGTGTGGAAGCTAATCCTAACAATGGCTAGCCCCACCGCCCAACCCCGCCGCTGTGTGCCCTCTCGTCTGCCTGCGTGGGTCTATGCGAGGCAGGAAAGGGAAAAAAAAAGGAAGGAGGTGTTCAGGTTCGTGCGGACCGTGGTGGCAGTTTGCCGAACTAAACGGCCATGTCCAGGAAAGCTTGTCTTGTCTTAATTTCGGCTTTCCCTTCTGAAATTGCTGATTAGAACTTAGCTTCCGCAATGTTGCCAGACAAGTTCCGGTGCTTACGGCGAGCTTTGGAGGCCTTGCACAGCCTGGCATTCTCATGCTCAATACTTAGCCGGCAGTGCATTTCCAACTATTCGCAACTAATCTCAACGATATTCGCACCCTGAAATGTTGCTCAAAAGTTGGATAATTCAAATTTTAAGCAGTTAAAACTTTCTAGACAAACGAGCATCTATATTATTCTCTGCGGGCTCTGATTTGCGCACGGATGGCGCGGTGCAATGTGTGAATTTGTTGCTGTCGTCGGTGGCGCACTAGTGGCGTGCTGTACCAGCCACGTTTTAAAACTAAGCTGCCAGGCCTACTCTTATACATGAAGAATTCGCAGGGAACGGTATATGGTTTGCTTTATGGGTTTTAACGTTCCAAAGCGACTCAGGCTATGAGGCGCGCCGTAGTGAAGGACTCCGGAAATTTAGACCACCTGGGGTTCTTCACCATGCACTGACATCGCGTAGTACATGGGCCTCTAGAATTTCGCCTCCATCAAAATTTGTCCGCCGCGGCCGGGATCAAACCCCCGTTTTTCGAGCCAGCAGCCGGGCGCCATAACCACCGAGCCACAGCGGCGGCGCAATAAATTCGTCGCAGCGCAGATGGCCCAAAGCAAGACTGCTTCGTTTTCATGCTCGTTGCCGGCGCTGACTCGACCGCTGTTGCCTTGCAGTCGAGCAAAGGGGATCCTGTTGTACACTACACTGCAACTTAACAAAAACTGGAGCAGTCGGCATTGGCGAGAGAATGTGATTCAGGCAGTTCCTAATAAGTACGCCTGCAGATTTCATGAAAAAGCACGAAGCCAGAAAAACCTGTATAACACCGTCGAAGGTTTTGATCGGTGTCTTCCCCTTTCGAATCTCACACTAGTCCCCTATATTCCCGTTTCGTAATGCAAGCAGATGCAAAAATAATTTCACTGTTATATCCTTCCGAATAACCTGGCTTTTGTCTTCTGTTCCTTGTTCCTTCTCGGAAATTCATATATTATGTCAAAACACCGCAGCACGGGGCGAACGTACCAGCATAGCGAAGTTATAGCGGAAAAAAATGCAAAACTAAATGAATATATGCTGATATGGTAGCTGATTCATTTTACTTTTTTAATATAAGGACGTGTGAACAGAACTGATGACGTGCTGGTGTTGTGCTGCTGAGTCTGTTTCATACCTTCTAATATGACTCTTAATGAAGCACACTGTTGTTCGCTTCTGTCTTTAGTGTGCGAATTCTGTAATTTTTCAATCATTCGCTTTGTTTTTTCTTTTCTCGTATGGATCTAATAGGTTGGCGGCCTGCCTTGCCGACGACCAGGCATACATATCTTCCCTTTAACTATTTTGCAGAGATCCATCGTTCACTTTAAACGGCTTCGCGGAATGCTCGCGCGCTGCTCGCGGGTAAAAAACGTTGAGGATGCGGGCGCCGCATTGATTAGTTCAGTTTTAAAGAAGACAAGCGATTTACTTAAATTCCCTTGTCTCAAACTGGCGGACAAAATGGTACCGAGAATTATGTTTGTTCAGGAGTATTGGTATTTAGGTGGTGCTTTTTTTTTTTCTCCAGAGGGGGGGGGGGGGGGGCCGTAAATGATTTCTCTGCGGCGAAATTTGAGCGGAGCGCTATGGTGCACTTGATAGAGAGAGCGGTTCACGCTCTGCACTCGAGGCCAGTTGTTTTGACCTGTGTGATTTTAATATTCGGCAGTGTTTAAAGACGTAGCCTAGCCCATTCTTCCAAAGTGCCGCGAGATCGCGGAGTCAGCGGAGAATTGCCAGGATTTCGAAACCAATACCACCGCCAGCTGGAGGGCGCTGCAGGTATTCCTGCTTTTATCGCAGGGATAATTGTTTTAGGTTGCTGGGTAATGTGCAATATTTAATAAATATTCTGGCAACTTTTAATTTGGTAGCGGCATATCAGACTTCCCGGGCTCATAAGGATACACTTTTAGCATCATCATCATCGCCATCATATTGAGAGTCAAGATCTTTGCAGTATGTCATACATGAGAACTGGCACGTTTACCTGCTGGACATTCTGAATGTCATTAATGTAGACCGGGTTGTGGGCACCCTGTAATGCCTCATGCACGCATGTGAGTAATGTGGGATCTATATGGATCTTCAAATGTGGGTGCGAGGGAGGTGGGTGGGTACCTGGTATGATGTGACATTACATCGTTGTCACGTGACCTGGTATGATGTTACACTCATACCGTGTCATTCCTAATTATACAAGTTAGTCTTAGTTACCTAATTAAATTAATTTTAATGGACAATTTGACGTCTTAATCGCGTGACTCGTCGGCTCGTGACGTCACAAGGTGCCATTTTTTGCGGACACTATTTGCGGATGTGGCCTTGAAACTGAGCCGTCTAATGCTTTCGCATTAATAAAAGAATTCGCTCGCTTCGACACAGACATAAATACAACGCTCCTCTCTGTTGGTCTACTACAGTCGCACCTTGTTAAGTGTTTCCGAAGGTAGCGTACAGTGGACGGAAAAGAACTTTTGCTGGGTGGCAAAATTTTTACTTACGCTGAGTCCTCTCGCTATGCCGGATAGAGCTATAAAATCGAAATATACTGACATGCGTCCGAGTAGCAGTCACTTTGAAAAGTACATCGGCAACCAGTTTCTTTACATTCGCTAACTATTCTCAAGTCTGAGAAGAGTATCGTGAAAACCTCCCCGCCCGCTCCCAATTTCTGGTAGATGGTGTAGAAGGTGTGCGTTTGTCAGTTGCCGGTTCGTGCGTGAATGAGCGAGAGGCTTCCAATACCAACACGTACACGAGAAGCAGGGTACTGAATATTGACACTGATAAGCTTACAAATAGTTCGTGAACCAAACTTAATGAAAAAGGTATCCTCCGACGTAAAGGCATAGTAACCGCGTAAGGGACACCCCTGTCCGCAGGCCATAAACTATCCGAGGGTTCATCTCAGATTATAAGCTTTTTCTATTGCGTGCACATCAATAGTGTCTGTACACACCTCATTAAATAATACCATAATCATTCTGGCTTTCCTGTCTCACAGGATTCTCAGAATTGATTTTAACTGCAAAATTTCTTAAGCGCTTTCTGTTTTTGTTTGTTTCTGAGGTCAAGCAGCCGACATCAACCTCAAAATTTGAGGTTGAGGTGAGGTTGAGTGAGGCCACCAGTGCCCTCAGGAAAATTGAGGTGAGGACGTTTCCGAAGACCTCAACCTCAAATGATGAGGTTGAGTTTGAGTCAGGCTGGCAATTTTTTTTTTTTGAGGTTGAGGTGAGGTCGAGATTTTTTGGTCAAATGCGCACCTCTGATCGTCAATGTGTGGCGGAACACACAGCAGAAATACATAGCGTCAATTATGACTTAGTGCGGGTGCCTGCGTTGCGCGTGAGCCGGTGAAAGTAAAGGGTGGTGGTGTGGCTGCGTCGCCGAATCCCTGCACTGCTAGAAATAGTGATGCGACTGCTGGATGTGCCATAGAGGCAGCTGATCGCCATCCTCTCAGTTGTTTCCGTGATTGTGGCGTGAGGCGCCAATTCCAAGTGTGGCCTCGAGGCATGGTGTGTCGCAGAGTTTTGCCTCCTCCCATAAGACACCGTCCGTATACCAAGCGGCGGCGAAAGTCCAGGAGCAAAAAATCTCCTCAGCGTTTCAGGTAGAGGTGAAAGGCTGTGTGCTCTAAGGAAGTCTCACCTTTCGGATTGCGCCAGAAGTTGCGAATGCTTAAGTCCAGTTGTTCAACACGGCGAACGTCCAGCAGTTGGTCAACGCAACACCCAACATCTTTGGGATCCGGTCTTAGCAGAAATAGGCACAGTTGCGCCGATTATTTTTCGGCAGTCGGCCAGACATTGTCACTCTCTGAGGGACTGGGTACAGAGGTATCACTGCGGCCCTTCCGAACACATTACCTCGTATGTGTGTCGCACTGGGTGGGCCTTCCGGCTGGTTGCTTTCTATTATTCAAAAAGAGTCTCTCTGATTCTGACTTTATGCACCAGGTTGAAACAGAACGGCGCCTGATATGTTGTGATTTTCTACTGCATGGCGAATCGTGAAAGTTCATCAACGCATATGAATCCAATAATCGGGTGCAAGAAGCAGTCTTCTTTAAGAATATTGCAACGCTTGTAGACTGTGACCGGCATCTGGTATTGATAGGCGACGTAACTCCGTATTCGACCCAAGCGACTGTATAGAGGGCTTAGCAAAAACGAAGATAAGGGACATGGTATTTTATCACCTACAACTGAATGCGCAGGGTCGCTTGAAGCTGGATTGTCGTCCTCCTTCACATATATTACAAAAGCATCCCATTCACATCTTGATCGGGTTTACGTTTCCACAGATGTCCTTAAACTGCAAATTTAATGCAATGTCATGCCTGTTTCTTTCTCCCATTACGCCATGGTCACCATTGCGCGGATTGGAGGATGTATACGTCCCAAGTTTCAGCCGCAGTGGGTACTATGGAAACTTAATTCTTCACTGTTAAACGAGGAAGACTTTGAGCAGCGGATCAGGACAGCTTTGAAATCCTTCTTGATCATAACAGTCCCATTGTGTCCAGGTTGTGAGACGTTTAAGCAAGAAGTTCATTGCTTAACTGTTAAGATCGGCTGCACGAGTTCTTATTTTAGGCAAGGTGAGGAGAAACGGTTGCCTCAAAGCCTTTATAATTTCCATGTCCTTGAATGTGAGGCTGCAGACTTGTACACAGAGGAAATCGCAACTGTTAACTGTCACCTTCAATAGTTCAATGCTGAACGCTTTCGGGCGGCCCGTGTGCGCTCCCGCAGCAATCGTGCTTTGCACTCTGAGGTGCCCATTAGACAGGCCTTGCTTGATGAGCGTCTCCACGTGGCTTCCGAGCGAGTCTCTAGGCTCTATTGTGGTGGCGCCCTGGTCACAAATAAAGATGCACTGGTTACTGAGCTTGCAAGATCACTGCACTTCTCTTTTTTCTGCCACTTCTAGCACGGTTGTTGATGTTCATGTAGCGCGGCAGGCTCGGATTGATTGCCACTTTCGAAAACCCCGAGACCTGAAGGCCTCTCAGGGGATTTTATAAGACATGTGCATCTGTTCTATCCCCTGTCCTCCAAATGTATGAAACCGGTATTGATGTGTGATTTTTGCCACTGTCATTAACGAAAAATATATTGTCTTAATCCCAAAAACTATAACGCTATGTAACGTTGATTAAAAGATTTTAGCAAAAGTACCTACAAATCGGCTGCAGCTTGCAATGCCTATTTTGATTGAACCTCTTCTAACAAGCGGCTTGAGGGGACGATCGATACAGCTAACGTACATGTTGCGCGTACGGAGTTGCAGTACTGCAGTGACACTCATGAACAACAAGCACTGCTGTAAATTGACTTGGACAAGGCGTTCGATCTACTGTGCCATTCATTTTTTTTTCACCTTTAAATCACGTCAGTGTTGGCTCAATTCTTTCTTCTCGGATGGCCTTTGTTACAGAAACTGTTCCACGCGCTTGATTGTAAACTGCTTTCTCTCACAACCAGTCTACATTGTCCTCTGCGAAACAAGGTTGCCCACTGTCTCCGCTCCTGTTCGCACTTTACTTGGAGGCACCTTGAATAAGTGTTATAAAGAGTAGAGCAGTCAGTGGCTTCCGTATAATAGGTCACAAACTGTATGTATCAGCTTATGCACATAACCTCATGTTTTTCTGCGCTAAGCCAAGCATCGATGAGGTGATTCGTTTAACGGAGGACTTTGGTTCAGTGCCACGAGCTCGGATTGATCGTTCTAAAAGTTGCGGTCTCCGGTTTTGAATTTGGGGATCCACACCTGCTTAATATGCTGGTATGCAATAGACACCTAGGCCACTCAAGTATCTTGACGTCCCTTTGAGTGCCTATAACCACAGCTCATATTACTGGAAAGACCATGTGACAACTCTTCAGCGCTGTACTCAGGCTTTTGTCCCACATGTTCTGCCTATTTTTGGCAGGGCGACCGCATGTAATCTGTTTCTCGCCATCGAAATTTAGTATGTACTCCAAGCTATTCATTGCACAAGACTATATATATCCCACCTTTTAACTGAGTTTTCGCCACTTTTGTGTGGGATTCGTCTTTTGAATCTATGACGTGTGATAAACTTCCAGCCTGTAAGCGCTGGCGGCCTTGGTTTAGTCAACCCGAATGTCCGACACATAGCTTAACGTTTCAAGGTTGTGCGTGACACGACACACCCAAAAGTTCGTGCGTTCCTGCAAGTCAATTTAGTTCATGTTTCTGAGGCATAATGCATGCGGTGTATTTGGCTGCTCGTTTCCTGCTTGTTTGGTTCTGTCTTCAGTGTCCTGTCTTTAGTGTCGAAGAAACGGTTGCACAAGGATTCAATTCATATTATTTTTTCTCTGCCCATGTACTGCTCTGTATATTTTGGTTTACCAGGATAGGACGTACTAAATGAGCACGTAAAATACATCTTTCGTCGTGTACCAATACATTTTTCTAAAAGCTGCATAGCGAGACATTGCCAGTTAAAAAATAGAAAAAAGGGCATTTTGTGTCTACCGTGAATTACCACCATTTTTATTCACCAGAAACGATTGAGCACTTTATCATTGATTGCAGAGAAGCAATACTCTTTTGGGACATCTGTAACGGACATTGAAAAAAAGCTTAATATAAAACCACGTTCTGTAGATATCTCACTGCTCCACCATTTCTTGATGAGCCCTTTGACATGTTCTCCCCGATTGGACTCTATACACAGCCTCTGGAAAACGCGAATGATGAACCGACATTGTGAATCTGTTGCTTCCACAAAAGGCCATTTCCTCAACATGATTCTTTATCTAAAGGAATTGTACGCTGATAGCGAGTTTAAATCCCAGTGGCAACCACTCCTAGTGCTGCGCTGCTCATAGCCTTTTTCTAGTGCAACGCTGCTAAGGTGTGTCGAATTATGATGTAGTAGAGATGTGCCCTATTTTGCGTCTTCTCTCGGTTATTTAGGAGTGTCGTATTGTGCATTGTGTTCATTGGCGATTGTTTTATTCATGGTTTGTATATATATAGTTTATGTACATGGAGCTTTGCATCACTGTATTGAATATCATTTAAAAAGAAAAGATGATAGCATACTGCAGTCATGTAGCGAGAATCGAAGCTGATCAGTTCGCTCAACCGCGGGATTGGAAGCCCAGTTGTGGCAATATTTTTTTATTTCTGCATACTCAGGGTGAGGGATGCTACAAGATTGTTGGTTGAGTTTGACCCCATGAAGTAGTGCTATCGCACATTTGAAAATGCAAAGGCAATCTTCACGGGATGCGACAAGTGTGCATCAGCAGAATTGTTTGTGCAGTGTTCGTGAAAAAAAACAAATGCGACTATCAAGATTGGTGTGAGCATTTCATACGGAACATTTCTAACGGAAACCAATTTGGCAGAGACTAAGGATATTATTACGGTCCACAAACTCTGAAACACTTAGGAGTATGACCCTTTCAACGAACGTAACCATGTTTGATGTCAATTAAGTGGGTCTAATATTATCCGCAGAATAGCCATCACCATTGTTTTAAAGTAGAGGGATCACTTTTGCGATTTGCCACACAGGAGGAATACATGCATGTTTGATTGAAAAATTAACCAGCTGCAATAAGAATGTAGGGGACTCCTCAAGGAGGATCCTTAACATTTTTGATGTTACCCTATCAGGGCCAGGAGCAGCAGTTGGTGACATCAAAACTATCGAGGAAAGCTCGGAAAGGGTAATAGGGGGGATATGCTGAAACTGGTCCACTGACGCCACAAACGCAGAACGCAGAGGAAGTACAGCGGCGAAACGCTGCTCTAATAGTTTGTCAATTGTCTCAACTCTTTCTATTGCTTGTTGCGGGATCAAAACACATGAGGTTGAATTTTCTGAAACAGGAATCTTTTTCCGCGAACTTAAGAAACCGAAAAGTGCGCGAAGATTCACTGATTTTGATAGGAAATCAAAATGCTCGGATTCATAATTTTCTCTCGCTTGTGAGACTGTGCGTTTAAAATAGCCGCAATGAACTTATAATCATGCCAATTTTTTGGGCACTGATTGTGTAGGAGCTTCTGGTATGCAACCTTTCTGCGTCTGTAACCCCGCGAGCAACCTGCATTCCGCCATCTAGCTGAAGTGTTCCCTCTTGATGTACGTACCAAATATTCGGACTTCTTTCGACATTCCTCAATAGCCAAGCATATGCCTTTTGCTTTATGTTCTTCAGCAGAATTAACCGCTGAAGCAAGAGTGGAGCCCAAAGAGGACTGAAACTGGTCATAGTCTATATATGACCTCAGCTGAGCGCACGCCGGAGTTAAGCGGCAATTAACATCATAAACGATAGGTATGTGATCGCTAGATGTTCTACAATCCACAGTCGACCAATTGAGTGCAGGAACACTAGGACTGGTGAAAGTTAAATCTAACGCAGATCATATTCGTGCGCGGAGAAATGTGGCCGAACCTGAATTCATACTCGAAAGGTTGTTTTTAGAAACCGAATCCCAAAGGCGCTCACCACAGAAATCTGTCCTAAAGCCCCACGACACATAATGAGAATAAAAGTCACCGGCCAAGAAAATTGACTTCTAACAATTAATGAGCAGGAGATCTAGCAGCCTGCTATCCTGCACACCGCAAGGAAAATAAACATTTACTAATGAAAACGGATATCACCCTGGAATTTCAGTCTAAAGCCAATAACTCAGTCTATAGTAGAGGACTGAAAAGTAATCTTAGCCCTGTGACAAAATTTAAAAGAAACTAGTATGAGTAAGCTTCCTCCTCTTGACTGATGATCTGGTCGAAATGAATAGTAATTTTGCAAATGGAAGTGTCTTTCAGATGTAAGCCAAGTTTCTTTAAAATAATTATGTCTGGATTATGTTGAGATATAAGGTACAAGAAATCGGTTGAAGCTGTAATAAGTGACCGACATTTCCACTGGATAACTCTTAACACCCCTATGGTTGAGAAATCTGGGCAGCAGCAACTTCCTGCCCTAAAATAGTTTCTTTCGGCTTAGAGCCGATCTGTTGCTTGTTTGATTTCGGCTGAGGATGTGAAGAAGAAGGGTTAGACATGGCGGATCCGCTGCGTTTGAGGATTCGCGTATCCGAATCCACCATCTCTGCATCGAGAATGATTGGAGCATCATCTGAAATAGTGGACCGAGGAAGTGGAGAAACAGCAGTAACCTGTTTTTGGGGCTGAGACTGCGCAGGCAAGGAATGTTGGGTGATTAAGGAAGGCATGGCTGACATGACAGAAGTCATTCCAAGTTGCATGGCCTAGGTAATCTGCGTTCTCAGAGCATTAGATAAGCACTCTGTGACAGTGGAAACTCTCCTGTCAACCATCTTAGCCATAGAGGCTTCCACAGCAGTCACTATTACCTGAAAGATAGACGAATATAGTGTCACTCCTGAACGGGCTGACACACCTGCATTGCCGTGAGCTCTCATTAATTTCTAATACTGCCTGGAGCCGCGAAAAGCGTTTGCGGTCGATTATGTCTAGAACTTGCAATTGATGATACCGAGCAAGACAATCCATGGAATTTTCAACGTGAGATCCACCATAAAGGCTACACTTCTCGTTTTGATCAGAGCATAAATTTGCTGGATGGGGGTAATTGCCGCATTTGCAACAGTGCAAGGTGGACTTGCAGCCGCGAGCACTATGTCCATATCGCCAGCAATTGCTGCACTGCAGTGGCTTAGACGGAAGGGGATCTACACGGAAGATTAGGGGCCATGCTTTTATTTCTGAAGGGCAGGCAGTACCCGGCAAACTGGCAATAACCGTTTCTGTTGGCACCCGCTCATTTTTCACCTCCAGGCTACAGCGATACACAGCAACAACACCCGCTGCAGGGAGAAGGTCGAGGGTCTCAACTGGAGACACGAAAGTGTCCACATCACGAACCAAACCTTTTGTACAGGCCAGATGAGACGGAATGATGCTGTTTACCGAAAAAGAGCGAAAAGATTAGCAGTTTAGAAGATAATTTACGCACAACAGGTCTGGTGAACGGCACAGAATCCCGCCACATCCAAACTTCCTTACCTCAGTGATTGCCTCATAAAGGGAAGTGGCCTCCTGGAGAGCAGCTCGAACAGGCCCTGCATTGATAATATTGATAGAACCACCATCCTTTGGCACCAGCGCCGCAGGAATGCTGCGGACGTCGGAGCGTTAAAAAGCTTCCATGGGCATCTCATGAGGTGGTAAGGAAGCCGACCAAGGGGACCTCCCCTGGCCGGGAGACTGCGTAGACATTACCTGTGATTTAGAAACTCACCGCGTGCGTTATCCACACAAGAAAAAAGGTGCAAAGGCACAGGAAGAAAAGGAAAACAGGACCAGCCTCCCAATACTTAGCCAATCCCTCGTCTTCCTCGCATCTGTACCTCGTTTACCTCGCCTGCGCACAGTGTAGCCATCCAGCGTGCGCGCTCCGCTTAAACGAGCACAAAAATACCGAGACATTCTAAAAAGTTCCTAAAGTCAATCGTAAACAAATCATTAGAACGTTTCTTTTGTATTCACTGCTATAAGCAAAGAAGAATGGTTTGTGAATGTTATTTCTTTATTTTCTTCTGGCGAAAATATTTTCATCTCGTCTGGCCACAATGAGGCGGCGTCCGCTGGTTCTTCGCTCCATGTATCCGCAACCAGCGAACTCTCCTCGCCGCGCAACCGCGGCGCTTTCTGCCGCGCGTTTTCGTAAACAAAATCGTCGCATGTAACCGGCCTAATAAGATTGGCGTCGGGTCATCGCTACGCTGGCTTAAATGCCAACTCCAAGGGCCCTTCCTCGGCGTACGAGCCCAGCGTCGCCGCTCTTGGCGTACGCCGGAACGGCCGTCGAAAAGGGGCATGCATCGCGATGTTCCTGGTGATGGCTCGCTTCCCCTTCCGAGCCGACGGAGAGAATTTCAAGCCGTGAAGAGAAGGGGTTGGGGGGGGGGCGATAAAAGGACAACTTAAACCGCGAAGGAGAGTTCGGGGAACCTGAAAGAGCTTCAGCCATGAAGAAAAGACTGACCCAGAGCCCGGCAAACCTCTGATTGTTATAAACCGGACCCCTCTTCCGACGAAGCGTACACGAGCGCCCGTACGCTGACGCCGATATCCAGCGCGGACTGATATCGGCGCCTCGCCGAGTCTCGCTGGTGTTTTCTGCAGTGCGCATGCGCAGGCCAGTTTTGGCGTACACCAAGTTTGCTTTGGCGAGAAGAGCAAGCGGCTTGAACACACTGGTGGGGATGTGGACGTGTTCGGACGCTCTCGCGTCAACTGCCATTCTTTGTACATAACCTGTCAAAGCATATTACCTCAATGTAAATAAATGTAAAAAGCCCAATCCTCGCTGCTCTAAACAGCCCTAATCGTTTTCCCGCGCTTCGACGGAGAAATACAAAACTTCTCAAACATCAAGAACCACGAACATCCGTTCAACTCTCGCTAGCACTATACTCGCGGACAGCGTTTTGTGGCGGTGCAGTGGAAGCTATGTGGGCGAGGCGGAAGGATTTGCAAGCGTGCTCTTATCACGCTGTCCCGCGGGAGAGAAATTAAAGAGAAATTTATTTGACTGAGTAGTTGCTGAGACTCTCGTCCCTCAAAGAAACAGTGACACAAAAACGGCCTAAGTCGTCGGTGGTACAAAAAACCCGTTTCAGCTCGGCGTTTCAGCTGGGGGCGTGCGCCCGTAGCTTCCGCAGCATAGCCACAAAAAGCTGTCCGCGAGTCATCATTTTAGGGTCTATATCTAGGGAAAAAAAGGCGTCGTCATTGCATGCATGAACAAAAATATGGTTTCGTTTATGGGGGTTTAACGTCCCAAAGCGCCTCAGGCAAACCAAAATTTAGTCTTCCACATTTCCGCGTTCCTATATATGAAGGCACCTAATTAAGCCTGCCTTAACACTATATGTACATGAAAAAAAATGATTTTCTCACTGCTCCTGCCACCAAAATTAGTAGAACCAGTTTCAGTTTAAAAGTTGGCAGTGTTGCGTGGCTTCGCCGCTGCACTCAAAACAGGCAACTGCATTCCGGCGCGTTGCCGCGCCGCTGCAGGTGTTTCAACTGCGAACGTTCTACGAGGCAGTGTTTCTACGGTGTCGCGCCAGCGTCTCGTCTAGTAACGCTGCCGCTCGGCGCCTGCAGGAGAGCGATCACTGCACATTGTCACCGACAAACGTAGCAGGACGCAGGAAGCACAACCGTTTACTGGGGCGAGGCTTGCCGAACCACCGCGCACATTCGAGAGAAAGACGTACGGCCACGAGCTGGGAGACAGGTTCGGCCACCAGGCGGAGCCGGCAGAATATCAGCAATGTGGCATTGCCCCCCTCCGTTCCAAGAGGCATCGAGCAATACCACCTAGACTAGCTCAAGGCCTCCGCACGCGTCCGTGACGTCACACACAACAGATGGGCCTGGAAGTCAGCTTCACCCCACGCGGTTTTTCCGGTTTACCGTCGGGCACCCATTTCTCAAAATACTGCGTGTTTTGTGCCCGCGTAATATTAGTATTTAACGGTTTCTGATTAGAATATGTATTCATCAGGAACAGGCGGGAACGCGAAATAATCGACGCCTTCGCTATGCATGTTGCTCCAGATAAGCAATGCGTCAGCTCCGCTTCGGTGCTGTTAGGGAGAACTGAATTAAACTACCTCAAGATAAGTTCTCTTTGGCTGTTGTAAAGGCACGTGTTGTTCGTTTATATTCTTTTTATTTCTTTCTTCATATCGCTCTTGTCAGTGCGGTGCGGTCTTCCCTCTTCTGCGCATTATTTGACGTTAAGATGTGTATATATATTCATGTTTCTTCATAGAATAAACAGTTGCTAGAAAGCGCTGTGTCCTGTTTGTTCGTCCCTTCTCGTATTTCGACAGCGCTTATCATCCCCTTCAAGAATGTATTTCCAACTAGCCCCAGTTGTAGCTCCTTTGACTTTTTTTTTATTTCTTCCTAGTCAGTTGTCTTGCATCCATAAAATGATTACACTATTCACTTCCCACTTATAACCACTTCAGTAAAAATCGAACATTCCCCTATGCTTTCCTTGGTTGCATTGACTGTCAGCTTCCTTCATATGTTATTCTATACTACTTCACGTTGCACGGATGTTTCACACAAACCAGCAAGATTTCTAAAGAAAGTTGCAACGAATACAGTGAATAAAGTTTATTTAAGCACTTCACGCTCACACACACATACACAAAGAATATAGCTGTCACCAAGTTGTGTGATTTGGTGAGATGCGCACAAGAATCCAGTACAATTTGTTCAGTGCCATACTGTATGAAACAGGAACAAACATACCCATTTGCATTTACATGTCCATCATACAGAAGGGAAAAAAATTTGGTACACAAGTTACCACTCACTACAGTTCTATCAAATGTTCTATAGCTGCAGTTGCTAAGTATGAAAAAAACATGTACAGATTATAAATGCCTTAATACAAAGCTATCTTTATAATGTAATCAGGTGTGCAAGAAAGGTCCGCTATCTCAGAAACACATGCCATTAAACGATACAGTCATCAATCCTCAACTCTTTAGAGTTTGCATTTTTCGCAGCCCCTTCGACACTGTTGTGTTGTTTTTCGTTTTGCACAGATTATTTAACAGCGTGTTGGCAGCAGCACTCAAAATATGGTGCACTACTTTTTCTGGCGAATGACCAGAATCACATGTATCAAGGTCTCCAGAATCGTGGAGAATGGTTGACACAAGAGAAACAAAGGCCTCCTTCTGATTTGGAAGAGCCAGAAATTTGGATGCATACTGCCCACTCCTCAATTTGTCAAGGACTATTTCTGTATAAAGTACAGCGTTCACTACGACATCTCGTGGAAACTTTAATCCTCCTCTTGTCATGCCTGAAATGAGCAGTGTGTCATCATGGTCCAAACTGGTGTTATCCAGGACAAGATTGTCCTTGCACGACATACACATGAGCTTTTTCAGTGTTGCATGGGCACAGTATCCCGCAACATACGTAACAGCGGGAATCATCGACGATTTTTTTGCTACATCAGCATTGGTCACTGCTATACTGAACTGTGCACAAAGTGATTCAACACTTATGACGGAGATCGGTTCTGCAATAATGTCAAGATCAGGCATGTCCAGTACTTTTTGAAGCCTTAGCTTGTTCTCAGATTCATAAATCTGCCTGATCGAGACATGGTATTGGGCTCTGGATAGCTGGCGATACTTCCCGAATCTATCCTCAAGGCAATCTGTGAAATTTTCCAAGGAGCACATACCGAAATCCCAGCTCTTCCAGGCAGTATAAAGCGATCTCATGCAGAGCGTGGCTCGTGTGGCCAAAAAACATGTGAGTTTCTTTCGTCAGGTGGCCAGCATCGTGTCTGAGGCTAGCCCAGTAGTCTAGCCACTCTGGTATTTTCCTCAAAAATTCAAGCTGTGTACATGTTGTTGACGCAATCGGAGACTGCATTTCATCACGCAGGCGTTCACCTTTTCTTGGCGTCTTTACATTCACTATTCGCCACCATGTCAAAATGGTGTTTATGAAATCTGCTGTTGCTTTAGCATGTTGTACAGCGGAACATTGCAGTGCAGCTGCTGTCGATTCATTAAAAATCCTGATAGCAAGCTTAACTTTCTGGCGCTCCATAGTTAATGGGTTCAGTGCTTTCAGTGAGAGTGTTGGTGCCAGCTTTAAAAGGTTATTTTGCTCAGCCTCATGCAGATCACACAAAGATTTAAATGATGCCGTAAGAATAGGTGGCTTTGGGTCATTGCTGCTTGAATCAGGGTAATATATACACTTTCCACTGTTTCTCTGGTTTAACCAATTGTTCCTAATTGACTTCAAAAGGTGCACAGTGTCCAAAATGAAAAACAGTGGACGAGAGGAATCAGCTGGGTGTGTGTAAACTATACTGGCTTTGGGGGGGCTAGCAAAAAATGTCATGGCTTTCCGATTGATAGCATTGTTGTCTGAAACAACAGCTAGTACCTTAAATCCAAGTGACTCAAGGTCAGTAATGAGCTTGTGCAAAAATAGATGCAGTGCTTTTGCATCTATCTGTGCGACTGGCAAAATGTGAACAACATCCTTGTTGCTTGACAAAAGGCATTGTAGCACGAACACATATGCTGTTTTAGCCGGATCGGAACTATTGGCTGCGGCACCTGTAACGAAGCCTGCTTTGTACTCAAAATAGGTTTGAAGATGGATCTCATCCATCATTAATGTCACAGTGCGCTCATGCTCGGCCATTGCTTGCATTACAGTTTTAGCATAGTTCAAGAAACAAGGATCTTGCTGTTCAAGTGCTGGATTCATGTGATATGACGAACACAGTCGTCGAATAGTGTCTGGGTGCGGCAGCTTAATTTTAAGCGAGCTCCTGATGAACCTGTATGCATGTGGAGAAATGGTATACAGCAGACCTGAAAACACGGGTACATCTGGTGGATATCGAGGCACATTTTTCAAAACAAGCTCGACTTGGCTTCGCACAAATTTCAGTACCTGTAAGTTCTATCCATGATGTTCTTGGAGCTCATAATCCTTGTTCACCTCATCCAGGAGCATTAGCACAGTTGCGAGAAGCTGGTGTTCCTTTTCGCTGCCACTAGCACAACTCTGCAGCTTTTTAACAGACTGCAGCACTTTATCAAGCTCCCTTAAATCCTTCATTTGTGACGGCACACATTCGTCTCCAAGATTGTGGAGACGGGACCCTCCGAGAAACACCTGAACAGACAGGTCGTCTAAAACCACCACTGATGAACGCACTGCGGGAGCTTGGTCGAGGGAGAGCTCCAGGCACAAAACCTTTGCCTGCGTAGTGACCACAGTCCAGAAGTCAGAAGTCTTAAGCTTCGGAAGGGCAGAACACAGCTCCCCAAAACTGCAAATTTTGTTCCTGCGATCTTCTTCCTCTTGAGCAGCAACAGAAAGCTCTATCGCTTTTCGCAGTGACGCTGCCTCGAGTCGGGCCTTCTTTTCTGCAGGAGCGTCTCGCGAAGATGGTGGCTGAGAGAGATATTTCGGGCAGCCGGGAAACACACTCGGAACAGCAGCTGGCTTCAGGCGGACACGCTGCAGCGGAACTTCGATAACGTTTCCAGTGTTCTCGTCCGTGTACGTTGCAAACCTGACGAAGTCACTCGTTTGAAAGTGTTTTTCACACACCTGAAAACAAAGTAAAACCACAAGTCCATTAGGTTTGGGCGACAGGCTTGCAAAATTCGGCAAACGAAATAACTGGGAAATAAAACTCCGCAAGCGAAGTAATAAGAAAGTGAAGAAAAAGTCCCCTCTCCGAAGCAAGCCATAAAAAAAAATGTCGTGTGAAGCACAATACCAAGGAAAAGGAGCAGCGCAAAAGCATGCAACCACAAGAGAAGAAAGGACAAGACACGACACAAAACGCGAAAACAGCGCTCGTGTCTTGTCCTTTCTTGCGTGGTTGCATGCTTTTGCGCTGCTCCTTTTCCTTGGTTCGAAATGCACTAACTAGGCTAAAAAGAATTTTTACTGAAGCAAAAAGTTTAAGGCAAGCATCCTGAAAAACAGCACCAAAAGCGACGCTCATCACAGTGTGCTTGGTTGGCACAAAATCTTCGCGAGAAATAGCCTTTGTCCATGCTGCCCTTTGCGTCTCGTCGGCAGGAAACTTGTAGACGCGGACACTCGGACCACCATCATAATTTGATCTGCAGCCTGGGGCACAGCAGCAGCCAGGCATTTCAGAACTGAGGCAACGCAGGTTCAAACACGCAAACGAAGCCTCTGCAGATGAAAAAGCTTGCACAGTTCTTGAGCTCTTCCGTGAAAACGCGACACATTCACGTCAGCTAGCACCATGACCATGTGCGTACTGGTTGTCTCAGTGTTCCCAACCAACTTAGGATGCGGACTGGCATTAGCTTTCAAGCGCAAGTAGAGTTTGATATTAAACATGTTAAAGCCGCAGTTGACAGCAAGGATGCAAGGCTTAACACGACATTTATTTTTGCAATATTTCAAACTATAAACTCGTTAATATAAGCGTGGCAAAAATAACAAAAGAGCTTTATTGAGTTTTATTTGAAGCGACAAGAAAATAGCCAAGTTCGAGCCAAGCCAGGATAATTCCAAATCCGATCGAGGGAACAGAATTTTTTCGCTTAGTCAGTTTTCTCCCAGATGGCGCCACGTCAACCTGCTGCTCGCTGCATCTCTTAGCAGTGACGTAGACGCTTGGCGAGGAGGTCATGCGGGGGCCTTGTAAAGTTATCTAGGTGGTATTGCATCGACTCGATGCCACACGCGAGGGGGAAAATAACATACGTAAGGCTTCCAGGTAGCGGCGCGAGTGTCTTCGTTGAAAGGGGCTAACGGGAGTAATACGGCTTCATTGGCGCCACGTGGACTACTCGGACGTCGGTTGTTGAGACGACCGGACAATTCCTTAAGGGAGCACCTTGTAGGTCACCGCGCTGAGGCGGCGTAAAAACTGGTATGGACCAAAGTAACGGCGAAGAAACTTCTCAGACCGCCCTCGCATACGGATCGGACTCCATACCCAGACTTGGTCACGGGGTGTGTAAATCACCTCCCTACGGCCGAGGTTGTAGCGCTCGGCGTCACGTTGTTGGCACCGGATTCGCTGTCGAGCAACTTGGCGAGCGGCTTCGGCGTCCCGAACAAATTGTTCAGCGTCCACGACAAAAGAGGGAGTAGGATCCGGAAGAAGCATGGCATTGAGCACGGCCAAGGCTTCGCGACCGTGCACCAAATGGAACGGAGTGAAGCGAGTCGTTTCGTGGAGCGCAGTGCTGTATGCGAACGTGATGTAAGGCAGTATCCGGTCCCAGTTCGCACGGTCATCGTCAACATACATAGAAAGCATATCAGCAATTGTCTTGTTAAGCCGCTCAGTGAGTCCGTTTTTTTGCGGATGGTAAGCTGTAGTCTTGCGATGGCTGGTGCCAATGAGTCGAAATACCTCGCTCGTAAGTGCCGACGTAAACGTGGCGTCCTTGTAAGTTATTACGACTGTTGGGGCTCTGTGACAAAACGCAATGTTGTGAATGAAAAAATGTGCAACTTCGGCGGCGATACCACTGGGAAAGGGCCTTGGTCTCATCGTAGCGGCTAAGATAGTCAGTGGCACCCGCAATAGACCGGTTACCCATGGAAGACGCCGGAAATGGGCCGAGTAAGTCCATGCCGACCTGTTGAAATGGGAGGCGCGGGGGATCGATAGGCTGCAGGAGCCCGGCTGGTTTAGTCGGCGGCGTCTTCCGGTGCTGACACTCACGACAGGTTCGCACGTAGCGGTGGACAACCGCAGCAAGCCTGGGCCAGTAGTACTTGTGGCGTATGCGCGCTAACGTGCGGGAAAACCCGACGTGGCCCGAGGGAAGGTCGTAGTGGCACACACGCAGAACTTCGTCACGAAGCGTTGTAGGCACTACAAGCGGATAGACAGTGTCCGTTTGGCCGTAGTTTTTTTTTTATAGAGGACACCATCGCGCAAGCAAAACGATGACAGTCCGCGCTTGAAAAGTCGAGGTGGTGATGGAGCGGTTCCTTCGAGGTACTCAATGAGGGGCAGCAGTTCGGAGTCATCCCTCTGTTGGCAGGCAAAAGTGAATGTGGTGACAACACAGAGAAAAGCGGAATCGTCGTCAGACTCGTCAGTGGGGCAGGGAATTGGAGCGCGGGAGAGACAGTCAGCATCACTGTGTTTCTGTCCTGACTTGTGCACGATGGTGACATCAAATTCTTGTAACCGAAGGCTCCATCGAGCAAGCCGCCCCAAGGAAACTTTCAGGTTCGCCAGCCAACACAGTGAATGATGGTCGATCAGGACCCGAAACGGGCGGCCATACAAGTACGGTCGAAATTTCGTATCTGCCCACAGCACAGCCAGACATTCCTTTTCTGTAGTGAAATAATTGACTTCGGAACGGGATAAAGTAATACTGGCGTAAGCAATCTCGCGTTTTAAACCATCCTGCCGCTGAACAAGGACCGCACCGAGACCAACGTTACTGGCATCAGTGTGCAGTTTCGTGTCGCCTCTTCATCGAAGTGGCCAAGCACAGGCGCACATTGGTGACGGGACTTGAGTTCCGTGAAGGCTCTTTCTTGGTCCTGGCCCCAGAAGAAGGGTTCAGCGTCTTTCGTCAGGCAGGTCACAGGCTCTGCTAGCTTGGAGAAATTTCAAACAAACCGGCGATAGTTCGCGCAGAGACCCAAGAAACGACGCAGGCTCCGTTTGTCTGTTGGCTTGGGGAAGGCAGCTACGGCTGCCGTCGTTTCGGCGTCTGGACTAACATCTCGAGCGCTGACAATGTGACCAAGAAACTTTAACTCATGAAACATAAAGTGATGTTTATCTGGCTTGAGAGAGAGACCAGCGGAACGTATGGCCTCGAAAACAGCACGCAAGTGTTTCAGGTGCTCATCGAACGTGTCAGAGATCACGACATCGTCGAGATATACGAATCACGACTGCCACTTCAGGCCTGACAGAACGGCGGTGTCCATCATTCGTTGGAATGTGGCAGGGGCCGAGCACAAGCCAAAAGGGAGCACCTTAAACTCGTACAAACCGTCAGTAGTAATAAAGGCGGTCTCTCCCGGTCGCGTTCGTCAACCTCTATTTGCCAATACCCACTGCGGAGGTCAAGGAACGAAAAGTAGGTGGCACGGCGCAGGCGGTCTAGGGAGTCATCAATGTGAGGCAGAGGATACACATCCTTTTTCGTGACATTATTGAGGCGTCTGTAACCCACGCAGAACCTGAGGGTGCCATCTTCGTGACGAGAACAACAGGCGATACCGAGGGGCTCGTGGACGGTTGTTTGACGTTGTCCTGGAGCATTTGTGTAACTTGATGGCGGATTGCGTCACGTTCTTTTGAAAACACGCGATAAGGGCGTTGACATATTGGTCTTTTGTCGTCAGCACCGATAATTCGACGCTTGGTAAACGGCGTCTGTCGCACCTTGGAAGTTGATGCAAAACAGTCCCGGAAGGAAGAGATGAAGTTTTCCAAGCAGTGTTTCTGACTGGCCGAGAGGTGCGGGTTTATGTCGGTCGGAATGGCTGTAGTCGTTGCATCGTCGATATCTGGCGTGGTGGGCAAAAAGCACTGCCTGGAACACTCTCCAAGCTCGTCAAAATAAGCGAGACCGCTGTCTTCGCTAAATACTGTGGTTCACGGATAATGATGGTGACTAAGATGTCGGTGCGACCGTTGGCAAGTTCTACTAGGCCTCGAGCGACACAAACTTGCCGAGCTAGTAGCAGCGACACGTTCGCTTCAGCGATGCCAAGAGTGCCGGTGTTGTCATTACACTCGAATGTGACGAACTTGCTAGTTCGCGGAGGGATTGCTAGGTGGTCGTCACATACGCGCAACATTACTCTGCTGGCCTCGTTGTTGGTGTCGATGGCTCGCTGGGCGGAAAAAGATACCATGAGCTCCCGAAGGTCGGTGACCGCACCATACTCTTGAAGGAAATTCATGCCCACAATGAGATCTTTCGAACAGTCACGTAATACGGCAAAGGATCCAGTGAAAGTAAGACCGCGGATCTGGATGCGACAGGTGCTGACGCCGATCGGCGTCACTACATGGCCACCGGCGGTGCGGATCACGGGTCCACACCAAGGCGTCAGAACCTTACGGAGGGTTGTGGCGAGCTGCCTGCTTATCCCAGAAAAATCAGCGTCGGTATCGACGAGTACGGTCACTTCATGACTGTCGGCGGTACTAAAATTTCAGCAGCAACTAATCGTTCGCAGCACGTCGAATCGGGTCGTCGCCGCTCGGGCCGTCGCGTCAAGTCGTCGGGTGGAGGCTGTTGGCTCTGTGCAGTGGCGGCGGCCCTACCCTTGAAGGACGCCGTCTTCAGTTATCCCGGCGAGGGGGCGTTCCTCTGAACTGACCAGAGGATGAGGGCCGGCTGGGCGAGGCAAAGCGCCTCGGGGACGGCGATCACGATTGGCGCCGCTGCGGGGTCGGGGGCAGCACCTGAGTGGCCAGGTACTCCTCTATGTCCTGCGGTCATTCACCATAGCGCGGTCGAGGTGCGTCCGGTGGGAATCCTCTCAAACCCATCCGCCAGTACGGGCAATTCCGCAGAATATGGCCGGGCTCCCCATATTGGCACGCGCGAGGAAAGCAGAGACGAGGCGTGGGGCTTGGAGTCTCGGTGCCAACTAGTTTTATTATGGGAAGCATATTAACGTAGGTTTCGGGCCTACGCGCGACGCCCGGCGGTGGCCACCATTGGCCCTGAAGTGGGGTCACGTGACATGACGTCACGTGATGACGTCACACAGGCTGCAGATGGGGCCTCATATCACGCCGTCGGTCGCCTCCCGGCGGTGGCCTCCACGGTTCGGTTCGCGCCGTCGCGCGCGACGCGGCGGTGGCGCCACCATCGCTGCATCACGTGATATGTGACGTCACGCCAGGGATGAAGCGGCGCGCGCCCGCCGTCGCGTCAGTCTCTGTGCCCGCAACCGCGCCAGCGTCTTTGCGCCGGGCGTGTATGCGGTCAAGATGCCTCCAAACGCTAAGGACAGCCAAAGTCCACGACTCAGTGGGGAAGCAGCTTAGACTTGGTGTTGTGTAGAAATGCTCAAAGACAATACAGAATAAGTGACGTGCAAACCAAGAGTCATGTATTTACGGACCATAAGAGTGTGTTTGTCGGGCTGCAAAGAATAAAGTACGACGATTAACCTAAAACCACGTCTCCGTTACTTAGCCCCATCCACACTGAGGCAGCTGCTTAAAATGCTTCGCATCCACTGGGCTTAACCTTGATAAGCCTCCAATTTTTTTTTCTTTGTGCGCCGGCCCTCTCTCGGCGGCCGGCTGGCTACGGTCGACTACTGTCGGCTACGTTCCGCGCTGGCAGCACCGCGGCTTATCCGCGGCATATTTGTGTTCACCACAGCACTCCCCCCCTAGTGAGAACACGAACGGAACCAACACGAGAAAACACTCGTGCGATTAGAGGTTGAGGCGACTTGGCGCATTTAGACGTCTGCCACTGCGCGTGTGGTAGGTGCGAGTATCAGGCGTGGATGCATTTTCCTCCCTGGTGGGAACCGCTGCCCTGGGACGAGGCACTCTTGTATGGGTTCCAGGCGACGGGATGGAGGTGGGTGTCACGGACTGCGTTTCCATGTACGCAGGTTTAAGTCTGTCCAACGAGACAATTTCCTGCCGCCCCCGCATTTCGATAGTGAACGTCTTCCACCCACGGCGGAGAACCTTGAATGGCCCATCGTACGGTGCTTGTAGTGGTCGTCGTACAGCGTCGTTCCGCAGAAAGACGTGACTACATGACTCAAGCTCGTTGCTCACATGTGTCCTCCTCTCTGCGGGCTGTCGTGGAGGTGTAGCTCAGAGCTTGTTCATGATGTCGCGAAGGCGAGATGCGTAGTCGCTGGCGGAAATGCGAGCTCGCTGTTGGTCAGAAGCAAAGAAATCACCAGGCAGACGTAGCGTCGTGCCGTAGACAAGTTCCGCAGCGCTGCAGCCGATATCTGCCTTGCACGCTGTGCGTATGCCCAAGAGCACGATAGGCAATGCTTCCACCCAAGAGTCGTGTTCACTTGCCATGAGTGCTGCTTTCAGCTGCCGGTGAAATCTCTCGACCATTCCATTGCTCATCGGGTGGTAGGCCGTAGTCCTGATGCGCGAGGCGCCGATGAGTTTCGTCAGGCTGGCGAACAACGCAGACTCAAACTGGCTTCCTCTGTCCGTTGTAATGGAGGAAGGCGCACCAAAACGACATAGCCAGTGGTTGACAAGAGCGCGAGCAACAGTTTCGGCTGTAATGTCGGGAATCAGGATAGCTTCTGCCCACCGCGTTAAACGGTCGACCAAAGTGAGCAAGTACATTTGGCCCTGACAAGGTGTCAATGGTACAACTATGTCCATATGGATGTGGTCGAATCGAACATCTGGTCCTGGGAAAGTCTCCAACGGTGTCACCGTGTGACGCTGAACCTTGGACCGTTGACACGCAAGACACTCGCGAGTCCACTCTCGGGAATCGCAGTTGATGCCAGGCCATACGAAACGCGCCGTGAGCAGCTTCTGGGTCGCCCGGATTCCTGGGTGTGAGTAACGAAGCGTATACCTCACGACGGAGGCAAGCAGGCACGTATGGTCGAGGACTACTTGTAGATGTATCGCAACAAATGTCTCCTGCTCCGGGCAAAGGAAACCACTGTAGGATGAGTGACGTCGATGTTTCCTGCAAACGGCGCAGTTCGTCATCGTCGCGTTGAGCTGCCGCCACTTTTGCGAGGTCTATTCCCGTGTGAGTGAGGGCATTTACTTGGCTCGGCGACAGAGCATCGGCGACAGCGTTGTCTACTCCCTTTATGCGGCGAATGTCCGTGGTGAATTTCGATATGTAGGACATCTGCCGCAGCTCGCGGGCTGTGTGAGTGCCGCCATCAGATTTGAGGGAGCGTAAGGCGTAGGTGAGAGGCTTGTGATCAGTCATTATAAAGAATTCCGTCCCTTCTAAGTAATGACGAAAGTGCCGGATTGCTGCGTAGACGGCCAACAGCTCGCGTCCGAAAGTGCTGTAACGCTGCTCGGTGGGTGTCAATTTCCGAGAAAAGAAAGCGATCGGTTGCCATACTCCTTTGTTAAGTTGTTGAAGGACAGCCCCCACAGCTGCGTCCGAGGCGTCGACCGTGACGCACTGTGGGACTCCCGGTTGCGGGTAGGCGAGAAGTGTGGCGTCGGCGAGGTGTCTCTTCATCTCTTGAAAAGCCGCTTCGGCGTCGTCCGTCCAGAGCAGCTCCCTAGCAGCACCTTCGTGTGTCGACAGCAGAAGGTGGAGAGGGTGCAGAACGGCCGCGCACCGAGGTACGAAACGTCGGTAGTAATTTACAAGGCCAAGGAACTCGCGCAGCTGGCGCTTAGTGGTGGGTCGTGGAAACTTCCCGACAGCTTTAACCTTGTCTGGATGAGGTTGAATGCCAGAGCTTGAAAAACATGGCCAAGAAAAGTCAGCTTCTCGGCACCCAGCTCGCACTTGTCCGTGTTAACCAGGATGCCATGCTCCGCCAGGCGCTGAAACACTGATCGCAGATGCGCCTCATGCTCGTCCGGTGAAGTGCTTGTGATGAGTAGGTCGTCGACGTATGCATGGCAGAAGTGGAGGCCATGCAAAACGCCGTTGATAAAACGCTGGAATGTCTGTCCGGAGTTTCGCAGGCCGAACGGCATGCGCAGAAACTCGAACAGGCCGAAGGGCGTGGTTATCGCCGTCTTCGATACGTCCTCTGGAGCCACGGGGATCTGATGGTACGCCCGCACGAGGTCGATCTTGGAGAAAATCGCCACACCATGTAGGCTGGACGTCACATCATGAATGTGAGGTACCGGATAGCGGTCTGGACAGGTTGCTCGATTGAGGGCTCGATAGTCGCCGCAGGGTCGCCAGTCTCCTGGTGTTGACTTCGGCACCATGTGCAGTGGAGACGCCCATGGGCTAGCGGACGGGCGGATTATGCCGAGCTCGAGCATGTGGTCGAATTCCTGTCGGGCTGCTTGCAGCTTCTGCGGGGACAAGCGGCGTGGGCGTGCGTAAACTGGTGGGCCTGTGGTGACAATGTGTTGGCATATATTGTGTTTGACGGCCGCGCTGGCCTGTGGTGGCCGCGTCAGTTCGGGGAATTCGCCGAGGATGCCGGTGAATCGTGCAGCACCCGGCGGTGATACGAGCGTGGGGCTGAGGGGAGGATGCCTGGATGGCTTCCCGCGCATTTCTGCGTGTGACAGGGGGTCCTGTAAACGCCGGTTGCGGACATCGACAAGCAGTCCGAAGTTGCGCAAAAAGTCCGCTCCCAGGATGGCAAATTTTACGTCAGCCACGACGAAAATCCACCGAAATGTCCTCTTGAGGCCCAGGTCCAGTGAGAGAGAGCGTTGCCCGTACGTCGGTATCGTCGTATTGTTGACAGCTTGCAACGGTGCTGCGCACGGTCGTTTGCGATCGGCTGGCGACGCTGGCATGACACTAACTTCCGCCCCTGTGTCGACTAATAAACGAGCACCTCTTTCGCGAACGGTCAGAAAGAATACCGATGGGCGACTGTCCGGCAGAGCGGGGGCACTGGTCACCCTCAGCGCTGGCCCGGGGCGTTTCCCGAATTTTCACAGGGCGGCACACAGTTCCGTGCAGCGTTGCCGAATTTGCGGTGGTACCAGCACACCCTGCGTTGTTGTGGTTGTGATGCGGTACGCTGTCGTGGTCGCTGGTTGCCGCTCGAGTGCAGCGCTGCGACGGTGTCTGCGAGGCGAGAAATTTACTCTCGCATCTCTTGCAGGGAATTGGCGGACGGTGCGTCTGCGTGCACCGACGCGACTGTGGGCACGGCGACAGCCATGAGTTTATCGGCGAGCTCGGCCATCTTGGCAAGGTCTGTCTCGCCCGACGCCGTGAGGCCTATCCGTACGCTTGTGGGAAGCCTTTGCAGGAACAGTTCCCGCACCAAACGGCCGTCGCTTGCTGTCGTGCCGCCGGCCAGTTGTTGCATGTGGCGTAGCAACTGGCTGGGCCGGCGGTCGCCAAGTTCGGCCTCCCACAGTAGCTGCTGGAGACGCTCCGGCTCTGTAGGTGTGACACGGCGAATCAGTGTCTCTTTTAGCGTCTGGTAGGCGTTCTCTGCGGGTGGTGTTAGCAGTAGGTCCCGCACCTCGCTGGCTGTCGCAGGCGGAAGGCTGCCCACCACGTGGTGGTATTTAGTGCTGTCAGCAGTGATGCGGCGTGCAGCGAACTGCGACTCAACTTGCACGAACCAAAGTTCCGGGTCGCCAGTCCTAAACGGAGGTAGCTTCACGTCAAGTACGGCTACCGTGGGACTGCCGGCGTCGCTTGGCTAGTTCATGGCTACCACGTCCGGGTCACCAATTATTGGCACGCGCGAGGAAAGCAGAGACGAGGCGTGGGGCTTGGAGTCTCGGTGCCAACTAGTTTTGTTTTTTTGTGCGCCGGCGCTCTCTCGGCGGCCGGCTGGCTACGGTCGACTACGGTCGGCTACGTTTAGCGCTGGCAGCATCGCGGCTTATCCGCGGCCTATTTGTGTTCACCACACCCACAGTGGTAGTTGAGCGGGTGATTGTTGAATGTTCGCCATACGTGCGCTTTGCTGAAAGGAGGGCACAGGTCCTGCTGCGACTCGACAGAACGCAGGTAACGATGGGGTGGTCGTGGTTAGGCAATGGGGCGAAACGCTTGCGGCGCGGGGGCAGGTCGGAGCAGGGTATCGCTGTAGGACATCACGTGCGGCGCCGATAGTAGTGCTGGTGGTGGCTGCACCGCTCGCCGAATTTCATCACGGATGACATCGCCTGTAGAAGGTATGCTTGCCGACGGAGCATCCAAGTGGAGGTGTCGAAGTTCTTCGCGAACAATGCTCCGCACAAGCTCTCTCAGCGACTCATCCCCGGGGCCTGGCAAGGGCGTGCAGTAGTGAGCGGCTGCTACATTTGCCTGACGGCCGTATTGGGCACTCCATTCCTGCAATGAACGTTCCATGCTCGTAGCGTCCTTGGCGAAGGCGGCGATGGTTCTCGGAGGGTCGCGCATTAGGCCAGAAAACAGCTGCTCCTTTACCCCAAGCATAAGGTGCCGCACCTTTGTTGCTTCGGGCATGGCCGGGTCGGCTCGATTGAAGAGGCGGGTCATGCCATCAATAAACATGGCCACGCACTCGTTGTACTGCTGTGACCTGGAGCGAAGGGCAATTTCAGCATTTTCCTTTCGCTCCTTCGAGCTGAATGTGGCGAGCAGCTCACGGCGAAAAGATTCCGAGTTAGAAAAGGATTTCTTGTGGTTTTCGAACCACGTTTTCGCCGTCTTGCAGGGCGAAATAAACATTCATCAGCTTCCACTCGTCGTCCCATTGGTTGAACGCAGCAACACGGTCAAAACTGGCCAACCAATCTTCATCATACTCGTACCGGTCGCCGTGGAAGAATGGTGGCGCACGAGATGCGAGAGGGACGAACGGTGGGGCACTGCCGGAGTACTGACCTGTCTGGCTGCCAGTGGGGGAAGTCATATCTCGCACAGGCCTTGTCAGTGGCTCAAACTCGGGTTGCAGGCCTCGCAGGCGACGGCTAGATTTGTGGACAGGTGTGGCGTCCGCACGTCGGGGAGAAGCGTAAAGGATTTCGACGAGGTCAGCGTACATGGGATAGTACCCAGCACGGCTTCACCAAATGTCACCGACAAACGTAGCAGGGCGCGGAAAGCACAACCGTTTAGTGGGGCGAGGCTTGCAGCACAACCTTGCACATTCGAGAGAAAGAAGACGTTCGGCCACGCGCTGGGAGACAGGTTCGGCCACTAGGTGGCTCCGGCAGAGCGCCAGCAATGTGGCACATGAAAAGGCGTCTCCACCCAATGGACCACCGGTGTCCAAAGAATGCATGAACGACATTCGTTGCTGGATATTCGGATGTCCGATGTGTTGCAGGCAGTAGCCACATGCAGTGGCTAGGCGTCTGCGTGGCTTGGCTTGCCTGCGGGCGGAGGCCCGCGGGCGGCTCGCGGCGGCTGGCGCGTGTCTCGTGCTCGTGCCGGCATTCATTGGGCTGGAATAGAATTTTCCGGTTGGCGTCTCAACGCTCTCGTTTTCCTCAACCCAACACAATGTACATCGAATGTTATCTTGAATAGGAACTGCGGACATACCTGAGACCATCCCGTGTGCAAAAAAGACGGCAAAATGGACGTACCACGTACGTCCATGGCGGACATTCCAACGTCCTTCGAACGACAAAATTGTAATATATTTTAAGTTTCCAGAGACCTTAATAGAAATTCCCAAACCGCATTTAACGTGCTAAACACATCCGATAGTCACCAAGCGAAACAAGGAAAAAAAGACACAATTCTGCTAGGGTACACGTGATCTGGAACTCCGTCTACGTAGGATATCGCTATTCTTCAACTAGGTACTTCAATATCGGACAAGTCGCACGTGTGTGATTTCACCTTTCATGTGCACGACTTCCTGAAAACGTGCACTCATATCGTCATTAGGAAGGTGTAAATCTATCCGGGCAGCGCTTGCTTTCGAGCAATATATAGGAAACTCTTTCAAGCGATGTGGTGCACACAGCTTGCTTTTCGAAATGTGCTGCTCTAGACATATGCTATCTTCTAAACCAATTGTGCGATTTAATAGCCTGAACTCGCGATGCAGAGGCGACGCCACGAAACATTGCCGATTTTCTAAACAGACGGCGTCCCTCATCGGCAGAGTTGTTTTGGGCCGTTAAGCTCAATAAATTAATAAACAAACCGCAATGCTCTCTCACTCTGTCCTGGCATTTAGAAAGCGTTTTGTTTCGTTATGAGAACCCCTGATCGCCATGTGGTTCGGGCGATGATGAATATCCTGCGAAAACGGCCCCTCCTCTTGCTTTCCCTGCTACAAAAGCTGTCAAACATGTCAACGACCCATCCCTCCCTCGGCCGCCTCCCGATGATGGCGCGCATCACGTGATCAGTAGGAGCGCATTGGCCTTCAACTCTAGCGGGCGTTGTTACCACCCTCAGCAACAGCTGTGTCACGAAAACTGAGTTGCTGAAATTTGTTTTTTATATCATGCTTCCCATGTTAGCCCCACGCAATCTGCAAACATGTTTGGCACCGCCTGTTCATGGTCGAGCCAGGAGCGGGAAACTTCCATATACACCATTGTCCACCAAATATACAAATGTCAGAGCCAATGAAGCCAACTATAGCGGTATATACCCAGCTAGCACCGAAACAACAGGATAATGTTGCAGTTTTGCTAGTGTGAAATGTAATTTCAACGTGCTTAATGTCCTCTTTTTCTAGTGTTATTGTAATGTAATGTATAAAGGTTAGCATAAGCTTCTCCAAACATTAATAAAACATGTAAAGAACATCAATTTAACATAAATTTAACATTCTCGAAAATGGTGAAGTAGCCCTGCAGAAGCATGCAGGCTTGCCAGTTGTGCTGCCACACAGATTGCGACGCTTTGCAAGAGCCAGCAACGAGAAAGACACTTCAGTTCCACTATCAAGCACAATATGTAACTCGTATACTCATTCACCTCCGAACGGATATTATGGAGTCAAGCTTTTACCCTATTATTGAAGGATGTCCCATGAATGTTAGTGGCAAATGAGTAATAACCAAAGTTTTCTGACAAAATAATGAAGCTCTGCATGCAGTCTATGGCAAGCACTATCTAAGAGATGTGGTTGTAAAGTACTGCTAGTTGATAAACATCTTTACTGCGAAAACAGCGGGAGAACTTGTGAAAATTAGTGCTGGAAATATATTTGGAATGTTTTCCTATAGTTAGGAGTGTAGCATTACATAACGTTACGAAGATTATATTTAAACAATGTTTCTTTACAGCATTCAAAAGTGGTTTCTAATTTACACATGTTATATGTTAACTTTAAGGTCAATGTAACAATATTACACGAAGCTAACACTTCTTAACATTGACAACCGAAGACTTCACAAGCAAACAGTTTTTAAGCATTTTTATGCTTTTCACCCTCCTGTGCACTAACATAGTGTTATTTGAGGGATATAATACAGAGGTGATAGGTTTTTGTCCAATGCTAATAGTTAACATTGTAAATTATTTGGGTTTTGAGAAGACCCTCAGTTTTTTCCCTGGGCAGTTTTCCTTAGCAGGTTACCAAGAATTATTGATATGTATTCTCGATCTGCTGCATATGTTCTGTGTTGCAGGCGCCTATGGCATATGTTGGGCGGTCATTAAACAGCAGTCGTGAAGGGCGACATGCTGTACTTTTTTTCACAGTTCTATGTAGATATTTGCTATTTCTGTACTTCACGAATACCTGTTTACATCTGCAATGCAGCAGAACACATTTTTTACACAGCCTTCTTTTGTATTTGCTATACTTACTTCTCGCAACTTCCTTTTCTCTTACCTGCCTTATAGATGATCTGCTCAACACTTCTTTCCTGCCTTTCACAGATGTCCTTTAATCCCCTTTTAGCCCCTTTATTCTTTGTTGTTCATCCCTGAACTGTTCTTTTTCCCACCAAAACCACGGCCATGTCAGCACAACTCTCCGCTCAGTTTCCGTGCAGTATGCATGCAGGCACACTTCATATTTTTATATTTATTGTTCACAGATCAAAGGAGTACTTCAAAGAATGTTAATGAGGTGTGTCCTACTCAGATTAAGGAAATGCCAGCACAGTGAAAGATACACTGCTACTCTCAGTGCGCATTTAGCTTTGCCTGTTTTTTCTTGTTCATAAATCCGAAAAAACATCTCCCTGTTTTGCTTTTTTCAATTGGCACTTTGGACAGTAAGGCATTACACGCTTCAGAGCGCTGTACTTGACGCGTTTCACATTCACGTTCTGTGTGCCGGCACTTTCAAACGTAACCAAGGACTGTGTTAAATTTGATGCACTTGGATGCATAAAATGTACACCGGATTCCTGTGCTCATGCAGCATGGTATTTCGCAGCCAACACTCGCTGTGTACGGCCCCGCTTGTGGAGACCTATCGCATACACTACACCGCCCCAGCCCGCGCTCTACACCGTGCAAGCCGACACGAAGAGGATAAGCTTTAACTTGCGGACACGATGGCAAAAGCACGGCTCTTTGAAAACAAGGCTCCTGCAGCCATTTTCCAATGCCAGTGATGCGGTGAGGATACAACTGCCGACAGCCAGTCATTTCTCTGCCCGTTCTTTTACTTTGGCGCTAATCGCATATCGCAAGTATGGAGTCACTGCATGTGGCGATAGCGGCAATTGAAGGCAGCAAGCCTCGCGATGATGTTAGGGTAGTTCCAGAGAAGAATTGCTTCTGACAATCGCTTCATCAGTATCTATAAATCTAAACAGTTAAGTGACAGGCTGGTAGGAGCTGTGGGGCAGAAGAGGGCATTGTATACACGGTTTTCTCGTTTGCAAACTTTGGTGCTGATGACGCGATACTTATTTACCAACAAACATTAGTGCTGATAGTGTGACACTATGTAATGGCCCCAAAGCGTTTCGAGGATCAATGGCGAAGCATTTAAAAACGTTTCCACCTGTGCAGGCGGCACGTCTCGAACTGGTTTTGATAAGGCAGCGCGGCATGCGAAGCATCCCCGGCAGTGTTTGATAAGGCTCCCGTGTAGGTGGCACACCAGCTTTGGATTCTACTTTTTCCCTGGAGTAAGTGCTTGCTGAGAAATGCGCCGTCTTCAAACAGAAAGGGTTGTCGGTCTAAATCACAGTGTTTCCATAACAGAAAACTTTCGGCAAGACCGTGTATACGCGGCTTTGTTGTACGTTTTTTTTTTGTTCTGGCAGCACTGCGATTTAACCCGACAACACTTCCTGTTTGAAGAATTTTGACCGACGTGTTTGTCGATCAGGCAATAACCCCAGGGAGAAATAGCCACAAAGCTTGCCCGTCACCTGCCTTATCAAAACCAGCGTGGCAGGCGTCATCTGCATCAGCGCAAATCTTTTCAAACGCCGCGCCATTCATACCAGTCGTATGCGCTTTGCAGCTAATTTTGTTTTTGTGTTTTACGGGGTGTAACATCCCAAAGCAACTCAGGGTATGAGGGACGCAGGGACGGAAGGCTCCGGATGATTTCTACCTCTAGGGGTTCTTTAACGTGCACTGCCATCGCCCAATACATAGAGCTCCAGCATTTCGGCTCTATCTAAACGCTACCGGGATCGAACCTGCGTCTTTCAGGTCAGCAGCCGAGCACAATAACAACTCGATCAGTGCAGCGGCGCTTTTGGGCTAGTATCACACAGATTTACCCCCTCCCCGTAAACATGGCGTTTGCTTGCGAGGCCTGCTGCATGCCTCGTCGTTATATATCCTCAGCGACCATGACCTCTGCAGAGAGGAATCACATCGCGTTCTCAATCCTCCAAGGTTTTGGACTACTAGATGCACTAGGGAGCCCAGCTAAACAGCTGAGAAGCAAACGCTTTGGGCTGTACACTTTTCCCGGTGGCTGTACATTTTGTTCGGGAAATTCCAGAGAAAGGGAGGGGCCAACAGCAATCCAAACTTGACTACGGCGCGGTCCGCCATTTTGTGCCGAAGCGCCCGAAGCTAGCCTGGGAGGGTATGCTAGCGCTGTGTCTGTGGCGAGCTTTCGTCGAAGAAAATAGCCACAAATAACGTGCGTATTTGAACATTCACAGGAAGGTAGCTTTACAGAACCCGAGTTTAACATGCGTCTAAGGAAGGACTGCATGGGCGAGTGCAAATGCACTGTGTGTTGCAGTTCTGGTCAGCAGCAGATCTGCAGCTGCGCCCTGCACCTCGATGTGCGCCAGCTTTTGTGTATTGCGACAGTTTGTTTTCTATTACCAGCATAAACCAAATAAAAATTGTCTTTCCGATCACTAACCGAAGCATTCGAATAGGCGTGTCTGCCTTCGGTGTGTGTCGATGCCCACTGCAATCGAGAGTACCAGTTGCCACGAGATCCCGGCAGCGACTGTGAAGCAGCCGTGCAGGGGCATCACGGAGCACGCCCACCTTTATATTCTTTGCCTTCACGAGGTGGTGCTTACCGTGGCACTGCAAATGCTTCTGGAGCATGGGCTACACGTCGAGCACACAAGGTAAGGACAATGCTCGAAGAGAGACGCAGCATGAACATGCGACCACATTTTTTTTGCTGTTTTCTCCCGTGTGAAGCACTGTAATCAAACTGGGAGCCAGTGCTCATCAAAGACTTCAACTTAGCGATAACTTCTATGATCACACCGTTCCCTAGGAAGATGCGTGAAAGCGCCGATGTTGCGTTTGCTCAAGGTGTCACGGGGTGTATACACATCGCGGCACGTCAGTGCGAACGCGACATCGGTGGTCTTATTTTTCCTTTTTTCATATGCGTGGACGAGCACGATGTTTTGCTACCCAGGTGGTAAAATATTCTCGTGTAAACGAGCAAGGCAGATGAGACGTGTCTTGTGGCATGTGTGAGCTTGGATAATGCGGTTGAAGATCATGCACATAGTTGTGAGTTATGTAGATGATGACCAGACATATTTCTGTTTTATTGGCTGGGTATACATCTTTAACAGGTGCAGCACTAAAGAAGCCGATTACAACGGAAAGGATTGTGAGAACTGCAGTAAAATCAGTACAAAAGGAAAGATTCTTTATTTTGAAGGAGACTCTACAAAATGGAATTTTGTATAGCAAAGTAACCTAGCCCCATTATGATCCATAGCGCCGCAACAAAATAGGGGACAAACACAAGCGCTAAACTTCCACTAAGGCTTTATTTGGTGCACACAGAATTTATAAATGAAGAAAAGAACGATACCTGTCAGAGTAGACAAGGTAATTTGGAAACAAAAATTTAAAACGCACATGCAACACATTTCACCGGTTGCCATACTGCCCCGAGTCCAAAAATGTATTATCTTTCTTTGTCAGCGACAATGACGGACTGCTGTGGCACCTTTCAGGTCCAGCTCTTTCGATTGTGGCAGCCTCGATAATTTCTCTTGTTAATCTATCCGCATTTCTACCAATCACCTCGCATTCTTTAAAACCAGGCTTGCATTTATGAGCACGACAGTGCCGCGCCAAATTGCTGGAATCGCCATCTCTAATTTGCCTATGGTGCTCACATAACCGCTCATTAAGGCATCTGCCTGACTGTCCAATGTACGCCTTGCCGCAATAAAGCGGGATACTGTAGACTATTTCCTCAGTGCACTGAAATAAAGGTTTCTATGCCGAATCGTGCAACTATTCTGAAGCCTGCTGTCAGGACAGGTGGCCTTGCAAATGCGGGACAATTTTTCTGGTGCTCACATATGCACCGTCACTCCCACTTTTTGCGCTTCCTTCTTGAGGGAGTGTGACAGCGAGTGGATATATGGCACCATCACTTTCTGCCCCCTTCGCCACCAGGTCCAGTCTTCTTGGCCTTTTCCTGCTTATGCAAGCTCTCACCGACCGTAGCTAATAAGTGGACCATAGCGCATACCCACTAGCCCGAACCATCACCATGTTAACCTAGCCCCACTCACTGCCAGGACAATCATCATCCCAGCACTGTCCTAATTGCTATCTTTTTTGGCAACGCGTATTAGGTGATAACGTTCTATAGTGTGCCATACAAATTGTTTCGATTAAAAACATTTGCTTATAGACTTCATTGCAGCCATCATCACTTCTACTAATGTTTAGATGCTCGTGCCACAGCATGGTGTGTATAAAATGCGCATCTTCAGCAGTCACACAGTACACCTGTCTTACATGTGTTAACACTGCCATGTTGCATGTGCTGGGGGTGCGAGGCATTCCTCTTTGAAACTCCCAGCTGTTCTTCAGCTCCACCATCCAGCTCTAAAGTTGTAAAGTCATAGGGTCGACCAGCGTGACAGAAGAGGTGGTACCACAAAATCGAACAGAATAGTTTAATTATACAAATAGTTTTGCATTGATGAACACCGCACACAAAGTCCTTGCCTTGGTTTCGATGACTGTTGGTTTCCTTCATTTCTAAGTCGTAATAAGTCGCTCATTCCCCTCACTTATTTGCTCAGCAGTTTCAGAAGAGGTCGTAGGAATGTTGATGCTACAGGTAGCATAAGAGAGTTCTCTCACAGCTTCTGCCCTCGTCACTCAATCACATTCCTACGTGACACTTTTAGTAAGCGCCATGGATGAGGGTGGTACTGATGAACACTCTCAAGGTTAGGTTACATGCAACACAAAAACCGCCCATAGCAGAAGAATGGGCAGCTGCTACCATAGCCAAGTTGGTAGAGCATGGAACGCAAAATTTGGAGGTCGAGAGTTCAGACTCATGTGCAGCACGTGGTTGTTTCTTTCTTTGCTTTCTGATTCATGACATAATTACACTAATAATTTTGCATTGATGAACAGCACGATAAAATAGAAACATTCCACTATGCTTGTGTGACATTCCTTGTGTGCTACGAGGTACATTCCTTGTGTGTGCTACGAGGTACATTCCTTGTGTGTGCTACGAGGTACATTCTTTGTGTGTGCTACGAGGATCCACGTTCGACGGCGCGGCGTAGACGGAGACCCAGATGACAGGCATCATCAATTACCCAGCCATGCTCGTTGAGAGTGACAACCAGAACGAAGGGGTTTAAGCCCAACCGGACCCAACCGGACCCGCCGCCGCCGCCGCGGGGAAACAGGCTTTATCCTCCCGAATTGGCGTGGCGGTTTCAGGGGCGGCCCTCCCGGGCACATTCCAGGACAAGGGAACTGTCAGCGATCCAGAGCGCGCCGTACCACAGCCGACGCTATGCGCTACCGCGAAGACAACATTCTTTCCCTCGGACTCAACACGTGAGGGGGGCGAGACAATAAGTGCGGTGGTATGTTTGTGCGCCCAAATGAAAGCCCTAGCCCCCCCTCCTTCCCCTCCGGCGTGGGCGTCCTCACCCTAGGGAGTGTGGAGAAGAGGATATAAAAATCGAGAAGCAGTACGGAAGACTCTCGCTCAGGACGACATCGTTCGCCAAGAGGGCCTTCAGCGCCGAAGCCCGACGGCGTGCAGCTTCTGCCAGCAACCGCTCGAGCCCAACTCCGGAGCCACTCCATCGCCCCCATGAAGTCGTCGGCACGTAAGCTCGGACGCCCCAGCCTCTGAATCTTAATCATGTATGATTATTGAATATATCTGTTTGTTTAAACTGAGCCATACGGTGTCTCTTTGCCTCTCCGTCCCGTGTGGACCTGCGCATTATGGGGGTCATCACACTGGTGTCAGAAGTGGGGTCTCAAAAGCAAATGTCCTCTGAATGCTGCGACATTCATGACTTCAAAATTGTAATCAAAAGGGAATCACGGGACTGATTGTGGGACTTTTACCCCCATTTGAGAGGCTTGAGGCACCGGAGGGCTTGAAAAAAAAATGTCTTTATCTGAGGGAGCTCCCACTCCACAGCCGTCGCTCGGAGCAAGCATGCTGGCATTAGGAAGCGTCATTCCGACGTTTACAGGAGATAAGACAGGGGTTCCAATCTGCGATTTCTTTTCCATGCTAGAAGAGATTGGGAAAATGGGGGGATGGTCCGATGCTCAAATGCTGGGAATGGCGAGGTGTAAGATGGCAGGAGCTGCTCATGATTTTGCATGGCGAGACGAAAAAGTAAAATCCACAAAATCATTTGCGGAATTTAAGAAGCTCGCGTTTGAGCATTTCGACACTGAACCACGTCACGTGCGGGTACAGAGGTTCCGTGACGCCGGACAGATGGTAGGGGAGGACGTGCGAACATTTGCGTCGCGGCTTCAGCGCCTAGCACGCGATACGTTAAGCAGGGAGGAGGAAGGAGACCAGCTAAGGAAGAAATACGCGGAGGATCTACTTAAAGAGGAAATGACCGCTTTGTTCGTGGCTGGTCTGCAAGACCCCGTGCGCCGGTTCGTGCTCTCGCGCAAGCCGAGCAATTTCGACCAAGCCGTGGAGGCCGCATTGGATGAGGAACGAAATGAGGCGTTAACGACAGCCGCAGCGAGAGTACGCGTCATAGAGAGAGCGGTGCTCAACCCTGAGGTTGCTCTCTTGACAGAGCGGTTAGATCGCTTGGAACAGCTGCTATCTCAGCAGGTAGAACGCCAGGTTGAAGCGCGCGCTCAACAGCGCCCATTCGCTGGAACCCGGAGACCGCCACAAAGCTACAGGCGCGGTATGCGAGATTGTGAAGAAATCGTATGCTTCGCTTGCCAGGGTCGCGGACACATCGCCAGGTTCTGCCAAAACGTGCGCCGTGGGGAGCCACAAAGAGAAGCAGGCGAGACACGCCCTAAGCAAGCCTACAGCGGGGCTCCAGATACCGAGTCAAAAAACTAGTTAGTCCTCCCCAGCCTGAGGAGCGTGGGGAGGGAGCAGTGGATGATGAGGTGGTGGTAGTTTGTGTGGCCGACGAGGCATGCCCTGTTGTGCGTTGCAAGTTAAATGGTTGTTGCATGGAATTGTTGATAGATACGGGGTCAAAGGTGACATTGCTTAAGGAGAGCAGTTTTAACACGCTTCGAAGGAAGGGGGACCGCGAGGTGTTGGAAGCGTCTGGTGGTATGGCAACCAAATTTGTAGGCATAACGGGGGATCCTCTTGGCATAAGTGGACTCTACCGGTTACACTTCTCTCTCGGCGGAATTGCATTGGAGCACCCCTGCTACGTATGCCCGGACACGGTGTCTCTGCCAAACGGAGTGTCAGGCATATTAGGGCAGGATTTTTTGAGAAAAGGGAAGGTAGTAGTCTCATTCTCTGAGGAAGAGGTTAATGCGGGCGGCTCAAAAGTTCCGTTTTTGAACAGGAGAGGGGCTGAGATTCGCATTACCGATATTGACACCCGTCAAACAGTGGGATCATTGGAGAAGGTATATTCGCGGGTTGCCGTCCGGCTGGTCGAGGAGGCGGTCGTCCTTCCTTGGTCGGAGCACATTTTGTACGCGTTTGTGCCTTCAGATGTAGAGAGCGGCGCCGTGGGAGTGCTTGAGCCGGTCGACTCTCTCAGCAATGGCCTGAAGGCAGCCGCGTGCCTCGTGACAGTTAATGACGCCCACAGAGTGCCCCTACGGGTGGTTAACTGTAGCCAGCAGCCACTGAGCCTTCCCAAGAACAAAACATTGGCTTTCTTCACCTCTGCGATAGAGCAACGTGAGCCCACCGATACGGTACTCGCAACTGTAGAGCATGCTAGTCCTTCGGCTGCTCCAAAGGTGTCGTTCGATCTTTCTCACGTAAAATCCAGGGAGAGGGAGGCTCTGGCTGGTTTGCTGAACGACTACTCGGAGGTATTCGCCGCGTCCAACCTGGATTTGGGCTGCTGTGGCGTTATAAAGCACAGGATAGAAATCGGCACTTCATCGCCCGTTTACCAGCGTGCGTACAGGATTCCTTACTCCCAACGTGAGGAGATGGAGCGGCAGGTGCAGGACCTGATTGATCGCGGCATTGTCGAACACTCAAAGTCACCCTGGGGAGCACCAGCACTATTGGTGGAAAAGCCAGATGGCTCGTATCGATTGGTAGTGGACTACCGCAAACTAAATGCCGTAACTCGCATCGATCCATACCCCATCCCCAATATACAGGAGACGCTTTATCAGCTGGGCTCTGCCAGGTACTTCACGGTAGTGGACATGGCGGCGGGATTCTGGCAGATAGCAATGGATCCGGCAGATGCCGAGAAAACGGCATTCAACACGCCCTCAGGGCACTATGAATGGAAAAGAATGCCGATGGGTCTGGCCAACAGCCCTGCTGTCTGGCAGAGAACCGCTGATGTTATCCTGGCAGGTCTTCTGGGGAGGCTGTGCTTCGTGTATATGGATGACATTATCATATACAGTGACAGTTTTGATAACCATTTGCGCGATATTGAGCAGGTTTTGGTGCGACTAAGAGCAGCGGGTCTCAAGCTGAAGCCCTCTAAGTGCCAATTCCTCAAAAACGAGGTAAAATACCTCGGGCACGTTGTTTCAGCTGACGGCGTGCGACCGGACCCTGAGAAACTAAGGTGTGTCTCGGATTTTCCATCCCCGACTAGCGTCCGCCAGGTCCGGCAGTTTCTCGGCCTGATCGGTTACTACCGAAGGCACATAAAGGAGTTCGCCAAGCTCGCTAAGCCGCTCACCACCTTAACAGCCAAAAATGTCGCCTTTCGCTGGGACGAAAACGCGGAGAATGCTTTTGGGGCCCTGAAAAGGAAGCTAATGAGTGCACCGCTGTTGCGCCACCCGGATTTTAGTTTGCCCTTCGTTATGGCCACAGATGCGTCAAAGTTCGCAGTTGGTGCCGTGCTATCTCAGGTTATCGAGGGCAAAGAACATCCCGTTGCTTTTGCTAGACGACAGCTGAGCCCCACAGAGCAAAAGTACGGAGCTACGGAAAGGGAGTGCCTCGCCGTTGTCTGGGCAGTAAAGCACTTCAGATGCTACCTTTACGGCCGCAAATTCAAGCTAGTCACAGACTGCCATCCTCTGAAATGGGTGATGAGTGTCAGGGTCCCTAGCTCGCGACTCGCTAGATGGAATCTACACCTGCAGGAATACTGCTTTGAAGTTGAGCACAAGTCAGGAAAGACACATCTGAATGCTGATGCACTCAGCCGCACAGCTGCCGTGGCAGCTATAGATGAGTTTGTCCCCGTAGTCGACCCCGCCGAATTACGCACAGAGCAGTGCAAAGATCCTGACCTGAAGCGAATAATCGAAAGCTTAGAGGGCGCACCGTCTCACCCCGAACAGCTAGGTTATTTCATTGGCAAAGACGGCACCCTGTGTCGGCGCACGAGGCCAACCAGGAAAGGGAGACCAGAGAAAACCGCTTGGGAGAGAGTCGTCATACCTCGGTCGTGGACAGAAAGGGTTCTTCGCGCGTTTCACGATGCGCCATGCGCCGGTCATTTTGGCGTAGCGAAGACACGCAGGCGTGTGGAGCGTTTGTACTTTTGGAGTGGCATGCGACAGGATGTTAGAGACTACTGTGCGAAGTGTCATTCCTGTCTCGAAAGAAAAACACCCAAGGGACGAAGACCAGCTCCAATTCAGCCGTTCCCTGAGGTTTCGGCTCCCTTCGAGCGGACAGGTATGGACATAATGGGCCCCTTGCCCACGACCACTTCCGGAAACAAGTACATTTTAGTATTTGTCGATCACCTTTCAAAATACGCGGAAGCGGTAGCACTCCCAGATCAGAAGGCAGACACGGTTGCAAGAGCATTTGTCGAACAGATCGTGCTCCGACATGGACCCCCGAGGCAACTCTTGACAGATCGGGGAACGAACTTCGTGTCGCAGCTAATGAGGAGAGTTTGCGAGCTGCTTAAGATCGCTAAGAAGCAGACAACACCGTACCATCCGGCTTGCAACGGCGCGGTGGAGCGACTGAACCAAACCGTGGCCGGGTTCCTGTCGCATTTTGTTTCGCGCGACCAGCGGGACTGGGACTTGTGGCTCCCGTATGCAATGTTTGCCTACAATTCCGCAGCACACGAGAGCACGGGCGAATCGCCATTCTTTCTTCTCTACGGCCGAGACCCGGACCAGCCTAGTGAAGTGCCAGAGGGCCCCCGTCGTGTCCCATACGCTTCACTGGACGACTATAAGGTTGAGCTAGAATCGCGCTTGCAAGTGGCGAGGGACATCGCAAAGGAGTTCTTAAAGGAAGCGGCGAAGCGCAGGAAGGAGGTGCACGATCGCAGTGCTAGAGACGCGCCGTTTGATGTGGGGGACAGCGTGTACATTGAAAACTGCCAAAGGCAGATTGGGCTAGCTCGTAAGTTCCAGACGAAGTGGAGAGGACCGTGCGAGGTTGTCGAGAAGCTTTCTCCGGTAAACTTCAGAGTCCGAGACGTGAACCGGCGTTTGATAAGGATACACGCAAATCGCCTCAAGTCGGCACCGGTTCAGTATTCACGAAATGAGGAAAGGGAAAGCGCGGATTTTGATGGGGACAGAAGTGAAGCGGAGCGCGCAGATAGTTCGCAAGAAACGCCCTCTCCTGCATTTGTTCGGCAGGCGCCCGAGGTGACGGCCGGAATGCCACCGGATTTACTTCATGCATTGCTAGAAGAAGAAGCGCGCGAGGTTGCCGCGCAGATAACGCCAGGAGAGGCTCCTGCCACGAGCCCTCGCGAGTCCCAAAGCAGACAAAGGGGCACAGACTTACTTAGTATGACTCATGAAGGCCGATATCCGCTGCGAAATCGGAAAGCTAAGTCGGACTAATGGCGTAAACAGAGCGGAGTTGTGAACTGGTTAGAATTGTGTAATGCCGCAGCTCATAACATTGCTATGTGCTTATGTGTTAAGTTATCGGAGTTGGTAGTTAAACCTTTCTGTCATTAAGTAACACCTTCACAGGAGAGCATGCGGAGCGCATGCAGAACCTGCCCTACTTCCTTTCGTTATCTATATTTTTGTCTGTGCCGTGATCGTGCTAGAAGTGGGAGCTCCTTTGTAACTGTGGTAAATTTATTTCGTCCAGTTTGGACTAGAAAGGAGAGGCTTGGGTGCTGAGTTTCATGTTTATCTGTAAAAGAAGATCAGTGCTGCCCCTGGAGACGCCAGTTATGACAGCGGAGGCATATGGTGTTGTGCAGTGGTGTTGAGTGCAGCGAAAAGTGTTTTGTCGGACGCACTGTGCGAGGCGATTCAGAAAGACAAGGGGAGCTGCGTGGACTCAAATGTTCGGAGAACATTCTTCTGGAGGGTGAGCGAGTGTGACATTCCTTGTGTGCTACGAGGTACATTCCTTGTGTGTGCTACGAGGTACATTCCTTGTGTGTGCTACGAGGTACATTCTTTGTGTGTGCTACGAGGATCCACGTTCGACGGCGCGGCGTAGACGGAGACCCAGATGACAGGCATCATCAATTACCCAGCCATGCTCGTTGAGAGTGACAACCAGAACGAAGGGGTTTAAGCCCAACCGGACCCAACCGGACCCGCCGCCGCCGCCGCGGGGAAACAGGCTTTATCCTCCCCAATTGGCGTGGCGGTTTCAGGGGCGGCCTTCCCGGGCACATTCCAGGACAAGGGAACTGTCAGCGATCCAGAGCGCGCCGTACCACAGCCGACGCTATGCGCTACCGCGAAGACAACATTCTTTCCCTCGGACTCAACACGTGAGGGGGGCGAGACAATAAGTGCGGTGGTATGTTTGTGCGCCCAAGTGAAAGCCCTAGCCCCCCCTCCTTCCCCTCCGGCGTGGGCGTCCTCACCCTAGGGAGTGTGGAGAAGAGGATATAAAAATCGAGAAGCAGTACGGAAGACTCTCGCTCAGGACGACATCGTTCGCCAAGAGGGCCTTCAGCGCCGAAGCCCGACGGCGTGCAGCTTCTGCCAGCAACCGCTCGAGCCCAACTCCGGAGCCACTCCATCGCCCCCATGAAGTCGTCGGCACGTAAGCTCGGACGCCCCAGCCTCTGATGTATAATCTTAATCATGTGTAATTATTGAATATATCTGTTTGTTTAAACTGAGCCATACGGTGTCTCTTTGCCTCTCCGTCCCGTGTGGACCTGCGCATTATGGGGGTCATCACACTTGCTTTGGTTTCCATGACTGTTGGCTTCCTTAATGTGAAAGTTGCAACTTGCCATGCGAAATCTGTGAAACACTTCACTCAATAAAGACAAATTCTTCAGAACACCTGCACAGCAACTGGGCGCAGCCGCCTTTTGTGTCGCCCAATATGTGCTCTTACCAGCCACGGCAGTAATGTTCGTTCGTGTTCACTCTTCCAACATTTACACTCACCCGCCGATTGCTTTTTGAGCCAGATGTGAACAACGCTGCGAAACAGAATGTTCTCGTGCCACGGGTCTTTCTTACCGTAGATAACGGTTGAGCACAAGTGTGGAAAGTGCATGCCTCATCAGAACCTGTTGTGATCCCGTTTGGACTTAAGCTCGCTTGATTTGATGCTTATGACACTCTTACTACATGATCCATGTCTAAGTGCGAGCATTCCAGTCGAGCCACAGACTTCGCCATCAATATCGATCGCATGATTAACAAGTCGCTTTTGTCGTCCGAACTGCTTGCATTGCAGACGGTTCTTAGCCAGTATGCGTCAGTGTTTGATTTTGCTCAGCCATCCACTTCCTCTCCGCTGCCAATTTATGGCATGCAACACTATATTAACACTGGTACTGCTCTGCCCATCAGACAGAAGCCTTGTTGCGTGTCCCCGACCGAATGGACTGGCCGAATGGGCTCACATAGCCTCTCTCAAACGCTGCCATCACAATGCTGTATAAATTTCTTGAGGACAACCTTCAACTGACCTGGGGCGAAATGCTAAGCCGCACTATAGTGCAGTGTGAAGATGATGACGAACTCGATGGGCGCAAAAATGAGCTATGGTGCTCGCCGCTGACCGTTCAGTGACGTTCCCGATCCCCGCTTTGGCTTTGTAAATAAACGCTTTCCTGCCCTCGCAACTTCGTATGAATATAAGTTCAGCAGCATTTGCCTGTGCTGCATGTGGAGAACCGTGGCACCATGAACAAAAAGTTTCAATGCTGCCACAAAATTGTGGTTATGCCACTGTTGCATTTTGTTGTCTACCATTTCCTCTCAGTAACTTCAGAATGTTGTATTAGAATTCGGAGTTCACAATGCTGCCCGTAAGAACACACAGTAACAATCGCATGAACTAACTTGCAAACAATGTTGTTGGAACTAACTGTACAGACACTAGCAACATGATTAACTTTCAGCATTGTAAAAGCCTGAAACAGAACATTCATTTTTCTATGCTGAAAAAAATGGTGACTTGTTTTTCTCTTGTAAACAGGAGGTACTGCTACATCAGCTACAGCCAGCTTGCACACTGGCTTTGGGGATGCCTGGGAAGACATCACAGGAAGCTCCTCCCTGTTTGCGCTGTACACCAAATAAGAGAGAGGTTTCCAGTATGCAAAAGGGTTGTAGAAGTTAGTTCAGCAATGCTTGTGAAGTTGCAGTCATGCCTTGTTAACATGGACACCTTACTATAAGGACAATTTTCAAGGACTGATCTCTTCCCATTCCACTCTGTCTTTGTAATATAGAACCTCTGCCTGGACTAAGGACGGCCTTTTTAGGAACCAAAAGCATAAATAGATGCATTTTGTCTCAGTTTTGTAGACATTGTTTTGGTCCTCTTGGACCACGCTCATTGGCTATATTGTGCAGTTGAAAATTGGTTTTGGGGAAAGGAAATGGTGCAGTATCTGCCTCACGTCTCGGTGGACACCTGAACCACGCAGTAAGGGAAGGGTTAAAGGAGAGACTGAGGCAATAAAGACAGAAAGAGGTGCCATGGTGGCTGGCTCCAGAATAATGTGGACACCCTGGGGATCTTGAACGAGCACTGATATCGCACAGCCCACGGGCGCCTTTTGCGTTTCGCCTTTATCGAAACGCAGCCGCCGCGGCCAGGTTCGAACACGGGTACTCCGGCTCAGTAGCAGAGTTTTGACCTTCATTCGTTATTTTTGACCACTCACATTACAAAATAATTTTTCTGAGAACAAAATTGTTCATATTAACCGCACATCGCTGTGTTATGAAATTCAACAAGTGCTGAAGACGGGAATGCACCTTTGGGACAAGCGACTTCAAAGTGTGAAAAGTTTCGCTGCAGATGAAAACATTTGAACGAAGTAGCACCCCCTAGGTGTTCATTATTTTTGTGAAAGGGTTGCTTTTAAAAATTGTGTATTTGTATCCGTCGATTTCTGAAGAATATTTTTATAAAGTTTCATCTGCATCCACTTTGTTATTATGTTATTTTCAATGTGCTGATGTTGCATATAAGGCATAGCTAGGGACAGATTGATTGCATTTTCGCACTCTATCCCAACCTATGCTTTTGAGAGATGGAGAGTATTTCTTTTTTTTTGTCTGAGTGTGTAACGAGTAACAGTTCAACCTCTGCCATGCTTCATGGCAGACGTCATGGAATCACTGCACTTGCAGTCGGGGACAAAGAGAGGACACACAAACAGCTGCGCAGTTTTGCATGTCTGCTCTGTGTCCTCGTATGCAAGCGTTGCAAATCCACGATGTCTGATTAAAAACAACTAGCCCAGCAACGCACCGTGCATAAATTCATGGTAGAGGATGAACATGTGATCAACCTATAAATTATTTTGAAAGTAATGAGCCTATCCTTCAACACCGATTTGGCAATTTTAAGGAAAACGCACCTGTACTAGACAGTGGTGCTCTCCATGCTACTGGCGAACCGACACCTTCTTGCTGCCACGAGTTCATTCTTACAGGGCCTCGGGAAAGAGTGACTCATGGGGGTGGGACAGTCGAAAAATTTTCCGCAAACGCTACCTTGAAAGACGGCCCCTGTTCACAGCAATGGACTGTCTCCTTCAGAAGCAGGCCAACATAATCTTGAAAACAGCAAGCGTGCATATAATATCAGCATTATTAATGCCAACATTCCTGACATTAACCAGTCATACAAAAAGAGCGTACTAAAGAGGGTATAGAAAATACTCCTTTGTTCATGCCCACACTCACCCATGTGTTAGGTTTTCTTGGAAACACCTACAATAAAACTTGGTGGCTGAAATTAAATACAAACTTTGTCCGTAACGTTCCTAGACTGAGTCCATTAAAAAATGCGTTTAAAATTGAAATCCTTTGTACAGCACCCCTTCAAAATAGTCTCTCTTGCAGTCTATACAAAGCTTCCAGCGGCTCTTGAAGTGTTGAAAACAGTTGGAAACCCCTCTTTTGGCAGGGCTGTCAGCTCTTTCGTAGTGGCTTCTTGAATGGCCTCCACGCTCACCATCCTGTGACCTTTCACGGCTCTCTTCACACGAGGTAAAACAGGAAAAAATCGCATATGGAAAGGTCAGGCGAGTATGGCGGATGGGGAAGTACAGTAATACTGTGCTTGGCAAGAAATGTTATCATGCTGAGAGCAGTGTGCGATCTTGCGCCATCATGGAGAAGGCTCCATTGTCCCGATGTCCATTAGTCAGGGCGACGACGTCGCATTGCATCACGCCTGTGTTGGAGCACGCGGGTATAAAACTCCTGATTCACCGTCTACCCTTGTGGGACGAACTGATAGTGTATGACACCTCTGGCATAAAAAAAAACCATCAGCATCGTCTTTGTCTTGGTCATCTGTCACGGCACCTTTCTCGACGCCGGAGAGCTTGTGGACAGCCATTCGGTGCCCTGCCTCTTTGTTTGAGGACCGTATTGAAAACACAATCTTTCGTCTTCAGCGATGATGCTGTCGACTAATGCAAAATTTTTCTCTGCTTCGGAGAGCAAATCAGCGCTCACTAATGCCCACATGTCCTTCCGGTCCTGTGTGAGGGAGTGCGGCACAAGTCTGGCATTCAGCTTTCATTTCCCCAAGTTCTCACGCAAAATTTGGTGGCATGTTGTATTACTAATGTCGAGAGCATCTGATAGCATGCGGACTGTAATGGTGCGGTCTTGCTATACGATTATACCTGATCCGAGCCACGTTGTTTTCAGTACGTGAGGTTGAAGGGCGCCTCGGCGTTGTGTCATCTTCAGCCGACGTTCTCCTCGAAATGAACCTCTTGTGCCGCAGGAAAACTTGCGCCTGCGAAAATTTCTAGTTTCTGTAAGCGTCACGAAGTAGCTCATACATCTGTGTGGCTGTCTTGCCAGTCTTCACACTGAATTTTATATTTACACGCTGTTCAAAGTGGGCGTCCATCTCTCCACATTCCCTCACAGTAGAACGCACAGACGACCAGTGACAACGTATTTTTCTACATGTAAATTGCTCAGGTTAGCCCGAAAAGGTGGTGCATACACCAATATTTCCTTTCGGGAATAATTTCTAGAGAATAAAATAAATCAGTCTCGAAACTTAACGGACAATAGTTGTATTTTGATTGCTGGGTTTAATATGCCACCGAAATACTGGCCAAGCCCATATTCTAAATAAAAAATTGAGAGTTAGATGCTGGCACACGTGTGAAAGATTGCAGTAAACTTTTTAAGTATATACGAAAAGCGAGGCCTGTAAAGTACTCCGTATAGCAGCATGGCCAATGGTCATTTTTAAGTTTGGTGTCATTTGGGGTTGTCTGGTCCCAGGCTGCATCAGCCACGATATTGTATTGCACTGACACGGCCATGTGGCTTAGAGCGGTCATTCCCATATATTATGGATATACTGAGGCACGCTGTGCTTGATAATATGGCTTCACAATGGTTTGGAGGACATAGATTGAAAAATTAAACAAAAGAGTTTGTTGGCGATATTGGAAGTTACACTTCAGTTATTTCTGTTTTTATTTTCTCAGCAAAATTTTGGTTTGTATCTCTTTGAGGTCTCGGACCTTAAATAATTTTCAAAAAATTATTTTTGCAATGCCAAGTAAACTCCTTACTACATGTAGGCTCCGCTTTAACGGGAGTACTCCTTCAGCTGCGGTGGCCTGCCCTTTGCTGGCATTCTCATTGAAATGGAGTATTTCCAGTTGTGTTCTGAAAAACCAGACAAATAATTCTAGCGGGTCATCAGGTGTAAATTTTCAAATATCATTCACTATTTACGTGACACGCAGGCCCTCAGGTGAGAAGCTTACAGAATTTGGTGCAAAGGCTATCAGCAGACTGTGGAAAGCCTCCAAGCTGAAGGTGTGTGTAAAAGGAGCCATTTACCTAATGTCTTTCAGGAGACAAGGTTAGTTCACGACCTCTACAAATTTGTTGTGTGCGGTTGTCTCTACATTGACATATCAATTTCCCAGAAAAGCCCTCTCCTACAAAAGCTTTCTCGATCCATTTAGGCGGGCATAACTTCCAAAACTATGAGTAAACAACGCTTATAATCACTGACAACAACAAATAGTTCCTTAGCAAAGGTTCAAAACTAGCTGGATGCCGGCAACTTAGCTGTTTCACGAAGAATGTCGCAAAACATGCTTCATCCGAAGAACATGATTCTAATGTGGAAAGCAAACAAACATTTAGAGAACAAATTCATGGCTCTGCAAAAAGCGTATCTTTCTTTCAAATAGTTACATTACTCACCAGGAACTAGACATTCCCTCTCTCCAAGGTCTTCGTGTGCACAATTCTGAACAGCCCTGGATGTCCCGTGTGCATAATTGCAACGTGCCGCTCCATGCTTTTTCACATGTCTGCCAGTAGCTCTGCGTTGCCATCGCTGAGGGCTGCACACCAATATAGGTGATTATTGGCTGTATGAATCCATATTTCCAGTACACCGCATCCAGCTCGTTTTGCATAGACAGGCAGCTTCTTCTCGATGCCTGGAATAGAGGTGTAATAAATAATGAAGTTTAATCTTTCGTTCATTATATGTTAATCTGGCTCTTGAGCTTCTACCCCAAAACACCCGCCTTCCCTCCTCTCGCCTCCAGAAGTCAAGGAATCTGGTTTCACACCACAGTGCTGATCCTGAACCTGTGAATGCATGGCTGGTCTTTCCCTCATAGTCATTCACATGAAAAACAGCCAAAAAGACATAAAACAGATAAAACTTTCCCCCATCTTTTTGCCTCTTCATATTCACGAACTTCTCTCACTGCTTCTATATATTTACTACAATTTTGCTGTCTGCCCCGCTTTTCTTGTAGTAAAATCTGCTTGGAACAATGAATTTTAGTCTAAAATTTTTTCGCCGCATTCTACAACATAACACGCAGGAAGCACTCTTATCTGCAAAGCGTGGCAATGAGTGTCAGATATGTTCATTCGGTGCTACCTTTCGAGATATGCCAACAATCAAAGTAGTGCCGGATGGTGGGCTCCTGCGTCCGCATGTACTTAGTTACTTGGCCGTGCCGGTCGGTTGTCACTGACATCTCTTGAGCCCCCCCCCCCCCCCTCCTCCACCATGTTGAGGCTCTTCAAAAATGCGAACTTCTCTATGGAGGTGCTTGATTTTAGATCTGCAAACTTTTGTCGGGAAAAAAAAAGCTAAGTTACATCACAAAGCCACTTAATTAAAAAACTGTGACCTACCTCCCCGACTTGCACTTGCTCGTAGTGAAGAATTTTGTTGAGCTGGGCAACGTGCAGAGTAGGTCAAAAATTTTGCACAAAAACCTGGAGAATCGCAGCGTCCATCGCCAGCCACGTCCACAGTGCAACCTTCCAACTGGCGAAACAACTCCTCCTGTTGTTGTTTCCAGATATGGTACGCCAAAAGTGGTTTTTAAACATCACATCAAACGCAGAATACTATTACGCTGCTTCTTTGCTTCTGCCCTTGACAGCTACATGAAATGATTTCGAGAACCTGTTTTCAGAACTCTTCCTTATTTAAGATATGAGGGTGAAGAAACATTGCAATTCGTAACCGGAAGCAATTGATGTGTTGTACAGAGTTGAATAAAATGGGACATATAGAAATGTCTGGACAGTACTGTACGCATGCGTGAACAACTTCAATTGCTTTACTTGCTTTGCAGCAGATGTTCGTAACAGCTGTGCTCTTTTATTTTGATTACTGTGCTCATCAGGTGCTTCCTACGTTCCGCATGTGCACTGTCGACTTCAGGACTTGACATTGTAATGACGGCTGGGGCCGCATCATTCATTGGAGAGTTGAAGAGAAAAGGCGTCTCGAATCTTCTACCCTTTTTTTCTTCAAAACTGAGGGCAGTGGATCGAAAATAAAAAGCTGCTGCTGCGTCTTTAGGAATATCAAGCTACTTTGAGGTCACTCTGTCAGAAAATCATTTCATGGACCTTTTATGTAAATTGGCCATCAAAATATTATGGGACGCGTGTTCTCGAAAAAAAAGTTTATTGCAGCTCTGTCTCGTGAGGCGGCAGGGAATAGAGCATACTTGCCACCACTTACCGTGGCACATTGCAGGCGACCGAATTAAGCGACAGAGCCGCAAATTTTTTTCCCACACACTCGTGTCCCGTGCACTTTTGATCGCGATAGTATGTGGACCCTCCAGAACACATGCCTCACAGACCAGATATTACATCAACACATACAGATAGAACCTTGTGTCTTTTAAAACGAGAGAGGTTTGATACTGACAGGCACATGGGGAGACCCAGGGTCTTCACCCGAGAGGGGGATCAGCTCATGAGATGTAGTTCGATATTATTAAAAGCAAGGTAGAGTGATCAAGTTTCTCTACTTTAACTCAAAATGATGACTTACTGGATGATTTACTGCTTGAACTGAAGTAACTAATCGTGAAATATTGGTTCAGCAACTCTTCATTTTGCAATGCACAACCTTTCTCCTACCTTGTCGATCGCAGGAAGCAGGTAGCCTCGTTGGTAGTTGTAAAATGTTCTTGACGGGAACGCCTGCACCTTCACATAGTTGAACATCCGGAGCACTGAGGTGGAACTGGTGCCAGCGAACAACATAGCTGCTGACATCACGTTGCCTGCCGCCTTGCCGTTGATCATAGGTTGGCTTTACCATGCGAGGAAGTGGTGGCTTGCACACAGTCTCTGTAGTAGCAGCCAAGTCGCAGACACACGACTCACACTTTTGCAAGCGGCAAAGCACTTGCGGCACACTTGAAATAGTTCCATCAGGCAACTTTCAAACATGATAAATTTTCTATCATCCTGTCGAAGGAATTTCTCAGTGCTGGAGTCAACTCTGAAACAATGTAAAGTGAGTTGCAATCGTTAAATTGCTATGTGATGCTTTCGAGATAACTGGAAGCTATTTAATAGCAATAAAGAGCAGTAAATGTAATGGTTGCCCACACCGACACTGCGTCTTCTGTGTTGTTGTGCACATTTTTGCATGCTGTGCATTTTTGTTTTGCTTGCAAGTAATGTTATGACAAGTTTACAAAGCTCACAAGGCATTTTTGTCTCATTGATGCTGCATGAGCAGCTGCTTGTGCCATTGAATTTTTCGAAAGCATTTCAGTGGATAAAGAGCTGCTTTATGTATATTCATAGGGTGCGAAGTCGGCCAGCTGGAGAGAAGGATGTGCACCACTACAATGCAATTATGCGAGCGAAGACAGTATGATACTCATACCGGCCCCTGCCCAAGAAAGGGGAGGACATCCTTATGTGCTCTTCTACTTACTAAATGACTCAAATTTAGCCACGCCATCATAATGAAACGGCATTCAGTGCACATGCTAAAGGGGTACGTATTAAGTCGTAATTATTATACCAGGAATGTATCGTTAAGTGGTGGAAAAAACTCCGAGCTCTGCAGAGTGTTATTCTCCTCTTGTTCACAGTCTGAGGCGTCGGATTCTATAGGACTGGATGACTGTCGTAGAGCGAATGAGATGGGAGACGGTGCTCGACCATCAATTGCTATTGAAGGGGCTGTTTGGGAGAGAGAGGGTGGTAGAGGAGAGGAAACAGGTGGTGCTGTGGAGGTTGGAGCAGCGCTTGTATTGGTGTAAACTTCACAGTGCGTGCTGGTGGTCTGCCCGGCATCTGTCTGCACGTACATATCCTTTCTCAGGGAAATGTGAAGGTTCACCTGTGTATCTGAAAGTTAATGAAGAAAATGAAACTTATGCAATGCCAAGAGCTCTTTGTTTATACAACGTTAATATCGTATAGTTATGGACGCCTCATTATCAACTAATAGGCATGTGACTGCCAAACTTAATGTCGGCTATACTATGACTACCTGCATGTGAAATTCATGATGGCCTCCTTCGGAGGCCCACAAAATGATTTTATACATTATCCCAGCACTTCCCCATATTGGAACTGACAAAACGCGAATGCTTCCTTCAGCATTTGTCAAGAATTCAGTGGTACCAGTGAATAATAAATGTATCTATCAGTGCTCCTTTTCTCTTCCTAAACCACGACAAAATTATTGCGACAGAATTTATTCTTTTGGAATGTGGGTTGAACACGAACAAGCCACTTCTGCTAGGAAAATCTTACATCGTGTTCGCACATCCCGGCCGCCAGTCTGGCAGGCAACAGTGAAGGTATTTCTTGCGGTCTGTGTGCAGCTGTCAACCACTTGAGGCGAAGTTTGCGCCTCTTGGGCTGTCAAAACTACTTCCACATCCTGCAGTTCGTGTAGTTCCTAAAAAAAGAAATGCTGCTAGCAACCGAAAGAAAGCACTATAAGTTGATCGTTTTCTTCTCGCGAACTTACCTCGGATCTTCTACGCTTTTTTGGCGGTGCGAAGGGCGAGAGGTTTTGCGTCGGTATGGTGGCTCGCTTGAGGCAAGCGTTCTTCAAATCCATACCGGGGCCTCGAATGACATCCAGGTTTGTTTCGTAGTCGCCCGGTAGAAAGTGCTCGGAGCACACGAACCCGATCTGGCTGCCCGTATCGTGGTTAATTGCTCGAAGCCACACGGCTTTTCTCTGCGGGTCTCCGGGCAACTTGTGAAATCTAACATTGCTTCCATTCTGTTAAGTCGTGCGGCACTGTCTCAGAAGACACACTTTTGGCATGGCGTGCACTGAAACGCTGATAACACTCTGAAAACCACAGCCTAGAGCTGTCACGACACAAAGAGCAGCGAGCTACTGTAGCGAGCAGCCGGAGGTATGGGTTGGATCGAGTTGTCTGGTCACAAACCGGTTATTGGGTTCGTGCAAACGCCGCGAGTGGTGTCGAACTGGACTCGACCCTTCCACTGCGCCCAAACGGTGCGTCGACAAGCAGCCCCCTCCGCAAAATACATACAATCATTCACGCTTAGGTTACCGACAACATTTTTTTGCAGGTGAGGACAGAAGCGGGAGCCGGTTGACAACTCGTGTAGTGGCACCTCGCAGGGCGCGCCACGAGAGTTAACCCACACGTATCGAGCGCATGTAAACGGAGAGTCGTAAGTATGGCCGGCCTTGCTCAACTAAATGCCCTGACTGAACCCCCCACTATCGAGTTTATGTAAACGAAAGACCCCACGGTGGCCGGAGAAGCGTAACCAAAACCGAAACTGATCCCAGGTCAATGAGCGATCTACGATCACATGCTGTTCATTGCAGAGTAAAATTCCGTGTGCAAATTTCCACTTTTTTTTTCGCTTTCTAACTTTCATATGGATCTATTATTTTGGGGTAAACGAAACTGAAGGATATATCTGTTTCTAAGCGTCTGAAGGTAACGTAATTGGGTAGTGCTTATGTCAGCCGATGGCGTCGCATGGTCGTTTTACGAGCGCAAAAAGGCAACGATTTCCAACGGGCTTTATCAAATGTAGACTCAATATTGCGCTGAAATATTTCGGAATCGGCATGCCCAATATTTATTGAATCAATAAAAATTACAACCGGGCGGCTTCATTTTTTTTCAGAACACGATTAAAGAACCTGGCCAAAGAAGTCATCATGAAAAAAGTAAACAAGTACAAAGCTATGCATGAACAAAAAATGCAAATCATTGAAACTCACTCATATATAATAGTAGTGTCCGTAAGGAATCATGATTGTGGCTGGTTTAACTGAAATGCGTTGTTCTAACACGGGGCCCGAGTAAAAAAAAATAATTTATAATTTGCTCTCAACATGTATTCGGTTACATTTTGTGGTCCTATCACTTGGCCATTTTTATCGAATTGGTGGCCTATTGTGACTTGGAATGACATGCTTTTTTGTCCGGTCATTTATTTGCATCCATTAAGGGTGTTTTTGACAAGCGACCAAAGATACGGGACTAATGACTAGGCGCAAAAAAAGGCTATGCGATGGCGGCCTCGAAATGAACTGGGCTTGAGTGGAGAGCACTTGTCTTAAAGATTGTTCGGGCAAATGCGATTATTCAAACCTGGGATGCATTCTGGCCTCTGGATAGGATTCAGTTTTCAAGTACCGCTATTAAGCAAGTTAAGATAAGCTTGGAGACATTTTTTTTTCATTTAAACACCCTAGTTCTGCAAAGCATTGCGCCCTATAAACTAGAGTATACAGTAATGAAACAGTCACTCAAAAATATTTTATTGCTACATGTGCTTAAGCATCAACTCAAGATGTAGGATGCATTCACAAAAAAATAATACAAAGAGGAAAACCATGGCACATAATCAGAGCGAAATGCCAAACGAGGTCAAACAATACAAAGGATAAAAACACTTGCTAAGACTGTACAAGCCAGGATGTAACACGTACACCATAAATGTTACCGCCAGACAACAGATTTGAAAACGAGGAGACTGACATACATTCTGATGAGTTTTGAGTTCAGGTTACCAATATTCAAGGTTATTTCTGAAATGTGTGCGTTTTTCTGACCTAATTTGCAGCTGTAGGCTCAATGTTTCCTCCTCTACAAGTTTCCCCATGATATGCATTAGTACAAATGCCTGACCAAATGCGTGTTTAAATAGAGCTACATATTAATACCATGGTAAAGTACAAGTAAGTAAATATTTTGGACATCGCAGCTGTGGCCTAATGGTTTGAGCATCCGCCTGGCATGCAGGAGGTGGGGGCATCGATCCCTAGTGCTGCCTGGTACCCACAGGTGATACAGTGGCTAAAGCTTTCCCCATCGCAGGAGCTCGGCTTCTGTAGGGTGAAGTGCTTGGGAAATGGATTTTTCCCCACCTAGAGGAGATCAAAACACCTTGCGCCATGGCACTTCCTGGCGCCAGGTGCCCTTGCACTATAAAAATTCACAATCGACTATTTTGGCATTGGTCACGAGAAACTGATTTAGAGAAGCCAATTTGTAAGGCTACTTAAAGGGATCATGACACCATTTTTCAGCCTCAAGCTCTATATTGTATGTTGTTCGCTATCCATCTCATAACAAATGGACAAAATATGAGCTCATTTGGTGTAGCGAGTAATCTTCAATTGAGTTTTTAAAGTTGTCCGGAACCCTGTGGAAGTCAGGCAACACTGGCACGCTCGTGGTTCATACCGACAGTCACGTGCTTGCTCGCGACTGAACTGCAGTTAATAAGCGTAGGGGAATGAGTTGTTCTTTATTCAGGCTTGGGGGATGGTGTGGCGAAGGGGGCAAGTTGGAGAGGGACAAAGGCAACAAACACCCGTCCTTCCCTTTTCTGAGCAGCTTCTTCTGCCCCGTCTCAGCGACTTCACCGTGCTGCGCCACAGAAGGACTCGAGTAGGCGCGGGCACTCCATTTTGTAGCAGACGACGCTCCCAGTCTATGACGTCACTCAGGCTGCTTAAAAATTGCCGTTGCTGCCAGGGGGAAGGGCTTAGATCCGATAACTTCAATTTCTAGCTGAAATGCACACGGAGAACCTTACTTGTTTTTTGAATACACTTAATAACTTTGAGGCTAGAAGCTTCAATGTAAAACTACGATTTGTTCATAGACCATGTCATCGACCCCTTTAAAGTGCCAATGTTGTCAATTTTTAAAAAGCTGGCACATTGTTGCCGAAATGGTTCGCTTGACAATTCTGAAAGAAATTTGCTGCAGTTTAACTACTGCTGGACCTGGTTAGAGAGCAAAAGGTGTGGTGTACCGGGCAAGAAGACGCGGCTTGGCGTCTGCAACGTTGAGTGCGTTCCGCACACTGGACAGGCAGCGCGCCCACCCTGCCACCCTGGCAGGTGGCAGTTAATAGTTGATCGCGACAGGTTGGTCACCCAATGAACGCGGCGGCCTATTGCTGCAGTGCTGTGTGTGCCACAAAGTTGTCACCGTTAATGCATGCAGCTCACACCTCTCACCAACGCCACGTGCCTCAAATCGCGATGGAGGTGTGCACTGTCCCAGGGAGCCAGTTATGCGGCCTTCCTTTCCTCAAAATCATCGGATCCTGGACCGCGGTCAACGCCAACGCCGATTAACACAATCAATGCTGACGGCCGATAGAAACAGAGGCAAGCGCTCGGTTTCGGCGGTGGCTGGGTGACGTCATAGTTTTCTTGTGGTTTCTCTCCGGTTCAAGGTCAAACTAGCGCACACGGCGAAGAAGCTACGGAGAGTAGTAGGGCTTTCGATTTAAAGGGCCATTTTTAAATATTGTGTAAAGGCTTAGGTGAAACACCCTGTAGGGTGCTCTAACAAGGCGTCAAAATGCTCAGAATGAAAAGCCAATGATTGATGACGCTAATTAAGGAACTTGAGTGTGTAATCGATCAATGAATTCATTGAAACAATTAAAAAAGTTGAAAATGCGTTCAACGGTGTCAGACTGCTCAGAATGAAAAGCAGGCAACGAGTCAAAGAACCTAGAGAGTCGCACCAGCATAAGATGACGCACCAAAAGGCGTACGCTGTCGCGTCAGGTCGTAAGCGCAGCAGAGGAGTTCTCCAACGTTTTACTCTGTAATATCGGTAGAAGTTGCCGACTGGAAAAAAACTTTTAGAACAAAAACTATTAGCAGAGGTGAGGGTGGGTCGATGATGTGAGCATGAGGGTGAGGGAGAGCCAGCAAATTTGGGAAGTGAAGGTGAGGGAGGGCCGTAGAATTCTTCAAAATGAGGGGGAGGATGAGGGAGAACGATGTAGTCAAAAGTGAGGGTGAGGAAGGAGAAATAAAAATGAGGGCATTTGCCCACCTGGGGTCACAAAAGCAATTATCGCAAGAAGTTGAAAAGTGTTTTCTGCATGGATGCTGGAAAAGGGAGGCATAGGCTGGGAGCCCCTTCAAATCGGGTGTGTGCCGCGGTAGGCAGAAGCCGATCGGCGGCCGCACGCGACACGTTGTCTTGTACTGTCTGAGTGTCATGTTCTCAGGGGAGTTTTCTTTCCACGTTTGACGGAAGCAGACGTTGGGTCTCGTCTCTCAATCGAGCGCGGGATGCACAGTCTCGGTTCGCGTCATAGGAACGGCACCCAAGAGGCGCCGCGATTACGTCCGAAAGGGTGTTGTGGGATATCCTAACTTTGGCTGCTTCTGAAACAGAGAAGAGAGACTTTTTAGGGGAAAACAAAAGAAATAAAGAAAAGTATAACAGAAATAAGTGCATGAAAGTTCCTTACAGGATGTTCAACAATTCTATTGTTCTCGGATTTGACCCTTGTAAGCTGTCTTGCTTTTTTTTTCCTCTTGCCTTCGGCGCCGGCCTCTTCCGCTCAGATTGTCGAGCGCCGGTTCCAATCCTGCCTACCCACCCCACCTCCACCCCACTCGAGAGGCCTGGGAAGCTGCCCTGCGCGGCTGCTCCGAACTCCATGCCCAACAGGCATTGGTAGGTAGAGCCCGAACCGCTGCGGAAGCTACAGGGATCCCGGACTAGGGCTCCCTCCTAGTGTTTGTAAGGGACGGGCCCTTCCGGCTCGCCCCATCGACCTCTCACTGTAAATAGAAATAAAAGTTTTCCTCCTCCTCCTCCTCCGGAGCCATCTCGTATTCGCAGCGGGCGTGCCATGAACGTCCGTGTGGTGTCTCTGGGGAGACTCGCTTTTGTTCCCTCCATGTATGGAGATACTCTTTCTGTTCTAGGCGACTTCCGAATGGCGCCGCGAGTTCTCGCCAGGCTGCATCCCGTGACGAGGGTGAGGAGACTGACGAGCGATGCGTTTGCATCTGTTTTTTTTTGCCTGTTCTTTTGCAGTTGTGTCGTTCCTGCAGAACCGCACCACTGCGCGCAGCTAAGGAGCGTCGAAGGAAGCGCGACTCACTCCGAAAGATCCTCGAGCATTGAAACGGCTACATTCACTACGACACCGGTGGAAAAGCGCCGTGACGTCGAAGGAAATAGTAAGGCCTCCTCCGTTTACGTCCATGCTGCGTTATCTTGCCATAAAAGTTGAGAATTACCAACGTGCTAACGCGATTAAAAGTTTACGGGACGCGATTGTACAGAAAAAAACATTTTTTTGGAGAACTCACGTAATCCAGTCGCCTGAAATGCGTATAGCAATATCGCGAGGCTGGGTTGCGAGGCAAAGCGATAATAATTTTTTTTCAAAAACTCGTGTGTCGTAATCTTTCGGTGCTGGTGCTTCCGGAAAAAGGGCAAACACGTCGTCTTGTGCTCTGTCTGGTAGGTGCTCGTCGGCAGGCTGATGTAGGCAATCGTTACTTTCTGCGACGTCAGCAATGATGGCTCAGATATGTTTTTTTTTTCTTCACGCACCAGTGGCGGATATCAGCTGCCACATTTGTTCACTGGCGCCAATCAAACCCGGCCTACCTTTTTGGTAGCACTGCTAGGAATATCTGTGACTTCCGAGTGCAGCTCGCGGCCCAATGTGCTCGCTGCCACGAGTGTGATCACCACCAATATGATCCCTGGCTCCAGCGCGTTGTCGGGTACGGAACCACACGGCACTTTACTTGCCTCCAAATAAAATGATCTCGGCTGCTCGACTCATCCGTATTCCATGAACCCTTCTGAACAGTTTAGAGACTGCCTGCAACCAGGGGCGGATACGTAAGTGGCCACCGATGTGGTCCAGCAGATGTCTCTTCAAGGCATGGCAAATAATGGCCGCATCCAAACCTGGCGCTGCTTGGGTATGTTTTCTTCAAGGCTGTGCCACGGCAGACATCACAGGCGTTCCAAGGTTGCAGCAACCCTACTTTAGTATCAGAGGTGTCGGCCTGCCGGTATAGTGGGGTGTAGAGTGACTATATAGGCTTTGCCAGAGTTGCGCGAAGGTGCCGCCATAGACAACCAAGTTGGGCAGTGAAGCCGTGCGCCGTTTCTGCAGGAGTCAAGCAGCGAGAGTAGCAGGGGAGCTGTGAAGCTATTACGGGCTATAATCAAAATTATTTACAGCTGCTGCAGCTCAAGTATATATACAACTGCACCTACTGAAAGACTCGAGAAGTCGATGCCCTCATGCAACCCGGTAATTTTTCCTAATACAGCGAAAATATACACAGCAGTTCTCCGCCGGTAAATCGCGTAATACCTTGCTTACACTTACACCAGAAACGTTAATTTGCTTGACGATCGTTGTAACGCTTGCGGGAAAATAAGTTATCGTTATGGTGGAAGAAAGATATGTACTTTGTGGCTTGTGCATGCCTCGCCGCGAGGAATTCAGGTGCGGCGGAAATTTGCGTTCGCGCGCATTTATGAGATTGTATTATAGTTGCACATATATAGGTTTGCACCTATGTAATGAGAATCAAAAGTTGTCTCAAGCACCCCGTGTCATTTTTTGTTGTTGTTGCTCTCGCTTCGGTTGTCTTGTTGAAACTTGTAACGATATACTTTCATGCATATAAAACTGGTGCATGCCTCATATAAGCAACTAAGTTACCTCCCATATCCTTGCGCGTTTTGAAATTGGCTTTTCGCGACCAATGCGCAGCGACCATTTAAGACGGCGGCGAACCACGGATCTTCCTCATGGGATTGAATGAAGCGGTTTGTTAATCTGCGACCGGTTGCCGCAGTTCAGAGCGGAACACCCTGTCATTATGGCTTAGTGGCACAGGCAGGAGCTTATTGGTTTACGTTTTTTTTTATGGCAGCTCCACCATACTTTTTGTCATTATGGCTGCGATGACATCAACGAGAAGCAAGACATGCATGAAAACTCACTGCAGCAGGCGGACACAGCGTATCAAAACAGAAATGTGAGCGAGTTACTCTCAGCGCGGCACGCTGTCGCCACAAAGAGTTGGCGCAATGCGGCCGGAGTGCCCTGTAGGGTTGGCTTCACGGTGCTAGACGGTTTCTTGGCAGTCACGTGATTACGCTGCGGCGATAGCAAGCAAACGCGAAATTCTGGCAAAGCCTATGCAGCAACTCTAATGAGGTGCTCTCTGCACTGCCCTCTATCGCGGTGCGTTGTCTGACGTTCTCCTATGTTCAGAAAACAATGTGCAGAATTTTTGTAAAGATCCAGGAGGAGGCTCTGACCAGCTGCATTTAAACTCTTGCAAAACGTCGTCATCTTTCTGTTGGCATCTGCAACGGCAAATACGCATCATGAGATCTCACAGAAAGTCCCCCCCTCTCTCTCTCCCCGGCTTCTCGCTGACTACAAGACTGCTGACACCCTGGTCCAAAGCTGGTCATTAGTACTGAATGTCATCAGCACACAGTTATAAGTGTCAGCGCTGAATGGGCAAGTGGTGGCAAGTGTACGCTGGTAGCTGTATAGTGTGTCCAAACTAATTTTAGGCAGGGTTTTTTAAATATGCCGAGGCACCCAAGACGGCGCGACCAAATGCATGTTGCTGGCTATTGTATGGAGCAAGTTGCACTATTTTTGTATTCGTAACGCCATAATTATTTGAGATCAATTAACTAACTTCGCATGAAACCAAGTTAGGCAGACATTTTTTTTAGAAGGTCTCAGAACGTTCCACAAAACGTCCGATCGAACAGTTTCTAACTATCCAATCATTACATATCAGTTTTTCCCGATCACTGCAGAAGCCCGCGAAATACATAAAATAAATACCACGTAACATGCCTGCTTTCACGTCGCAATTGCAGGGCTTTCTAACGTTCCGCGTACAAACGAACCGATCGTTCAGCTGGGTGTGCTGCCGCTTAAAAGATGACAGGCCGGGACGCAGGCGCTGGCTGTACGATTTACTCCAGCCCAAGCGATAAGCGTCCGCTCATCGTTATCATGAACCCCTGCGACGGAAGCGCGTCGCTGGCGTAAATCGCAGAGCCAACACCTGCGTTGCTGCCCTTTTACGCTGGAGCTTACCCGAATATTTGTTCTGTCCATTTGTAAGCGAACCGTTTGGCAGCATTGCCACTGCGGCGCGCCAGCGGGCATGTCATGTGGTATTTTTTGTTTTCGCGGGAATCTGCAATAAACAAAATAAAGTACGTGATTGATAGAAAGTTACGAACTGCTCAATATGACGTTTTGAAGAGCGGTCTACAACTTCCCTATTGGAATTTTCTGCCCTACTTCTTCGCTTGCGAAGTTGGTTAATTAATCTCGACTAATTATGCCATTAAGCAGAATAGAAAAACAGTGCGACTTGTTCCATACATTACCCAACCAGATGCATAGGTTATCGTCTTTTTAGGGTGCCTCGACATAATTTTAAACTCTGGCTACAGGTAGCTGGGACGCCCTGCATATGCTTTTCTTTTTTTTATATTGCGACCTTAATAAAGCGAATTATGTACATTCGGTGAATTACGCGGAGCTGAGAAGAAAAAATATGTTTCTGCTTGGTAACGCATGCTAGTCGACTGAAAAGCTTGGTAATGTGCGGGGCATGCGCGTTCCGTGCACAACAGCACACAACGCAATCGCTGGTTCGCGAGTCATGAATTTTCTAGGCTTGCGACACAAAGCGTACTACTCGACTCATTTAAGTCGCTTCTTATGTTGTGCCTGCGCTTAATTTCTGTGAGAATATCAGCTTCGCACTCATAATACTTGGGGCACGAATGTGGTGTTCCGTGTGAGGGGCGCCGAACCAGCTTGTTTAAAGGGACAGTGAGGAAAACTCTATCAATTTTTTTTTGTTAGTAAAATCTGATAGTTCGGCATTTCATGGTTTTGTTGCCGCTTTTCCGGGTGCGAAAGATGCATTTATTTCAAAGAAATTTGGATTCGAAATTGAAAAAGTTTTTCCCGCCCCTCTGATTCAAAATCAGAGAACTCTTATGACGCCACGGCAACTCTTATGACGTAACAGAACGGAGTGACGTGAATCGTGACGTAAACGCAGACTCTGTGATTTCTGACGGCTAGCGGTGCGGTGTGCAACCCTTCTTTGCAAGCCTCAGAGATTCGTTACTTTCATTAAGTAAAGAAAATTCCTCCAAGGGGGGCCTCTTGTCCTATGAAGTCATCACGCTTGTACTTGCGAGATTGGCATGTGGCGGCGATACCTGTATTTTGGTTCTTGCTATTTTCTACATTACAAGAGCTTTGTTTTCAGGAAGAGTGGCGTTTTTGTGATCAGGAGCTGCTATTCTATGGATACAAGCCAACTTGAATTTCTCCTCAGTGTCCCTTTAAAGCGCGGTGTTGTATCGCGCATGAGACCTCCAAATGTATCAACTGTGAAAGAACCCCGAAATTTGCAGCATGATTTACAGGTTAATACCGAAATGACTAACTGGAAAGGCAAAGCAGCTAAGCAAAAAGGTACAATTCCTTGACATTACAAGCCACTCTCTTTCGATGCAATTAAACATGCAGTATTGTCGACACGTAAAACGCATGGAGCCGAGCACTTGACAACATAATAAAAACAGTGTATTACTTATTGACCCTCATTTTGAAGGGGCACACAGCACCAGTGGGGTCAGTCGACGATGAACGAAGTATGCAAACGCTGTCCCCCGTGCATTGTCCCAACTCGCGCTGTGTTATCCTTTCAAAACGAACGCCACCCCAGTAGACTATCTTGCCACCCTACTTATTAAACCGCATTGGCACTTGTTTACTGGGAAATGAGGCAGAGCTGTTGTAGCGACGGCTTCGTCTGATAAAATGTAGGGAAGCAACACGCGATGCTGTTCTCTCCACGCAATCGTAACTGGACCTTTACGATAAATCCTGCTGGTAGAAGGCAGCGAATGCGAGCCCTAATTTCAGCGCCGTCGTCGCGTGCATGCCCTCCGTCAATAGTTGAGTTGGTAGAAACGAAAGAAAGGAAACAACTGCCACAGCCAGAGCAGAAAGCGAGATAAAACCACCGGCAAATGTTGGATTCTCGTTTCTGCAGTAACCCATGCTTGTCGCCGTTTTTTTTTCTTTTGGGGGGGGGGGGGGGAGGGCCCTCTTGGCCGGGAATCGGTGCAGTTGCACCAGTGCATCTCATTCTTCAGTGTTCCGTGCAGTGCTGTGGCAGCACATGACACTCCGTACCCAAGCCTTGCTCCGCCAGAAACACTTCTGTCATCGTGAAAATACCGCGTCGCGCAATCTCCCTTCGCAAACGACCCTAGCCGAGCGGCTGCTCCTGTGGCGCCCGACATGTCCCGGTTTACATGTCCAGAGGCTAACAGCCCCGCTGACGTCACGCAACCAAACTTGCGTTTCGGTTCGCAATACTTGATCACGCTTAAGCGCTGGTCGCGCGGCTCATGATTCCCAGTCTTTGAAACCAGTGCATAGCCAGCAGGCCGCAGCGTGCAGACGCATGCGCTGCCGGCGACTTGCTGTCGACCTTTAGTACCGGTTGCTGGTGCGGTGCTTCAACACGCACACCTGCGCGCAAAAAAGCAATGGAGTGGGCAACGACAGCAGCTCTTTGAACGCTTGCAGTCTCGCGGCAGCAGCCAGACGTTCTAAAAAATAATGGCTGCCGGCTTTGCATTGCTAAGCACGGAATTTGTGCGAAAGCACGGTGCTCAGCAAACGGACACCACAGCCACGTACTTCAAAGCGGCATTGAAGTGTCTACTGACCCAGGGAGCCATTTATGCGTCTTTCATGTGTGCTTGCGTGCGAGCTCCGGCGGAAGAGCAGGTTTTTAGAAAGTGAAATACAACCGTAGTTCGCGTTTTATGAAGCGGCACATACACGCACGTTGTTTGGGGTTGACAACAGCGCGCGTATTTGTCGAGTGTTTCGCGTGCGCGTTAAGAACGTTATCCTCTAGGTACTAATGCTCAGTGATTGTATTGTTTAGAACAAAGTGCCGCATGGGAAAATGAAAATTACGACAACGCCCTTTGCGTGGCCCGGATCGATGACTAGTCTGTAAAAACCACCTCAGTGGTTTCTTACCACAGGGTGATACGGCTTTGAGCCGTTTCCGGTGCTTCTTGCTTAGATTCCGGCTATCCGCAGCCGGGAAACACAACAGGAAGATTTTTTGGAATGCTTCTGACCAAAAACTTTAGTGACAGCACAATTTTATGTAGTTATTACAGAGAAACAGTTACAAAACAGCAGAAAACATTGTCCTTACCCCCAAAATACAAAATATATTTTGTCGTATTTTTGACACGGTTCTGTTGTTTTTTATGACTGCGCCGTGTTATTGCCGCCAACGCCGCTTGTAGTCAAAGTTCTGACACTAATACCTCTGTCACCTGTCACACGGCGAGTTTCAATGGCCATCGAGTTGAGGGTCTTCGAAATTCTCAATCGCCATCGAACTCGAAGGAGTTTTGTCGCTGCTACACGGCAAATCCCAACGGCCATTGAAATGGTTCTCATGTCTTACGCCAAGCTTGTGTGGCGCCACAATCACTAGTTTGGATTTTGCAGAAACAACAAAAATATTTCATAAATGTACACTAAATGCTGAAATACACGCATACGCCCATGTCGTTTAAAACCCTTTTAACTGCACGTACGCGACGGACAGATGTAGAAAGATGCATACACTCCGAGCAGGGTGCAATTAAAGAACCCTTGCCTAAATGCTCCTGCCATTCACATTTACCCCCCACAAGACACTTTCCCGAACTCGGATGTTTTGCCGCCTTTTTTTCTTTTTCTTTTGTGTGTTTGTTTTCGTGCACAGTGCACATGTCTCTAGTTGAGCTAACTGCACCGCTGATTCCTTGACTATTCGTGCCGAAGATGCTCCATGGAAGTCTCCTGCCCTGTCTGCGTTTTATTCTGCTTATTTGTTTACTCGTTTTGGCCAGCGTCACGCGAGTACATGAATTTATAATTCTTATCTGTTCCGCGAATCCGCCACCGTCCGTTTCTGTACTAGCCGCCGCTCTGCCTTGAGGGGGGCCTGTTTCACCGTCTGTTTCTGTACTAGCTACTAGCCGCCGCTCTGCCTTGAGGGGTGCCTGTTTTCCCCTCCCGCTCCTCGTTTTACTTTTTTTTCCTCTCTTTTTTTTCTGCCCGCGCCCCGCGGCTGCTCGGTGAACAGGGGACGACATCGCGCTTTTCTTTTTATCTTTATTTACCTTTCCCCCTTTTCTATTATTTTTCTCTTGTGCCAATCTTTCCAGCATCCGATTGCTTTTGCTGTGTTCATGTAGCGGACATGTGAGCCAATTCCAACTCCTTAAGGGGAGGAAGATCTCTGTAACTTCAGTCTTGAGAAAGGACAGGCTCTCTCTCTCTCTCTCTCTCTCTCTCTCTCTCTCTATATATATATATATATATATATATATATATATATATATATATACAGAGAAGTTAAATGAAATGAGGGGCCCGTTTGACAAACTAATAAAGGGAGCTAACAGTCACCGAAACCAAGGAGCATAGGGGAATGTCTTTTTTTTATGCGTTGTGCTTATCAATGGGATATTATAGTACTTAGATTAATAAATTGCTTAACGAAAAAACTTTAAAGCAGCAGAAAAAACAACCATGCCGCCGGTGGGATCCGAACCCACGACCTCCGAATATCGCGTCCGGTGCTCTTACCAACTGAGCTACGGCGATGGCTGTCCAATCTGCTGCTCTCGTGGGTACTTATGTTCATTATATATATATATATATATATATATATATATATATATATATATATATATATATATATATATATATATATATATATATATATATATATATATATATACCAAAAGTGATTTCTGGCAGCTGATTTGGTCAATATAATATAAAATCACCAAAAATTGAAGAAACATAACAGGATTTAATTCACGACGTTTCGGCTGGAGGACCAGCCTTTTTCGAGTGTGAAAAAGGCTGGTCCTCCAGCCGGAACGTCGTGAATTAAATCCTGTTATATTTCTTCAATTTTTGGTGATTTTATATATATATATATATATATATATATATATATATATATATATATATATATATATATATATATATATATATATATATATATATATATACATGCAAAGTTGAGAAACGCATTTAGACAGATTTATTTTGAGTCGACGTTTCGGACAGAGCCTGTCCTTTCTCAAGACTAAAGTTACAGCGATCTCCTTCCCCCTCTTAAAGAGTTGGAATTGGCAAACATGGCTGCCACATAAACAGAGCAAGAAGCAATCGGATGCTGGAAAGATGGGCACAAAAGAAAAATACTAGGAAAGGGAGAAAGAGAAAATAAGAGAAAAAGGAAAACGCGCTGTCGCCCCCTGTCCACCGAGCAGCCGCAGGGAGCGTGCAGGAATTGTCTAAGTCGCAATTCTTCGCAAGTTCGCGTAACTGAGTGATATAAACCTCTGACAGGCATACCAGCGTTCTGTAAACATATCTTGAACCGCGGTGGCGTTCCGTCGTGGCTGAGAACAGACGGTCGCAAGTGCTGAGCGCGGTTTGAAACGCATCTTCGCCTTTCGTAACTTCACTTAATTGAGGTCCCTGGTCTTTCGTTTTAAAATTTCGCTCGTTGCGGGAGGCGTTCCCGAACGACGCTGACCTTCGACGGTGCGCGAATGCAGAAGCATAGCTTTGCGCCGGGATGAAGCAAACTCAGGCGACAGACGCCTGTAAGTAGGTAGAAAACAGTGCCTTCCACTGGTTACATGGTATTTGTGGCTGGCCCGGGATTTCCAGCAATGTACGAGGGTGCGTAAGATCCCGTGAAACTCATAGCGAAGGTTTACCTCGTCGGCACGTTGTTGTATCTTATACGCAAGATCGAACGACACACCGGAGCGAGCGATGTCATGCTGACGTCAAGTTTCCGCCAACCCCCCCCCCCCCTCCCCCCCCTCTACTTTTCCTGCGTCACGTATACGTTGTGCCATGCAACCTGCATGTGGCGAAACACTCTGAAGAAGCGAAACTGAAAGTAAGAGAACCGAAACTCAAAATAAGAGAAGAGAAACTGAAACTGCCGCATAGTTCATTACCTGATGGACATAACATTATCACGTATTACTTAACGTCTTCATAAAACCACTGCTTGTTCCTCTATAGGATTAGCAGCATTAGTCTATGTTTGCTATTAATGACACCCAGGTAATGAACATGATTTACCAACTTAAGTATTGTTGGTACTGGTGTAACACATGAATAATTTATAGACGCCTTTGTGTGTATGTCAGAAATCAAATTGTGAAGCAAGCCTTGAAACTGCCTCGGCATTTCTCATAAAAAAGGATAAAATTATCTTGCTTTCATAGCATGCGTGTCATCTATAACAGATGTTACTGCAATTTTGAGCTATAACTTGAAATCACCCATGCTGTCTGCCATCCAAAATCACTTTTTTAATTATTCAACAAACCTCATAACTCATTTCTGTCACGAAAGGAATGAAATGCTTCACTTATATCTCATTGCTTTGGAATAGTCATGGTTCATTAGGCAATTTAAAATCTGATTCAGGAATATTTTTATTACTTGTTGCACAGTTTGTTCCTTAAATTCAGTACATCCACCAGTGTTGCGTTGGCGCGTGGTTTTCTTTTTTTTTAATTGAGTACAGGTGAATAGCCACCGGATTCTTTGCCGATCGCCCGGTGTGGGTATGTGCCACCTTTTGACAGGCTAACAACATCAACAACATTCGCCTTTCACTTCCAATCATATATGCGCTGCACTATACTTTTTCTTCTACTTTGTATTGATTCCATCCATAATGATGTCAGAGTTCAAAAGACAAATCCTCAATGCTTGCAGATCTTTACTATGCGCCCAATTTTCGTTATTGCGACAATGATGGCACAATATGTAATGCAGAAGTTAATATAGTTCACCGCTACAGTTCGCAAAAGGACTATGAGAGAGAAAGGGCAAAGCACTCACAGCCAAACTACCTTTCACATACTTCTAAGCTGTTCAGATAAAACGACTAAACAGGTAATTTTCCCTAAACTCACTCCATACTACGGCCGGTTTTCAGGCTAGTGAGAAATGTCTGTGTAAGCATGGAGAAAGGGGTGAGCCGGAATTTTGTCATTATTCATTGAAGAAAAAGACAGTAGGCATGGAAGGCATTGGCCACACTATCAGCTTCCGCAAGTTAGATTCACGCAAGCTGCGCTTCAGGTTGATCTGATCTCATTGCCACGAGTGGCTGATACGCAGGCTGACCCCGTCTTCTATTACGACCATATTACCCGTCCCATGCTATACATAGGCCCGCAAATATACTAAATGGTCTTCTTTCTGAACACCTACAGAGTTTTCCTCATCATACGGTTCTATCCACTGATGCCTCCGGCAGCTGTGAGAAGGCGGCGATTGGGACTTATTCATAGGATCTGGTTTGGAGCTATTCCGGTCGTATCCCTGATTATACTCCTATATTCTTCGTAGAGTTTTTGGCTATTGGTTTGCCTCTTCTCAAAATTCCCAGGCGTTTAGCATGGCTCCTTATTCTTGCAGACTGCCTTTCAGTTCTAGTCTCTCTCCAAAATTCCGGAAAATCTTTCTTGAATCGGTAGCTTAGGTTTTTTTTTTCTGTGTACAGTGCGTGAGATCCGCTTTGTCCGGGTACCTGCAGGCATTTGGGTGTCTATTTTAACGAGGTGGCTGATTTATTGGCAAGGTCAGCTCTCAGCGCTCCTGTAATCTATCCCGTCCCTCACCTCATTCTGTTGGAAACTTCACGTTTCCAGCGATTCCAACTTATTTCAGCCAGCTTGAGTGATCCGTTGCTCAGTAGCGTGGACTTTCACCATTTAAACTACCCATTGAATGTCAGGTGGTGTAAATCAAGGTGTTGTGAGGTGTCAATGACGCCTCTGCAATGCAGAATCTCTCACTTAAATTTGTACTTACGCAGTTGCGGGTTCGCTGCGACAAACCTTTGTGTCTCATGTGGGCAAGTTGCAGCATTAGACCATTTTCTCCTTTCTTGCCGGCGGTTCGCAGTTCAAGGAAAGCAGCATTTGGAGGTCCCTCTTTCGAGGTTAGGACTTCTTTGTCTCTTTCAGTTCTCTCGTTCGGTGCGAGCGCCAAGCAATTCCCGTTAAGCATATTTTGTGGCTTCCTTCATGAATACATAAATGCGACTGATTGTTTACCTTGTTACCTGTATACAAAATTTCTGTCGCATGTCCAAAAATGTTTGATTCTGTTCTTGGTAATTCATATTTTTTACATTTAATTGAATTTTGATGTTTTTATCTTGATTGAGTCTTCTACGCCGCCTCCTCACGTCCTTTTTTTTCCCGTGCAAATACTTGATTGGAATCTCCACTCTACCTTGGCCAATCCCCCCGCGTGGGTATGTGCCATATTTACTGAGGTGAAGAAGAAGAAGAGGACTGTGGACTACAAACCTATCTGTACTTATTCTCTGTGTTTTTTTTGTCTGTTTGCATTGTAAGCCATTAGTAGATAGAAAGGCATGCACGTATTGGGGATACCCTGTGCACATGAATGTGGAAAGCAGGCCATGGTTGTCCAAGCATTGGCAACAAAGCAACGGGACCTTCAAGAAACAGGATATTGCTGTGAACCCTCACATGCAATGATTTTCACGCAATTTGAAAATGTGGCAAGTTACAGCAGTCCCGTGGTTACATTGCTGCAAAAGAAGCTAGCTCATTTATGCGGGAGCTTTTTTAGAGGCCGCCAAAAAGGAACATGTCAAAAAGTTACACATAGCATTCTGTTTCATTGATGATGTTTATATGTGTGGTAAACGATATGAGCAAGCTTCTCTTCGTTGGTTTACTGATCTGCAATCCACGCACTGTCATGCAGTACATACACAATCACAGTGCAATTACGGCAGAGCGGTCTAACAACCAGTAACTTGCAAAAACTATACTATGCAGCAAGCTTCTTTGCACAGTATTTGTTACATTTATCGAACAATGACATGGAATTGGTATGGCTATTTCTACTCAATGCATTTCTTAAAGACTCCTTTCTGCCATGCTGTACCTTTTACCCAAAAAGCTTCCTACATAGTCATTTAAATTGCTACGTATGTAGCAATTTGTAGTGTGATTTTTGTAGCAGTTGTCAGAGCCGGAACAAAAAAAATGTTTTTATTTTCCTTAATTCTTCAGTAATCCTGACTATCACGACATGGGCGTTAATGTGTTGGGACAAATTTTTTCAGGCATCACAACTGATGCACCGATGTGTTTGGTACACATTCATCTTCAGACATTTCATGTCTGTTGAGCAAAAAAAATACGAAATAATAGTTGACTGCATTAGTGTTGACTTAGATAACTTGCATCTCACACCATGCTCTTGAAATTCACCTAGCTTTTGTACAGAAGTCTGTAATTGGCTTCATTGTATAGCTTTATGCTTGTTTCATGTAAACTCTGCACACTGCTCTTTTCACCGCACATGGCGACATGGCACGCGGAGCCCCGTGGGAATGGGCGAGGAGGATTCGGACGTCCGCTGCTACTTCGCTGGAATCCAAACACAGCTAGGCACCTGTAAGTCACGGTTAATTTCTGAAAGGCGGCTTTGCCCGCTTCCTTTGGTCGTCTTGTCCATCGTGCGTCGCGTCTCGCGGCGATCCCGACAAAGGGGAGGCTATAACCCCCCCCCCCCCTCACCCCTCCCCCCTGAAGCGGGGGAAAGATTCCGCAGATAGTTTCCCAGAGACATTTTTTCTTTCGTGGGGTCAACGAGGGGTCAAGCGACAGGCCCAAGCCGTGTGGGGCAACGTTCTCTGTTCATTCTAGAGACGCAAGCTTACACTGCAAAGTGAAACCTTGTCTTTCGCCTCCTAATGCAATTAACTAGCAGTCCTGTCCAAAATCATTTCAGCTTGTTATCTGGGTACCACAACATTTTTTTATTTGCGTGTAACTCCAGCCCTTATTCATCATTGTCATTGTAGCCGCTATTGTTTCTCAAGTACCATGCACCAGCGCCCGTCCTGTCTGGTCTTTCTGTGTGGTTTGTGTAAAAATTAGCGCTCTTTTTACTTTTGTTACACAATGTTACACCAACTAGCCCAGCAAGGGGCACAGTTAAACTGAACAAAGGTGTTCTGATAAAGTTTAGTTTGAGGGTAAAAAATTATTTTTTAGCGCTAGACAGCGCTTATCTCGACCTGTCTACAGAAGGCACTGTGCTCTGTATTGCGCAAAAAATTTTCCACCCTTAAACTTGAACGAATTAACTAGCCGTCAAATTCGCACCGCTAAACTTAATTTGTGACATGACTTTATCTGGTTCAGTGAAATTTTGAGGCATTTCGTCACTTATAGTGCATGCGTCAAGCTACCTAATTGCAAACAATAATTCCAATGCTGCGTAAATAAAATTGCATTGGTGGATATGACAATTGTGTTATTTATTGTTGTAGATATGTTTCTTCCAATAACTTGTGTATAAAAAAAACCGCGCCCGTCCTGTCTGGTCTTTTTGTTTGGTTTGTGTAAAAATTAGCGGTGTTTTTACTCTTGTTACAACTCTGTTCAGCTTGTGTTCACATTCTTTTCGTGCTTTCCCAATGCAGTTCACGCTGAAGTAGCTGCCTCCATTAGTTTTCGTTTGTGCCAAAAGACCTTTCGCCAATTCGAACGATACCGACGACACTTCTAGCGTTCGGCAACAAATCGTAATGCTAGCTACCCTCCTTAGAACATCTTCCGCTAGTTGAAATGACACAATATTGCTTTCTTCCACTAGCTTGCCAAAAAAGATGCACCTTGCACGTCACGGTGCTTTCGGCCTCAGTGTCGAAAAACACTGCTCTTGCGACTGCAATTTCGTTCGTCGCAGCATTTAATACACAGCACACGAAGCACACTCCGCTAAATCCGCTGGGAACTCATGCAGCGCCCATAATTTCGAAGGAGGTGTAAGTCCACGCAGGTCGGCGACACTAACAGTTACTTTGTCCGTTGAGCAACACCTTCGCATTCTACGTTGTCCACTGCAGCATCCGCACCATGATCTCTCTCTTGATTGCGGTCCGTGTGGCGAACTTTACATGTGGTATCACATGGCTCCTCTTGCTGCCGTCTTTTTCTTCGGAGCCTTGAAGTTGGAGTGGTCTTGCTAAAGTAGGCGGGCAAGTTCGGGAGAAGGGATGAAACTGCATTACGGGCGAGCTTTGCGATGCCCCTCGGGTATCTGACTTCCTTTCCATTTATAACGTGGACATAATCGCTCAAAGTGAGGTGCGGTTCAAAGTGGAGTTTCCAAACTGCAAAATCGGGGCCAAGCGGCCTGTCAAGCCTGCGCAGATTTTGCTGCCAAACAAGCCTTGGGTTTCATCTTCGGGAGCCTTGAAAAGAGGTAACTTCCGCTCTTGCGCTGCTCTTGCGTACCCAGTTGAGCAGCCCGGCGCGTAACAGCGGTTTAGCCGCCGCCTGGGCGGCATCATCAAGACACTGACGTAGAAGAAGGAACGAAAGAGCGAAGTGCCGCGACGAAAGCAATGCGGAGCGATGTGCAGTAGCAGACGACGAGCGCGCTCGCTTCAAGTGCGGGCGACGACAGAGCCGCCGCTACTTTCTCCCGAAGGAGGCACGCGGCGAACGATGAGTCGGGCCTCCGTTAGAGCCACTCTATAAATGTTCTAGTTCACTGTACCTGCTCGGCAGGCATTGTAAAAACAAAGGAGGCGCTGGCGAAACCGAGCTGCAACAGCTGCGCGCATGCGCCGTGTGAAGTGGGACGAAGATGAAAAAGGAACGCCCAGCGAAACGTAGCGGCGAAGAATTAGGGTAACAACAACAACGTAGCGGCGAAAGACTGACTTTGAAAATCAAGTGACAAAGGTTCACTCGACTAGCTGTAGATATCGCATCACTGCAGATTTGACCAGAGCTAAACCACCACCAATCTTTTTCGTTTCCACACTAACTTGTCCGCAGCGGTGAACTATCGATGAACTATCGGTGAACCGCGAGAGTGCCCAATAGCCCCTAGATAGAGAATCTAGAAGGCATTGGAGGGGCAGGTTGGGAACCGATAGGGAGAAAGTGGGAAGTCACACTGCGAAAATTCTGTCAATTGTTTGTCGTTTTACTCCTAGAGTGAACTAACCCCTGTTTGTGAAACCTGACCCAGAAGAAAGGTTTGTCACCCATCGACAGCGGAAGGCTCCTCGTGCACTCAAAAAAGCGTCGTTAGCGCCAACGGCTTGGTAGCGACCAGCGGCGATCGCGCATGCGCTGAGCTGGCTAACTAGTTGAATTGGCGGCAAGCGGCACTCAGCGAATCCGCTAAGACAGCGAGCGACGACGAGGCTACTTCAAGGCTGGAAGGCCGCGAACCCTCGCGCCCGTACGGACTGCTGTCGGTGCCTGTGCCGAAAGCCGCGCGCTGCAACGTTCGCCTATCATTCCGGCTCAGCGGTGTACCAGGCTTTGCAACTGAATGGAGAGGTGAGCAGAACTTTTTGCAAGTCTACGCAGAGTTTAAACGAGCCCATGAAAACTTTGTAGTTCTTTCGGAGTCTGCGTGAAAAGGTTAAATCCTGTATCAGCATCTTGTTTTAGACACTTGTGTAAAGTGCTAGCTTTGTATAACAACCTGTGCAGCATTTATACCTACTGTCAGTATAGGGCACAAACATGGAGGCTAATGAAAAGACGAAATTAAGTTGAGGTCAGCGCAGCAAACTATGGAAGGAAAAATGATACGAGTAATGTTAGATAGGAAAACAGCACAGTGTGTCAGGGAACAAACGCTAGTTAGGGATACCCTAGTCGAAATTAAAAAAAAAAATTGGCATGGGCAGGCCTTGCGTTGCGAGGGCAAGGTGAACGGTGGTCCTTCAGGTGACGGAGTGGAATCCAAGAGAGGGCAAGCGTGGCAGGGCGCCGCGGAGTGTGAGGTGGAGGGAGATAAGGCAGTCTTCGAGGTAGGGTGACCGCAGCTGGCACAGGAGATGGCTAATGGAAGGCTAAGGGAGAGACCCTGCAGTCCACGTAGTTAAGTTGATGATGATGATGATGATGATGATGGTGAAAGGAATTTATGAACTTGTCATTTTTTTAACGCAGAACGTTCGTGCCGGAGCGTTTATCCCGAGACTTAATACATCGCGAATAAGTTATATCCCACCAGTACGAACGAATTTAATTCGCGCTTTAAAGAAGAATATTTAAGGAGTCTTTTCTAAAAAAACATTCTTACTATCGCTTTCAAACCTGATTGGTCCCTCCAGAACAAACTTTCCACCTGCTTTGATTTTTGACAAATGTGAAAATTTCACCAAAATGTGTTTTCGAACGTTCGCTGTTCGCTGCGGTAGTCAGTGCTGCCAGGCTGAAAGGCAAGCAACCCAAAAATAATGTCTTGGGGGCGTGACGCGATGAGAGTCGTTTGCACACGTGAACTGGTTAGGTACTGGTGAAGTTCTGAATGTGGGGACCAAGCAAACTGAATGTTTTCTTTTTCTGAGACATTGGCAGTTATGTGCTGCATTTCCATGGCAACCCGGTTATGAGTGATCATGCCTCAGAGGTATAAGGTATATTCGCGCAAGTGTGTTTGTTGGGCTTTGAGTCTCTTTGCTAAAATATCAGAATCCAATTCCTCAACGTGAATAGATGTTCTCCCGCTGGGGCTGTAGTCGGATACAAATTAAGTCTGCACTGACCGCCGCACAGAATTTCTTCATGAGGAAAGGTAGCTCACTGTTAAAGCCCAGCTTGTTAACTAAACAGAAGGCTAACCACCAGACTAAATTTTAAGCTCAAGAATTTTGTTTTCTGTGGTTTGCTTGGTAGAGTAAAGCATTAAAAAAACTGTTTTCTTTTACTGTTGTCATCGGAGTAATACAGGACGCCATGGACAGTGGCCCAATATTGCCAGCTACTGTTTTTTAAACTTCTATCCTGCTATGAAAGGGATACGTCATGCGATTTTGTGCAAAGAGGCGATCGACTGGTTTCAGTGAAATTCTGTCTGATTCGCAGAAGTCACAGCGTTTATAAGTTCCGAATAAATTGTGTGGTTGTAGTACTATTTGTGGTAATGGTAGAAAAAAATATCGGTTGCGCTGAAGGGTATGTGTGGCACATGAATTTTTTTACGAACTGCTGTTCTAAAATAAATTCTCCTGTGCCCGGAAGAGCCACCGAAGCCAACAGTGAACGAAAATCATCTTGTTATGCAATCACTTGCCAGCCTGATTATTGTCACCGAGGAACGGTTGACGTACGTAGGGCTGGTTTACGTATACGCGCAAGACGCTGCTGGAACGCGCAAGGCAGCAGGCAGCTCGAGAGATGAAGACGAGGAAACATCTAGCCCCGAGATGGCTTCCAGGTAACACATTTTAGTCGCGATACGGTGTCACTATAGGAGTTGGTAGTGTGGCATTACTCCCCCTCTCTGAAAGACACCGACTCGGTACGGCAGAAGTGGTAGGCAGGACAAGGGTGGTCGCATGTGTCTGGCGTACAGTGTAGACACGCGCGAGGGGCTAGACGGCGTGAACTTCGGAGGTCGGCCGTCTAGAAGAGCGAACGGTTTCCTGGGGAGGAACTTCGTAAGCGTCGAGAACATGCTGGTGCCGGATGCACTCTCGAGCGAGTTGGTGGGCGGCCTCAGCGTAACGAATAAATTGGGCAGCACCAATAACAAAGGAGGTAGTGCTAGCTGGAAGCAGCACTGCATCCAGCATGGTTGTGGCTTCGTGACCATGGACTAAACGAAATCGAGTGAAGCGTGTCGTTTGCTGGACTGCGGTATTAAAGGAAAATGTGTGGTAAGGGAGTATGGCGTCCCAGTTACGGTGGTCCGCGGCGACATACATGGAAATCATGTCGGCGATCGTCGTGTTGAGCCGTTCGGTGAGGCCGTTCGTTCGAGGGTGGTAAGCGGTTGTTTTGCGGTGACTGGTGCCGCTCAGGCGCATAAACTCCTGCATAAAAACCGAGGTGAACGCTGTCCCACTGTCAGATAAAACGATGGTGAGTGCACCGTGACGAAGCAGAATGTTTTGGATAAAGTTTGCAATTTCGTCAGCGGTACCACGAGGAAGAGGTTTAGTCTCACAGTATCGGCTGAGGTAGTCAGTGGCGACCACAATGTAGCGGTTACCCAGCGAGGACTCCGAAAATGGGCTGAGTAACTGTATGCAGACTTGATGGAAGGTACCTGAGGCGGATCAATAGGCTGCAGTAGGCCGGCTGGCGTAGTCGTCTGCGTCTTGCGACGCTGGCACTCGGGGCAAGTTCTTACCTAATGCTTCACAACTGCAGCAACCCTGGGCCAGTAGTATTTTTGTCGTATTCGTGCCAAAGTTCGACAAAAACCCAGGTGACCAGAAGATGGGTCTTCATGGCACGCCTGCAGGACTTCGTCGCGAAGAGCCGTAGGCACTACGAGTAGATAAACTGCTTCCGTCGTGCTGTAGTTTTTCTTATACAGGATGGCGTCGCGTAAACAGAACGACGACAATCCGCGTGAGAAGATTCGTGGGGGAGACTGAGCGCTTCCTTCCAGATACTCAATGAGGGGCCGTAGTTCACTGTCGTCTCTTTGGTGTTGAATCAGAACGGACGTGGATATGGCGCCAAGAAAAACTGAATCGTCGTCGGTGTGAGCTGGGGGGTCCTCGATAGGAGCACGAGGCAAACAGTCGGCATCACTGTGCTTCCTATCAGACTTATAGACTATGGTGACATCGAATTCCTGAAGTCGAAGGCTCAAACTCTCGAAGTCGAAGACGTGCAAACTGTCCCGAGGGATCTTTGAGGTTCCCCAGCGAACACAGCGAGTGGTGGTCAGTGACGATCCTGAAAGGGCGGCCATATAAGTACGGGCGAAATTTGGTCACTGCCCACACAATGGCCAGACATTCTCTTTCGGTGGTGGAATAGTTTGCATCAGATCGTGACAAGGTGCGGCTAGCGTGTGCGATAACGCGTTCGAGACTATCCTTCCACTGCACAAGGACCACACCGAGGCCGATGTTGATGGCGTCTGTGTGCAGTTCAGTGGCGGCTGACTCGTCGAAGTGTCCAAGGATGGGCGTACTTTGGAGACGAGTTCGGAGGTCTTCAAAGGCCTTCTGTTGCTCCAGGACCCAGATGAACGGTTCGGAATCTTTCGTGAGGCGGGTGAGAGGCTCAGCGATCAGGGAGAAGTTCTGCACAAAACGCCGATAATAGGCGAAGAGATCCAAAAAGCGGCGCACGCCTCGCTTATCGGTGGGCAGAGGAAAAGCAGCCACGGCGGCTGTCTTATCGGGGTTGGAGCTAACCCCTTTAGCACTCAAGATGTGGCCCAGAAACTTCAACGCTTCGAAAGCGACTTTTCGGGCTTCAGGGAAAGACCGGAAGACCGAATTGCATCGAACACAGCGCGCAGGCGTCTTAGGTGCTCTTCGAACGTATCAGGGAAGATGACAACGTCATCCAAGTACACGAGACAGGACTGCCATTTCATATCAGCACGAACGGTGGCAATCATCCGCTGGAAGGTTGCAGGAGCCCAGCACAGGCCGAAAGGGAGCACCCAGAATTCGTACAGACCGTCCGGTGTAATAAAGGCGGTCTTTTCCCGGTCGCGTTCGTCCACCTCGATTTGCCAATAGCCGCTGCGTAAATCTAGCAATTAGAAGTACTTGGCGTGGCGCAGCCGATCCAGGGAGTCATCAGTGCGCGGCAGATGATTTAAACGTCGGTAATCAACGCAGAACCGTAGGGTTCCATCTTTCTTTGCTACTACAACAGGCGACGACGCCCACGGGCTCGTTGACGGCTGTATCACGTCGTCCTGGAGCATTTCTTGAACTTGGCGGCGAATGGTATCACGCTCCTTCGAATAGATCCGGTAAGGCGGCCGACATAACTGCCGCTGGTTGGCGTCGACTATAATTCGGTGCTTTATGAGCGGTGTCTGCCTACCTTAGAGCTGTAGGTGTTTGCAGCGCACACGAAACACGGACGGACAGAAAAGGGAACGTGTTTCGTGTGCGCTGCAAACACCTACAGCATGAAAAACCAACTAGCCCAAGAAAAGACGATTCTACCTTAGAGGTCGAGGCAAAGCAGTCACAGAAAGACTGGATAACGCTTTCGAGGCAGCGTTCATGATTCGACGGGAGGTTTGGGTTCACGTCAGTTTTTATGGGAGTGGTCGGTGCCTCCACTGATGCCGAGGCTTCGGACATAGCGTGCTGTCGCGCGAATTCGATGAGTTCTTCGAAATACGCAATAACTGTTCTGCCAGGCAAACACTGGGGTTCACAGCCAAAATTGGTCCTCAAGAGTTCGGTCGGTCATTGTTCAGCTCAACAATTCCGGAAGCAACACAGACTTGCCGACAAAGGAGCAGCGACATGTTTTTTTTCAGCGATTCCACGAGTTCCGGTGATGTGGTCGCGATATACGGTAACAAACATGCTAGCTCTTGACAAGATCAATACGTGGTGGTCAAAGACGCGTAAATTAGTCCCGCGTGGCTCGGGATCGCCGTCAACAGGGGGTTGAGTGGAAAATGACACGACGAGCTCCTGAAGGTTGATGACAGCTCTGTACTCCCGAAGGAAATCCAAACCGAGTATCTGGTCTTTGGAGAACTCGGGCAGCACAGCAAAGCAACTACGGGAAAGTAGCACCGCGGATCTTTATTCGTGACGTGCAGACGCCAATTGGCGTAACCACATGGCCCCCGGCGGTGCGGATCTGTGGTCCAGACCAAGGGGTCAGAACCTTTCTGATGGCCGTGGATAACCGACTGCTCATTACAGAAAAATCAGCGCCGGTATCCACAAGTGCGGTCACATCGCGATTATCAGCGATTACTTTGGATGTCTGCAGACATCAGTTGGTCACAGCACGTCGTCGTCGTTGAGGTCGTCGGGTGAGGTCGTCGTCGGTCGGATCATAGCCGCGGATCGTCGGGTGGAGGCTCTTGACTTGATCCAATAGCGGCGGCCCTACCCCCGGGGGACGCCGTCTTCAGTTTTTGCGATGTGAGGACGCGCCTCTGAACTGGCTAGAAGAAGACGGGCGGCTTGGCGAAGAAAACCGCCTTGGGGATGGCGACCGGAACTGGCGTCGCTGCGAGGTCGTTGGCTGCACGTTATCGGACAGATATTGCTCGATGTCCCGCGGCCGTTCTTCGTAGCGTGGTCGATATGCGTCAGGTGAAAACCCCCTTAAGCCCATTCTGCGGTAGGGGCAGTGGCGGAGGATGTGGCCGGGCTCCTCGCAGTTGTAGCAGAGCGGCCTATTGTTTGGCGTACGCCACACGCGCCCTTTGCTCATGGTGGACCGGGGCTCCTGCGATATGATTGGTACAGCTGCAGTTCGGTACCGCAGTGAAGGCACAGGAGTGATGGTTTAACGGCTTGTCTCAACTGATGTCAAGAGCGTCCTCGAGGCCAGCGTACATGGACCGTTACCCAGAGGCTCTGCCAAAAATGTCACCGAGGAACGGTTGACGTACGCAGGGCTGGTTTACTTATACGCGCAAGACGCTGTTGGAACGCGTCAGGCAGCAGGCAGCTCGAGAGGTGAAGACGAGGAAACATCTAGCCTGGAGATGGCTCAAGGCTTGCCAACTGCCAGGTAACACAGTTTAGCCTCGATACGGTGCCACTATAGGGTTGAGTAGTGTGGCAATATTGCCTGCCTGCGGACAGTCCACGTTGCCGTTTTGCGCGCTGTTGTGCATGGTTTGAGTTGGCTATCATGACTTTTCCCAGTGCGGCCTCGAGCAACCTATTTGCGTCTGTTCACTGTAACGGTAGCCGCTCTGCGAGCAAGACCTTCCGACCTGCATGTCAAGTGAATCTGCTCATCCGTGTAATCCTGACTATAGTGCCGGCATTTAAGGCGGGCGCAAGGGAGACTAGGAACTTGCTCCTGGATAACATTCTCTCTTTCCTTCCTCCTCTCTCTCGTCTTATTAGGACCATGAACGCTTCCTCTGCTCAAGACCCCTCGAGTTTGGAGAGGCAGGGCGATGTCCTCGAGGTGGGAGCCGAGGCTGTGTGGTCGCTGTCTTCCTGCAAGCCCGGTAAGCTATGAGGATCCTCCCGACCGTCACGAACGGCAAATCATGGCTGAGAGTTTTGAGGTATCCTGTCAACGCACGTTTTTGCAGGACTTGGCATCGATCAGCTGCGAGACAACTGCCTGAATACGTACTGGCGATCGGATGGGCTTCTACCGCACGAAGTCAATATTCAGTTTCCCCGCAAAACGGCAATACAGGCGGTCTGTATCTATGTGGATTACGAACGCGACGAGAGCTACGCACCTAAAAGGTACTTGGTTTTTCCCCCTCTCATCGACATTTCGTGCAGTTCCACAGAGCGCAAAAAAGACCGTCGCGGTGGCTCAGTGGATATATGGCACATTGCTGCTGACCCGAAAGGCGCGGGTTCGATACCTGCAGCGGCGGTCGCATTTAGGTGGAGGCTAAATGTTAGAGACCCCTGTACTGTGCAGTGTTAGTGCACGGTAAAGATCATCAGGTGGTACAAATGTCCGAAGCCTTTCACTACAGCGTCCTTCATAGTCTGAGTCACTTAGGGACGTTAAACCCCCGTAAACTATTAATCAGAAATTTTTTCGAAACCACGTGAGCTTCGAGATGGGCTTTTTAGTGTCGACGCCACGTTTGCCGTGTCTATTTTGTGCCCGCAAGGGTTCTCGTCCAGGAGGCTGGGTGCGAGTTTCTTTGTCATTTACTTGGAGTCCAAATGCGATGCCGCTCTGAATCATCACGATGCGTCGTTTCACTAACAAACGTTTAGTGAACGTCAGCGCCTCATCGGAATGCCATTTTCTTCTCGTATTTCTTATTTCTGCGCCTCTGCGTTGCGTGCCATATCTTTGCCTCTGGAATCGTATCCAGGGGAGAAAAGCCGTCATGTACAAATTGTCAGGCTAGCACCTGCAGGCACGAACCGATGCGCCACGAAGAGCTGTGCTGTTCGGTGAACGCGCGTGTCGCCCGGAAACTTTCGACTCCGTCTGAAAGCGCGTTGTAGCACGTTCTAAGTCCCAGCTACTGCAATTCTACCGCATCCTACAATGTCTGTCGGCATAGCTTTCACCAGGAAACTGTTGGGGGTCTTGCACCCGCATCCAGCCTGCGTGAAGATGCCCGGCGCAACGTGCGGTGACCGAGCTGCGTGTACGTGCTCCTCTGGGTGTCCACTGACGTTGAAATCAGGAGTTTTTAACGGGATACTAAGATAGGCGAGCATGCTTACCACTGTACAAGAGATGAGCATGCGACCGTGTCTGGAAAAGAAAAAAATGGTTACCGCTGTGGTTGGTGTAAGATTTAAACATATAACGTATCCTAATGTCCGCTGTACCCCCCCCCTCCCCCCCTGTTTTTTTATTTTTTTTCCACCGCGGCGGCTCAGTCGCTTTGACGTTCGGCTGCTTATATCAAGGTCGCGCTATGGAATCCGGCGGCCGCATTTTGCTCGAGTCCGAATGGAAATCCGGCAGTGCGCTCTTCATGTCACTCCATGTTGAAGAAGCCAGGGAGTAGGAATTGTTCGGTTGCCCTCCACTATGGCGACTCACGAAGGCCACGTGCAGCTGCGGGACGTGAGACACCACATACTGCGCCATTGTCGAGGCAATTTAGTCGCTCAGTCATGCCCTGTCTCCTCGTGACCTCATGGTCACGAAGCAAGCTCAGCTAGGGTCGTGTTTTTTCCTTCCCTAACTCAGTAAATCTATCTCATCATCTGCTTTCCCCGTCTACGCTTGGCTTCCACTTTTCCCATGATTAAGGCCTTTCTCTAATTAATCCTGCCCTCTCATTATGAGGCGAATGTGCTGTTGCTTTATGTTCAGGATTTCACGTTGCAAGGTACGCTTAGGGGTAGAGAGATGGATAAGGTACTTACTGTGATATACATATGAAAGGAATCCGCACTCACTGAAAGCGAGGAGAGTACAGGGGAACTTTTTTTTTAAAGTGAAAGTTTTACTGGCCTAGTCAAGCCAAGACCATCGGGGCCATAATTTGACCTTCAAGTGGAGGACCGGTGGAGGTGTGGCAGCCAGGTGACATACGCGACACTAGAGCAATAGGCCGCCTGCGTCCATCTGGTTCATCGTCGTTGGAAGCTTTGTAGACCATTGATTTTAAATAAAGCAAAGGCGCTTTCTGGTTCCCTGGGTCAGTGGACACCCCAGTCGCGCTTTCAGGTGGGTGGTGGCGGCATCAACCAGCAAAAACTATGCTTTCGCACATTTTGTACTTAGCAATGCTAAACCGCCAGCCATTTTGATTTTCAGGTGTAGCTACAGGAACACGAACACTCAGAAATAAAATGTTGAACAGCTGCCGTCGCAGCAGAATTGTCTGTAGGGTAACTTAACATGTTTTCTCTTCCTCTTCTTTATCCCGAAATTTCCGTATGTCAACAACTTCCCTGCTCCAGTAGCAAGGAATTAACTCTTGAGCAGCACACTTCGCTGATCGTATTAACCGGTATTATGAGCTGCGACTGGCGGAGGTCGTGGGTACGTATCCCTCCGGCAACATATGCTCTTTTCTCCTCTGCACTAAGTATCGTTCATGTAAATGATTACGTTCAGTTGGTAGAGCGACTGCTCGGCTGAAACGTGGTCCCGGGTTATGGCCCCGGACCAGGGCAAATTTTTCTTTAATCACGAAGTTTCTGGGAAAGCTGTATGGCTTTCTTTTGTAGCCGTACGGCTGCGCTTGGGTGGATGCTAATGAGTAATTACTCCCTTATTAAAAGCTCGAAGGAGACAGCGTACTTAGAAAAAAAAATTTTGGGGTATTACGGACGCAGTAGTGGATGACTCGAGGTTAGTTCAGACCACCTGTTGTTCTCTAATGGGCGCCGACATCGCACAACACACGGGTGTTTTTGCATTTCACCTGCATCGAAATGCGGCCGCCGCGGCCAAGATTTCATCATGCGATCTTTGGACCAGTGGCCGAGCGTCAATGCCATTGAACCACTGCGGTGTGTTCAACGTAATTAATGAAGAAGGCAGTTGCAGGAAGCATGGAATGAAGCCAAAGGTGTATTATGACACTTTTACGGCAGCAGCCTTTTTACAGAGCCCACCTAGAGCCAAGCTACAATGCAACCCGCATGGCTGGCTCGACGCCCTAGCTATAGCGCGAGATAGGCACGAACTGCGGAGAAGCAGATGGCTGAGATGAGACAGAACTGAGAACGCGATAGGTGGGATCCAGACTTCGCGCGGCGCAAACGACTTTCGCCCGACCTGGCGGCAAAGCCACCGCGCAGCTTAAGATTTAAAAAAAGGGGATTTAGAGGGAGCCAGAGCTAAAGCGATCCCAGAGGTATCACATGGCCGATGTTAGAGGTATGGTATGGTGCTATGATGAGTCTGCGATGTCTCAGATAAGAGGAGCAAGTGGTGTAGTATTTTTGTTAGTGGAATGGCCGACGAAGACGCTTCGACCGCCGCCACGTAAAGCAGCGTGAAAGTCGTCGCCGCCGCGAAAGTCGTGCGTGGTGCCGAGCGGGAAGCTTATCGGTACAGGAACCAGACTGAGAATCGGCGTCATGTGAAGAGTGCCCGTGAAAGATTGTAGAAACGTGTGCTGTGCGTTCGCCTCAATGCGCAACCCCGCTGACCTGTCAGCGCTTCAACTGCGCCTATCTGCAGGCGTGCGTAAACGACCCGCTGGTAGTGGTGGGCGACTTCAACATAGAAGCGACACATGAACACTTCATTGAATATATGCCGAACTTAGGCCGGCAACTAGCTTAGGACGCAGAGAACCCAACGACAAAAATTGACTTAAGGTCAAAGCTTACATAAAGCTGATTAGCCCGCACTTTAGCGACCACAAGGCCGTACTTATGCCCTGTGAAAAGTTTTGAAAAGATAGGCGTTACGGAATATCGCCCGTCTGTTTCTTACCTCGGCAGCATGAGAAGCGGCTCAATCACCCTCTCACTCGCGGCCACTCGCACGCACATCCACTCACTCACGCTCACAACCAGTTACATTCGCACTCGCACTCATGTCCACTCGCACTCACAATCACTCACTCAAACTTATTACCAGTAGCACTCACTCACACTTACGACCACTTACAATCCCAACCACACTCACGCCCACTCACACTCATAACCAATCCCTTACGCTCATTCCACGTTAACGCTCGCTCACCTCTAGCATAGCCTGGGTTGCAGAGATGTGGTGCTGAGGCATCCGAGGCTGTGGCGGTCTCTTTGGCCGATTTTCAGTTTCGATGCCCTAAGGAAGTGGTCACTTATCACGCATCTTCCATGGCCCGAACCTGTGTTACGCACGTGTGCTTCCGCGCTTGCTGCTGAGACGATGAGTGCCTCTCTGGCGTCAGCTAAGATGCATAGATACGTTTTTTAATGGTACCTAAGCAACAATGATGAGTTTGCTTTGACAGTGATGTGTCCGTGTGAGCACGCACGAACACATTGGGGGCAAGTGGCGACTATGAATGCCTTTCGCGGCGTTGGAAATCGAGTGTTCTTGGAAAGCTCGAGCGAGTTCCTCACGAAAAGAGAAATGGCTTGAATGGGTCCCAAATACAGATTTGCCCTGCGGAAAAAGGATCCAAAGGAGAGTAGCCATTGTCAATGCATTTACAAGAGCCTCTTGGGCTTACTTTTGGGCATGGTTAAGAGCAGGGCTGCCTTCGTCTAGCCGGAGCAGGTATGCGCGACCGATCTCTGGACACGCCTACAGTGCAGCATGTTGCCTGCGCCGTGCGCAATCTCTGTCTGAAGGAGGTTTAAGAAACCAGCGCGGTGTTGTCGCTTGAGGCCAATGCGTGCGGAGACCACGAGCGCATCTGAGCAGGCATAGGAAGTACTATAAAAAGAAAAACGATATGTGTAACGTTTAGGGACAGGAGGCAGAGTGGGTCAGGAGTCAAAGGTGCGTTAATGGCATTCTAGTCGAATTCAAGAGGAAGGAAGCTTCCAATGGAAGGTAAGCGTAGCAGGGGGCGGTACAAAATTAGATGGGCAGATGAGATTGATTACGATATTTGCGGTGATAGGACAGGACAGGATTAAACGGAATGTTACGGGGGAAGCCTTTCTCCTGCAATGGGCGTAGTCGGGCTGATGATGACGATGAGTTCGGTGCGTTCTTGGTCGAGGAAACATCGTCCCTGGAAGAATGCGTATGCAACTTACTTCTGAGCCATTTTGCAGTGCATGCCATACTGAAACGGTAGGATTCTTCGGGAAAAAAACCTATATCCAGAAGTTCTTAGAGGAAATCGTAACATCCGGTTCAAAGAATTACATATGCTGTCCAGATATCCCGGAGGGGGGGGGGGGTAAAATTGCTGAAATAAAGCACGTAACAGAAGTTATTTTACTTACGACATTGAGAACACCAAGATATAACAATTGCATTTCACACGCCCATCTCACTTGCCCAATGCCAAATATTGGGCGCGACAAATCAGACTCATGCCTTGCACACACGATATTTTTTTCTCTGGGGGAGAGGGTACAGGAGCTTGCTTCTCACCTCGTTCTTGTTCTAAGAGCAGTCCAGTGTCCAACATGCTGGCATCATTCGACCTATTTACAAAAAGTTCCCTCCTCCCGCCACCATCCCCCTGTTTTCTTTTCGTGAAATTTTTTTCGGATGGTTTTTCTTCGCTCCCTTTTCGGTGTTCGCAGTTTTAACAGCAGCATTCACGTGCAAGATACTTTTAGGCGAAGCGAAAACTGCCGCCCAAGCTTTGTTCTTATTCGCTTTCATACGATTGTACTGATTTCCTTTTGCAGTGTTTTCCCGAGCGAAAATGCTACCAATAATAAGAGACATTATATTTTAGATCTCTTTGCCGAGTATTGGAGAATTCAGTTTCAACTGTACGTCCAACCACTCGAAAATAATGCGGCAAATTTGGTTGCCACCTCATATAACCACTACCGAGAATAGCCGCAATGTTTCGTCACCATCGGCACGAAACAAGCATTTCTGCAGCAGATTGGAACATCAAAAATTACCACTTCGGCTGTCTGAAAGGCGTAAAAGAATCACTATGTCTGATGTTATGCATACAAAAATAAAAATCACATGCTTGATTTGCCACGCAGGGCTCCTTCAAGTACATGATAGAAAAAAGAACCTCTGTTGTTACCTAAAGGCACGCTTCGTTTTCGCGTTGTTTTCCGGCTTCAGCCTAGATTGAGCAGTTCAAGAGCCGGGCCAAGTAGGTCACGTTCTTTGCGTCGGCAATGGGAGGCTCCGCTTGTTTTGAGACCGGTTCAATAAAGAAATTATGACCAGAGCAGTGCTCTATAAAACACACATCCGGGCACAGAAAAAAACTACGCGTCCACTGCAGTGCTCGAGATCCAACCTTACTGTAGCTATTGCTGTGAAGCGGGCAGTCATTGTTTCAGCAGCAAGCATTGGAACTCTGCGTCTATGAGCTCGAGCCGCGTAGGAGGTGTGACAAGAGGCATTTACATTTTTAACAGAGGCAATGCGAAATTCTATCTAAGGATCTGACACAACCCGTAGCGGCTCATTGCACCAGCGAAATGACTGCGCTCGTGCCAACGGTGAACTAGTAAGGCAAACAGCAACGAAATATTGCCGTTCCCATGCCAGAAGAATCCCCTGCTTCGGGCGCCCAAAGACTCTGCCGTCGCGAAACACACAGCGGACACCGTCGACGCGAAACACAAGCTGCAAACTTCGATGTCGCGTATATTCCACACTCGCATCCACTCGCCGCTCACGTCCACTCCCGTCCACTCACATCAACTCGCAGCCACTCATGTGCACTCACTACCCATCTCCCCTCACAGTCACTTCCACTCATGGCCACTCCCACTAATATCCACTCACCTGCACTCAGACTCATCTCCATTTACGTTCAGTCACATCCGCTGACTCGCACTCACGTCCACTCACACACACGACCAGCCACTCACACCCACAAACGTTAGTGTAAGTGAGGCGGTATGAGTGCACTCATAAGTGGGTGTGTCTACCTAAGCTTACCACAGCACAGCCCCCCTGTTCTTTACTGCGACCGTACTGCGCTGCCTAAGCAAAGCGCCAAAGCAGCACAGCGCACGGTAAACCGACTCTGGAAGGAAATTTACGCGCTAAGCAACAAAGTTTATCAATGCCTGACTTTTTTTGGAAAATGCGACTGTATTACGTGAAAGTGAAAAGCATTTACTGACATCCGTCTTCAACAGCCTGAAAGATAGTACAACAATTATAATCATCCCTCGTGGCGAAGCGAAAATTGTATTCATTGGCGTGCACAGTTCTCTCTATAAAGGAGGGGGGGGGGGGGGGGGGGGGGGCGAAGTGCATATTGTAACGCCTTTTCTTGATTTCTGGGTAGAAGAGAACAACATGTAGCAAATTTGCCGCCCCATAATAGGACGCCCAATTCCTCCCTTGCTCTGCTAATTTGTGCCCGCCTAGCTGTGTTGCGACGAATAACAGCCCTAAATGGCGTGAGCAGAACTACCAAGTTTATTGTCACCGCTCGTTTACAACCTCGTGTCCTCAGCTACATCCCATATTGTGCGCAAGTCAATGGCAAAAGTAGAAAATTCGCTTTCAACGTGTAACTTGGTTTTATACCACGCTTTGTCCTACCTATACTTACGTAGGTTCCCTATTATTTCACAGTCCTCGCATAAAGAACAAATGCATCATAACAAATATCTTACGTCCTGAAAGTACGTTGTCTCTGCCACGTGTTGCCTCTATCGTCGCTTAGCAGACATGGGCGCCAACACCGACAGGGCTTTTGCGTGCTTTTGAGAAAAGCTTAGCGGACAGCGTTCGTACTGACGTGAGCTCTCGGCGCACACGCCTATTCTGGTTGCTTCTGCCTGCCCGCGCCGTGATAAGGCGTTGATGTATCGCCCGGTCTACGGTCTCACGATACTCCAAGATAATTGGTCGGTTGCACGTGACTGTCACAATGCTACTTTAGAGCCCTATTGTCTTTCGCACACGTCGCACACGTCGCACACAAGATTAAATTCATTGCCTACAAATAACTCGCATTCGCAGCTTTTTGGAGCTGCCGCCATCTCGCTATTACAGTCATTGCGTCACCTGTTCTCGCCCCCGGATGCGTCTACGGGATCGGTTCGGGGCGCGGCCTGTGCAGATTGCCAGTCTTGGTGGCGCTCTTGTTCGGACTGCGCCGCTCGTTCAACATGCTATACGGCGCACAATTGCCCTCGCGTGCTGCAGGGTTTTTGTAGCCAGGCGGTGGCGTTAAACATGATGATTGCGTGCTGTTTAAGCTTGCCATTATGTTCCGTTCGAGTAACACCTCCACGAGCTCTGAGCTTCGCACGTTATATTGGGTGCATGCAACCCACGGCACACGGCAGCGCCCGGCGCGTTTGTTTCTTACAGCCGATGATGTTCTTTAGGCATGGCGCCCTCAGGTGGAATTGTTCGTTTTATTTTATTCACACCTCACTACGCACTTCATTTTCGGTTCTCTTACTCGGCATAACACGCAGAGAAACATGAACGCAATGCAGAGAGCAACGCACTGCACCCCGTGGTGAGAATTTTTCTCCCACGCCGCAGACTCTGCTCCGGTATGTTTACGCCTCTGTGGTCTCCGCTGCTCACGTCACAGGGCCGTCATTCTTGATTTCGCCCTCTCGCACTCCTGCGTAGGTGTTATGCCCAAGAGTGTAGTGCTGTTCAGGTGGTCGGTGTGCGATCTCCGCACCCAGGCCACTCCCCCCCCCCCTCACCCCACCCTCCTGACACTCCTCTGCAACTGCGCAGAATGCTACACATATCGAACCACGAACGGACGGTTTAGGCTAAAGGTGCTGCTTTAAATCAGCTAACGCCGGTCAAATTCAGTTTGCTTCCCACATTGCTGATTCATGTAGCCCCATGAACGAAGGTGCCCGCATGGTTACAGTGTTAACATTTGGTCTGACCTTTGCTTTCAGAATCGCCGTGAAAGTGGGAAGCACTTTCCACGACCTGCGGGTGGTCGATACTGTTGACCTGAATGAGCCAACGGGATGGGTGCACATTGCAACTGAAGACTCGGCTGGCCGCCCTGTCCGCGCCTTCCATGTGCAGATTGCAGTGTTGGCGCCAACCACAAGGATGGCCTGGACACCCGCCTGCGGCAAATCAAGTTGTACTCTCCTGTTAAGCGAGCAAGCTTCGGCGTCTTGCCCGGCGTCAACTTCACGAGTGCGGAGTGCATTGCCTTCAGCACCATCCGCTGAGAGATCAGCGTTTAAACATTCTCCTACCGCATGCACGATACAGCTTCATGACATTTTGTACTGATTTAAGATACTTAAAGTGATTCCTTTCTGCACCAGTGTCGCGTTTTGATACCTTATCTTCAAAATTCGGCTATTCTTATCTCTACTCTTGCTCAAGGTCAAGCATAATTCACTGCACGGAAGAATCTAAAGCAGCAGTTACGTCGTTATTAATCGCCGAAAGGGAGCAAGTAACTCTTAGACGTCAGCAGTAGTTGTACACAAAGGGCTACCTAATGTCATATGACATGTTGGGTTGCTCCAAGTATTGTTCGTCAACCTCTGTGCGTTCAGATATGCCCGATATCGTGAGCGCACCACGCAGTTTTAACGAAGATTATAAGGGAAAGTGAACCGCGATGTTCGTTGTGCTGAAGACAGCGTTATAGTATCGCGCGTGTGTGTAGTACCCAGACCAAAATAGTGAAACAGGACTTCGCAACAGAGCATCATCTTCAATGTTATCTTGTAATCCACATAAGAACCGGAGGGGAAATAAGAGCGCCGGTCGAGCCAACACTGCTGCTCTGCCTTTATAGTCCAAAGCATGACTCGCTAGTACAACGTCAACTGGAGCATAATGCAAAAAAACAGCGCGAACAAACGGGGACTAGACGAAGAATACACAGGAACAAGCGCTGACTCTCAACTAAAGTTTAATCACAGGAAGCACACTTATAAAAGGAAACAGAAAACGAAAAAAAACACAAAATCAGAACGCATGTGTTACTATGTGATGTCCAGATATGTCCAGAACTTCAAGTGATTTGCGGGATCCTGCAACCGTCCAAAGGACATGCCCGCCGCGTATGTAAAATCCTGTCTTCGGAATGGAGGCACCAAGGCCGGTTTTTCAAGGACCGCCTGAGAGTTGCCTGTGAGCACAGCGGAAGTCCACATCACCATCCTCGTTTGTACCGTGAATGGTGCAAAACCGTTGACGAGTGCACTGAGTTCTTGTGGAGCAGGGTTCGACCGAATCTCCCGTCAAGGAAAGGGACGTCGCAGAAACCAGGAAAAGTGATTGTACTTGGTGATACGCCCTCTACCAAAACCGCATGAAGCCCTTCTTCAGATGGGCCCAAAATTCTGTGTTGAGCCACACCTGCGAGGGGAAGAAAAGGTGACCATGGCGCGATAGATTCTCGCCTGGCACCGGATGAGTCTCGACCCAGGTGCGTAGAGGAATGTACAGCGGTTTTAGCCAGGACCTCTACGGCGGTCAAGCATGGAAAGGGATTCGGATCACTGATTAACTTCCTTGTCTCGAATAACTTGCGACTGGTAACTGCGGATAAAGAAGGGTGTTTTGTAGTCATACCTGAATCATTATTTTCGGATAAAGCATTAGTAGCCATCGAGAAGAACTTTCAGCCGGTCTCGGCGAAGTTACAGAAGGTAAAAAGCAGAGCGGTGCAACTGCTTGAACAATTGAATCTGGAGCGACTTAAAGGGAGTGTAGTTAAGGCAAAAAGCAGCTGTTTAAAGATTTTCTTCTCTGCTAAGACACATAAAACGGGATTACCATTTAGGGCCATAGTGACGGAAAAGAGCACCTGGCAACGAAATTTCTGGATATTTGCAGAAACTTATGGCAGCTTTATCTATTAATGATCCTTTTAAGGTACCAAACTCTGAGTGTGTCGTCAAGTTTTACAGGCGCATAACCCAGGTTCATGCTCGGCTTTCAGCATTGATGTGGTAGATTTATACTACTCCCTGCCGCACAAGAAATGATGTCTGCTGTTTCTGATTGCATCACTTCGGACAATGATGAAGAACAGTTTATAAGTGTTTGTGGTATTGCTGTATCTGGGTTCCGTGAGCTGTTGTCTTTTTATGTTAAATCTACCTTTGTTGAATGGGAAGGCACACTCTATACCCAGAAAGCGGGGTGTCTGTATTGGGTCTAAAGTAGCGCCTGCGCTTAGTGATATTTTTCTGTCATTCGTGGATAGAGCTATCCAGAAAGATTTGTGTGGAATGCCCGTACCGAATTTTCAGATACGTCGATGATTTTTTAATCCTCATTGAAAAAACGGACTATGCTAAGCACATGTCTACAGTGTTAGAAGCATTTAAAGCTAATGCAGGGGGTTTACAATTCACCACTGAAAGTACCGGTCGATAACCCAGATACAATTTTTAGATTTATGTTTGACTGAGGGGAAGGGACACATGTGTTGGAATTACGCGCCACGTGCCAACAAACCGCTGCTGAACTATAAGTCACATCATTCTAAGGTAGTGAAATGTGGAATTGTTTCATCCTTGTCATCTGCGTTGTCAAAATCTTGTCACCATGCTATGCAAGAAAGCTTTGATAATCAGGCTAAGAGACTAAAGGAAGCAGGATATCCAGCTGAGCTTATCACTTTGGGTTGCAATAAAATAATTAAAAAGCTTAAAGCGCCGACATTGCTGCCGTCTTCACAGAAAGAACAGAAACGGAAAAAGTTCGCAGTCCTTCCCTATGTACATCGCCTGTCTCATGGTCTTAAAAATGTGGCCCATAGGTATAAAGTTGATGTGGTTTTTTCGGCCCCGAACAAGCTCAGTAAAATTTGTTCAGCTGTAGAAAATAAGTCCCGCAACCCCAAGAAATCTGTAGCGTCCTGTGGTGTTAAGCACGCTAAAAGTTTTGTGCCGTGCTCCAAAGGGGTAGTTTATAAAATCCCCCTATCCTGTGGTCAGATATACATTGGGCAAACGGGACGTTGTATTAACACACGACTCGGAGAACATCTCAATTCATTAGAATCTAATCGCTCTACTAATCTAGTTGATCATTGCCGAGAGTGTCAATCATGTTTTCCGTCCTTGCATTTTACTGACATTTTGTACAAACACCCCGACCAGTTGACCAGGGAAATTATCGAGGCGTATAACATGACAAAGAAACCAAGATTATGTGTCAGCCAACCATCCCTGCTCCTGCGTGACTGTGAGGTTGCATATCTGGACATCACATAGTAACACATGAGTTCTGATTTTGTGTTTTTTTCGTTTTCTGTTTCCTTTTATAAGTGTGCTTCCTGTGATTAAACTTTAGTTGAGAGTCAGCGCTTGTTCCTGTGTATTCTTCGTCTAGTCCCCGTTTGTTCGCGCTGATTTTTTGCATTATGTATCACCAACTCGCCCGCTTATCTATCCTGTCAACTGGAGGGCGAGCTAGCCAGACATGGTTCTTGTAACACAGCGCAACGGCTCGAAGCCAAACGAGTAATGTACAAAACACAGCGCTACCTAATAACAGAACTGTTTCATTCGGGACATCAGTGCTTAAGTACCCGCTGGTATCGCGAAGAAAACACAAAAAAGTAGAGAAAATATCAAGTTCTACAAGGCAGATCATTATGACCGTGCAGAAGTTTGTCGATGCAGGTGATGTTGGCTGGCAAGTATTCGTACTTTTTCTTCCGATATAGGAACAGAAGGGGTGCTTATGTATTGCGCACCTAGCCTCCTAATGTCTGAAGCCCCAGTTATTTCTCTAGTGAGCTGGTCTTTGCTTTTTACTAGAATTTGGCTCTTCTGGAAAATTGGTCGGCATGAACAATCACGACAGTGGATCCCGATATGGCGGACGTCATTTTTCACATTATTGTTGTGCTCCTTATGTCTCTCATTGAAACAGCGACCAGCTTGGCTGACAAACGAGCCACCACAGGACAAAGGAGTCGAATAAACTAAGTTATCTCAGCGCTTCACATATTTCTTCTCGTGCTACTTGAGGTACACAGGAACATCGGGACATGTTTTTTTCAAGTCGATTTACACGCGCGCATAAACTTCTTAATTTACCAGGGGTTGAAGAAACATCAACTCCGGCTTGTTTTTTGTTCTTTTCAGATTGTGAGACAGAACATCATTGTCGGGAATTACAAACACATTCTTTTCTCAGCTGTCTTGATTGGCAGTATCGGCAACTTTCAACTTTTTCAGCATACCCTACGCCAAAAAGTTGATAGTTGGCACTACTGTTAACCAAGGCTGGTCGTTTGAATGAGAGGCTTACGGAACACAAAAAAATGTGAAGATGGCCGTCCGCCATATCGGGATTAATTATCGTAATTATATATGCAGACTGATTTTTGAGAAGAGCCAAATTCTTGTAAAAAACAGAGCCCAGCTCACCAGAGAAATAATTGAAGCGTCAGAGTTTATGAGGTTAGGTGCACAGTCCATAATCACCTCTTCTCTTGCTATCTCGGAAGAAAAATCACGAGTACTTGCAATCCTAGAATGCTTGCATTGGCAAACGTCTGCGATACTAGCGTATATATAAGCACTGGTGCTTAGTGCACATTCTGTTGTTAGTCAGCGCTGTGTTTTATCGTTCCTTGTTTGGCTTCGAGGCGTTGCTCTGAGTCACGAGAACCATGGCTCGCAAGGCAGCCGCTTAGCAGCGCACGAAAACTCGCTGGGGCTGATGTAGCGGTTTCTCTCAATATGCTTCCGCTGCCACATCTGCGAACAGAAATAAAGGGAATTGCACACAAACGCCGCACTTTAACCGCTTCAATGGTGTGCAGTCTTCGGCACTTCGCAGGCGCTAAAACAGCGCGAAGAAGACGGGGGTGGTCGCCATTTTTGCTGGACATATGCTCCGTACAGTGACCAGAGTGCGCGGCGGAGCAGCACCGCTTTCAGCGCCGTCGTGGCGGGTATGATGATACTGGGTAGGCGCACGCGCTCGCCGCACTACCTTCTCGCAAGTCCTCGCTGCGTTTTTATACGACCGCCAGCCGTGTTCTTGTGTTGCATCATGCGCTATGCTGTCCAATGTCGCAAATTGCCCTTTTCTGGTTTATTCCCATTATGGGCATATAGCAATACGGTGTACCCGCCGCTCTGAAGGGCTTAATTCAATTGTCTTCTATTTTATTCCTAAAATTCACTCTTTGGCATCACTGGAACCTAGGACTTCAATGAGTAGTGCATACAATGGTTGTTATGGGCCGATTAGGGTGCATAAAATACGTCGATACCTTTAATCTCTTCAAGGCCTCTTCGTTGCATGGACTTAATTGGCATGCGTTTATTTTTAAGCGAAATTTATTGCCTCAGGCTTTCAGCTGAGCTTTTTTGCATACGTTCGCGAGGTGCTTAGTGTAGTTGCTTGTTGACAAATTCGGCACAAATTCGCAGCCATTGCTCTGAAAACAAAATAAGATAAAATAAGTTGACAACAGCTAATTTGCACTACGGCGAGGTATGCGAAAGCCGCGCAGCACAAGCCAACGCAAAAGTTTTTGGGACATGGAGCTCGTAAAAAAAGCCTGATTGTTTGGCACTCGATCTATGCATCTAGCCTCATACTGCAGCGTGTTCTTTGCACTTGTCGGCGCGACCTTCACAGTGCAGCCCTCAATGCCTGGCCGCGACTCCAGCAGGCGAGAAAATTCAGTTTTTTTGTGATTTCGATGCTCAGAAAACTTTGGTGGGCGTCAGTACGTCCTATTGCCAGCAATGTTTACGGGGTGTAATTTCTCTAATAATAGAAAAAAAAAGTAGCTCTACCTGTCAATCCAGTCGCACGTAATATTACCAGTGGAAGTAAACGCCCCGTCATACATTCGTACATTTCGAGCGATATGCTTGCGTGAATGTGACGAAATACCCCCCCCCCCCCTCTTCCTCTCATTCCGTTTAGTTCTGATTCCGAGAGTACGTACGGGTTTCAGATGGTCACAAAAGTCAATGAAACTAAAGCGTAGCGAGAAGTTGCACAAAAGGCAAAAGTGCGGTCAGATGCCCGCAATTAGAAAGCCGCTCTAGCGCTATCAAAACTCTAAATGCACGCCGCAGGAGTTCTAGCATGTACGTAACTGGAAAGTGTAGCTTTAAATGCACGGCACTACGACTGACGTTGAATTCGACAGAGGTTGCCGACTTGACTGCCCGGAATGCTACAATCTGCTTCTTGGTCTGGCTGCCTACCTGAAAACTTGCACATTTTGATGCCAAGCTTTCTGCCTAGCTGCGATAATTCTGAACGAATCATAACCGGCAGTTGTGTGTTTTGCTTCCTGGAATTTCTTAGGTTATTTTCTCTAGTACTTGCTATCGTCGCAGTGCCGTGAAAGCATCCGATAGTGTGCTGCAGCACGCGGCGCTTCCGCTCCTGCCGACCCAAAGTTTCGTGAAAGCTGCGATAGGTTGTGCAGGGCTCGTGACAAAACTTGACTTTACGTTGTCTATAAGCATACTTACATTACTCACTTCTGGAGTCGCAGTCAATGCCTTGGGTTCGGTCAATAGAAGAGAGATTACTTTTGCGACGCGAGGTTCCGACGTTCATTCTTTTTGTACATTTCATTTAGTCTTTCCTACCTTGTCAGCTAAGCCGCTTGTGCTCTGACTCCTCACAGGAATCGTCCCTGGTTCATGCATGCTGTATGAAACCAACAGCCAACGAGACCCTCCTCCAAATTTTGTTCCTAGCATCAGTTTACGTCTACCGGGACGCCGACTAGATCGCAGGCCACGCATGATATATGGGACCAGCAGTGTACCAGCTCTGGTAAGGGGCTCGACGACGAGTGCGCGAGGCAGAACGTCGGACACCGCGACATGCTAATTTATCCTAACAGCTGTGACTCGGGAATAGCTAGCCGCCGCGTTGGCTCAGTGGTTATGGTGCTGGGCTGCTGACTCGAAAGTCGTGGGTTCGATGCCGGCCGCGGCGGTTGCATTTCGATGGCGGCGAAATGATAGAGACCTGTGCACTGTGCAATGTCGGTGCACCTTAAAGGACCCCAGGTGGTCGAAATTATTCGAAGCACTTCACTACGGCCTCTCTCATAGTCTGAGCCGGTTTGAGACGATAAAACCTCATAAACCAACCAACCGACCATCAGGAGAAAGCTATTGCTGGCGTTAACGAGTACAGCGGTCACCACTACACCCGACGCTTTTTTGAGGATTGCATTCGTCGGCGACATATAATCACCCGAGGGACCACGAATGTGAATGAATCATATACATCACCACTATAATCCAGCACACTGAGCTGCCATCCAGGAGTGGGTATATCCCCAAAGGCACCTTGAGTCTCAGGGTGATGGTGCTTGGCAACTACACGGACCCTTAGCCCCCATATCGAAACTGTCATCCGTACCGTGGCGAAAGGTTGTAAGGTGGAGGATAGAAACCATGAACGGTGGTGATCGGGATTGTGGTCAAACCTCGCCCACAGGCTCCCTGGCTGTCTATCACGTCGGGGACTACGGCACTTTCCTGTGCATAAGACAGTACAACACAGGTAACCTACTAGGAAACGTCAACATACACACATATGCACACGAGCATCAAATAAACCTAATCGGTACCTGAACAGGACCGGCACCGATGTACCTCTACGTAAGACTAGCAGTGAATGTGAACATTTTCCACACTTCCTTATTTTGCACTCCCTGAATGGCATTGCTCCAGCAGCCTCAATGCCAGTCTTCCTGGTTGCGAAAACTCTGGAAAAATTATTCAGGAAAAACTAGAAAGCCACAAAACTCTCCTCTAGTGTCCTACTTATTGAAGTTTCAAAGAAAGAGCACACTAAGACCCTCCTGAAACAGGAGCAGTTTTGCGACCTACATGTGACCATAACTCCACACCGCGTAGCATAAACACCATCCAAGGTGTGATTTATGAGCGTAACCTCCTCCGCGAAACCGAGTCCAATCTCCTCGAAGGCTTCCATGACCAAAGTGTCATCGCCCTTCGCCGCATGACAATAAGACGGAACGGTGAAGAGTTAACGGCACCCCACATTGTCCTCACGTTTAACAGGACACGACTTTCAGAATCGAACGCGGAATTCATTCATTGTAAAGTCAGACCGTATGTCTCGGATCCACGCAGTTTCAAGTGTCAAAAGTACAGCCACGGCTCAAGTACCTGTCGCGGGAAGCTCTCTTGTGCAAAGTTCGGTGCACACAAGGAACCCATCGAAAACTGCAGTGCTGCCCAGACAGAATGCCCCAGCTGTCGCAGGCCACATGCTGCTTACTCAAGAACTTGTGAAATTATCAAGAATGCGAAGCACATCTTACAACTAAAGGTAATAAAAATATCACATTTACTGAAAGCCGGTAGAAGCTTTCGCTCTTCTAGGTCCTGAAGCTCCTCAAGATCAAGGCACGCAGTACAGCTTTGCTGATGCGCGTCTATCTCGGCACCCCACCAAGAAGCCACCGGCTGCACCAATCTTCGCCATCCCAGAGGTCAACTTCTCACAGACCTCTGGGACAACAAAGACTACTGAGAGGGAGTCTTGTCCTCGTCAGATATCCCCAATCGCCTCTGGGTCTTTACCAGAGGCGATAGATGTAACTTAAAACTCCTCAGTGTCTAAGACATTTAATGATTTACACAAAGAGAGGCGGAGTCATCTGAACCACTTCAAGCCGAAAAAAGCCTAATCCTGTCAACCCGCTCATAAAGACGGTGATGTCTAAACAGCCCCCTCTTTTGTCTTCCTCACAAGCAATCATGACTGTGGAGAGCATCATCCATTAGAACTGCCGAGGGTTACTTAAGAACCTGGAAGACATATATGAAATACTTGCACGGTGCCAACCAAACATACTTTGCCTACAGAAAGCACACTTAAACGCAAAACACACGTATTTTCTGAAAAATTACTTTGTTGTTCCGGAAGGACAGAATAGGCAGTGGGCACTCATAGGGGGCCGTTGCCATTGTGACCCAGAAACAAACTGTCTGTCAAAGCCTTTTTCTGGTTACCAATTTAGGGACGGTGGCAATACGAGACCTCATTTTTTGGTGAAAACAGTAACAGTATGCTTTCTGTATATCCCACCCGATCAGCGCCTATCTAGGCACGGGTTTGAACAACTCATTGTCCAGCTTCCGGAACCGATCTTGCTGGTTGAGATTTCAATGCACATCATTCAATAGGGTGATCCACAAAAACCGATTCTAGAGTTGCGCTAATCGGAAGATTTCTCTTGTCCTTTAAATCCTGTATAGTTAACGAAAAAGATCCTATACACTTCAACACAGCGCACAACTCAAACACGGCAAAAGACTATGCTGTCGGCTCTCCATCTGTTTTGGCAACCATAACCTATATGACAGTGACCACTTTCTTAGGTCTTTGAAAATATAGGAGAAATATATTCAAGTATATATAACCCCAGGAAGTGTAAAGAACAGGCGGATGACTGGAAAATCTTCAGAGAACTCTCAGAGTTGCCTCCTTCGACAGTTTCACTCTTTGACATTGAAAAATTGCAACTCTACATTACACTGCAGATTATCGGTGCTGCAGAAAAATGCATTCCACAGACATCTGGCAAAATACAAAACAAACGTGGACCATCGTAGAATCCAAAATGCAAAGAAGCTCGTGAGAATCAAAATAATGCATGGTCGAAATTTCGCAGGTGTCTAAGAGTTGACAATTTCATAAACGTTAAGCGGGCAAAAGCCAAGCGGAGGCGCATCCGTCATAAGTCGAAAAGAGAAAGTTGGAAATTCTTTCTGTCATCGATAACTCTTATACAGACTCCCATAAAGTGCACCAAATAACAAGTGTTTAAAAGCCATAGCGCACACTCAACACCTCCTGTCAGCACTTCTGGTTCACTTGGGCACCAAGCAAATACATTACGGCAGCATTTTGAATACTATTTAGCTCGGCACATAACACAGATTCCTTCCTCCAGTATAAAATGGCGGAGGTACGAAAACCTATCTGCAATAAAAGGCCAGCCACAGGGGGCACCATTCCTCCTTTACCTGTGCAGCAATTTAAGGTAGCACTAAGAACATGGGGTAGTTCAGCAGCCAGCCCTGACAATATCACATATAGCAGGCTTAAACACCTGCACGAAGACACGCTTCAATTTGTTCTATTTCTTTTTATCAAGATATGGTCCTCTGGACGGCTGCCAAAAGCATGGAAAGAGGAACTTATTGTACCGATATTTAAACAAGGCAAAGAACCCACTCCTGTAGGAAGCTACAGGCCAATTGTCCAAACTATTTGCCTGTGCAAACTCATTGTAATCAAGGGTTCGACAGAATCCTGTCTGGCGAGGGGGAAGCTTATTGGAAGCACAAGAAACATACACTCGCCAAAGAAAAATATTTAACACATGACGTTTCGAGACCCGTAAGGGTTCCTTGTTCACAATGACGATGGGCGGAATGGGCCGCTACTTATAAGCGGACTTGACTACACAGTGAGTGGGCGTAGATATCGGGGAGATTCCCTCGCGTCCTGTTGATAGCATTCTTGGTCGTCTGTATGTAAAATGATTAGAGAAGTAATCGTGAAGATAAAGGTTTCATCGGGTCCAAGATTGTGGCGTTCTCCCAGTCAATGGAGTGCTGCATCATTTGGGCATGCTCTGCAAGTGCGTTGGAGGAAGTTCGACCTTTCTTGACGTCATTCTTGTGTTCCCTTATTCTTCTTTTAAAATCGCCTGACTGGCCAATGTATGATGCATCGCAATCCTTGCAGGGGATCTTGTATACAATACCGGGGTAACATGGGCGCTCTAGGCGGTCCTTCACGTGACACAGCTGCTGTTTCAGCTTGCTGGACGGTGCGTGTGCAATTCGAACGCCGTATTTAGCAAATATTTGCGCAGAGCCTCACTTGTACCCCGGGAGTATGGGACAGGCGCGCGTTTCTGTTGCCCAACAAACTGGGGCTGAGCAGGTTCCTAACAGAGCAGGTTCCTTGTAAAAGTGATAAATCGCCGTCTTATGTATTATCTTGAGTTCAATGGCCCCCTTGACCAAAGGCAAGCCGGGTCAAGGTCTGGCTGGCCAACTGCTGACCAGCTTGTTTTATTTTAATAATATGTCCGAGTTGCTTTTTTCCATATATAGACAGCATTTTCTAACTATGTTTTGTTCTGGAGAAGGCATACGATAAGACAATGCTTAATGAAATCCTCCGTTGTCTTTGCTAACTCGAAGTTTGGGAGAACATGCCAAAAACCATACAAAGCTACTTTTTCTCTGAACGCACGTTCAAGGTTCGTGTTTGAAACACCTTGACAGAGCAGTTCACACAAGATAATGGAGTTCCGCATGGATGTGTACTCAGCTGCACACTCTTCATAGTTAAAATGAATTCTCTATGGACCGTGCTGCCTAAAACTATTTCCTACTCTGTATTTGTTGATGTCCAAATAAGCTTCAAGCCCTGTAATCTGGCAATTTGTGCATGGCAGATCCAGTTTGGGGTTAAAAAACTCTTTAGCTGGGCGGATGCCAATGGGTTTAAACTGAACCGTCAAAAGACTGTCTGCGTGCTGTTTTCTAAGCAGTGTGGCACCAGGCCTGACCACAACATCATACTGAAAGGTCAGAGCCTTAGCTTTCGCAAAGATCACAAATTCCTTGATGTCGTAGTTGATGAAAAACTTTCCTTTATCGCACTCATCAAAAAGCTGCGACGAAAATGTATCAAAGCAATGAACGTGCTATAAATCCTCTCACATCAGTCATGCGGTGCGTACTGCAACTGCTTCTTGAGTTTTTTGAGTAGTGCATACCTGCCAGGTATTGACTATGGCTCGGTTGTGTACAAGTCAGCATCAAGGGCTGCTCTAAAGATGCTTGGCACGGTTTACCACCTTAGACTCCGTCTTGCCACCAGTGCTTTTCGAACTAGCCCAGTTCTCAGTCTCTCCGTTTAGACGGACTGGTGGTCACTGGAACGGAGAAGAGAGTTTACAGGTATAACTTACGCTACAAGAGTACAATCCCAAGTGGAGCACCCATGCCGTGAGCTTCTGAGGGACGCAACAAGCACAGAACTGTTTTAAAGAAAACCATCGATAACACCGCCGTATCCGATTCCTGCAGAGCAGCGCTTCATGTCCTTACAGGAAAAATACATGTGCACTGAGTTTTACACTGATGCCTCCAAGTCTTCTCTAGTCTCATGCGCAGCACATGAACCCCAGGTCTTCATTTCAAATGCGATGAACAAATACACAAGCATATTTACTGCCGAATGTTATGGTATCCTCTTAGCCGTAAGGCACATCATAAAAAATAAAATATGCACAACAGTCATTTACACAGACTCCCTAAGCGTGGTAACTGCCTTCTCCTCCGGGAAACTGCATAAGAACCCTGTGGTGAACTCCCTCTTCAACAACCTCTTGTCTGCTCAGAAATCAAAGCTTAAAATTACTGCGTTCTGAGTGCTATGCTAGCGTAGCATACCTGTAAATGGAGCAGCTGATCGGCTCGCAGTGTCAGCAGCTCTCCGGAATACAATGGACATTGAGAAAATACCATGCCAGGACATCAAACTAGATATCAGCGACACGATTCGAGAGCAATGGCAAGGGGAATGGAACGCAGCAATGAGAACAAACTACACGCAGTAAAGCCGAGGATAGGAAGTTATACTACAGAAAAACAAGAATGCTGCAAAAAATTATCTTTGTGCAGGCTGAGGAAACGCCACACATATGCAACGCATCACTCTATTCTAACCAACGCCCCGACATCGCATTGCCCTAGATGCGGTGACCGGGTTACTGTTATCCATGTTGTAATCATGTGTCGGAGGCTACAACCGGAAAGGACACGCCACTTTCCAGAGTTGTACATGCATCAAATACATACACGCCCGTCCTTCTTTATCGGTGACCATCAAATATTTCCTTTAAAAGAAGTTTTTAAGTTTTTGTCAAAGGTATGTTTTCTACATGCAGTTTCTTACCAACATGGACCATAGACTATGCCTCATTTTTGAGAAGATGGCTGTGTTTATTTTATAATCATATATGTCAGGAGCCTTGCAGCCCTTGCCCAGGTAAGGACTTCCTCTAAGGCATTTTGACCTTTTAAAGCCTATACAAGTAGCTTTTAGTCATTTTTCCTCCTCTCATATTACACCGCAAATGAATTTTAGGCCCTATACACCGTGCACCTTTCTTTTGCCGCTTTTTAAAAAGCTCTTACCCAGCACATTTCATTAACCTGAGTCTACCAGTTACCAGCGTTTGGTGCAATTTGGTCTCAGGTGCCTTTGAGCAATAAACATACATCATCATCAGCATCACTAGGAGTGGGTATTCGAGATAGGCGATCAACATTTCTGCGAGCATTGGTCGTCATGTTTGCTTGCATCAAGTAGCCAACGTATTTAGCGCTCTTCACAAGCACAGTTTCAAAAATAAGCTGAGAAAGGCAAGAAGTGAGGTAGGCTACTAAAAGAGGGGCTGGCTCTTCCCGAATGATTCCGTTTCGTTAGGCTGACATGACACCCCGCTTTAATAATGTCATTGCTGGCTGTAAGAATGACCATAAGGAGCTATTTATTGATCATGTTATAGTGTACTGAAATTTCATGCGGGTGTTCCTGTTTCCGGCGGCATTGACAACTTTAAGGGTCCCTGTACATAATTCGCAGCTATTTCTGAGAGTGCTGCGCCTAGCACTGATTTATTTGTTTAATGCGAACTTAGAGTCCTTCATGTAAAAAAAAAAAAAACTTGTCACCTTATGAAGGACATGCGAAAGCAGTGTGTACCCATTGGGCACGAATGAAAATTTGAGAACACGACGACATCCTAAGCAAAGTGCGAGAGACTGGCAGAAGTGTAATGGTGTAATGGCGTTGAAGTGTTGTGAAGTGGCCGGTGAAGGTGATCGTTTAGCGCCGCCGCGGATTCGAAATCCAGACGCGGCCATGAAGTTTTCATTTATTAGTGCGAAACACTCGTACGCTGAACAACCCCGACCATGAATTTTTAAGACCGATCTTACGGTTTTGAGCCGTCGCCTAGCAACAGCGACACCACTTTCTTGTTTCTTGTTTGTTAAATAAATAAATAATAAATATCACTGCGACTGGGATTTGAACCCGCGGCGGTACGAAGAGATCAGCTTTGCTGTCCAGTGCACCAGAGCACTATGCTATCGCCGTCGTTTTTTTTATTACTGCATGGAAATAGTGCCGAAAAGGAAAATCTGAGTATGATTATGCCACAAAACGGCAGGCTGTGTGTTAAGACCCACCAAAACCTTCATCATGCCCACCTTCCTAAACATCTAAAGTCTGAGAGGCACACACATGCATCTGGATAGCTAACTAGGGGAGACAGCTAGGCGGCTTTTCCAGGGCAGCATATACTGCCCGCACCAAAACGCACTGCTCATGAAACGAAGTTTTAGACTTCCGTGGTGATTTGGCTTGACGGTCTATGATACCGCTCTTCCAGAGGCTAGAATCCCATCAACATGAACAGATCACATGCATAGCACAACAGTTTTTTTTTTCCACAGGCAAAAAAAAAACAGATACTGCAGTTTGTGATTTCAATGTCCTTCTTCAGTGTTCGCTGTATATGTCCCAGAAGAGCATAGCATCATTGCACAGAATAAAATAATGATCAATGTTCTCTGGCACATTGCACAGGCGACAATTCACCGCCCATGGCACAAACATCTCCTTACCATGAGGCCATGTCTTGCAAGGCAGCGTCGACGTGTGCAATTTCTCGAAGAACGTTTTTGCCGCAGATGAAATGCACATTCGCCTAATACGTTTTAAAACACTGGTGTCAAGGAACTCCAGAAATGGTTACCGATGCAACGGTACAGGAAACAAATACCCTGTAAGTGCCTGAGTCATCTCCCTTCTGGAGATGCTATAACGGCAGTCTAAAGAAAAGCGCACAGTGAGGAAATTGAAGGTGTCAGGAACTTCCTTAAGGAATCCACATAAAGGTCCCTCACGAGTGTGGCCAGTCGGAGCGAATAGAAAAGGCAAATGAGCACTGAGACGCCTAATAAGCACAGCTACTAAAAAGGATGGTTTGGCGATTTGAAAAAGAAAACAACGCGAAACAAGAAAAAGAAAAAACACGAAACAAGCTGATGCACGAATAAGTGAACAAGGCCTATTCGACCAGACTCTAGAGAAACAAATAGGTAGTCGCGATGCATGGGTTCTCATTGGAAGCGCCAAAAGAAGGTACCAAATATTATGTGGATAACCTGCACTTTCTTCCTCGTACAGTGGAGCGCCTGCAGCGAATAGGCAAGTTCTACAAGTAAAAAATGTTGCCAACGTGAGCACGAACAGACACTGACAGTTCTCTACCCATCCAGGCCTAGGTTTGTAGTATCATGGAGATTATCTGTGAATCCCAGTTGGCTTCGCTGTTGCAAATTTGGTGCACATGAACGCCTAGGTACTGAAGGGTCCCGCAGTCCCAGATTAGGCCACCAAAATGACGGCTTTGCACCTCTAGTGTCCCAATCAAAATCCCTTGAATTTATCTAAATTAAGAGCCGCACCTGATACCTCAAAAAACTGTTCAGTCAAATGTAATGCCTCAAGTACACCCTTTCTGTCAGAACAAAAGAGGGCGACATCATCTGCATAAGCTACAATCTTAATTTCACATTGCACATGAGAGAAACCATGAATAGTTGCGCCGTTAATAATACTGAGGCAAAGAGGGACCCCTGTGCTATCGCCCGCAGCGGATCACGCCTCGTGTTGTTGTTTATGTTGTTGTTGCCTCAGAAGCGATGGTACATACACATGGTGGGGAATGGCCACAGTTTGATGGAGATCCAAAAAGGAGGAATATAATCATCCAGGCTTATCTCAAGCGGCTCATAAGTAAACCTGAGGCATCTGGGAAAACAAAAAAAACGAACTTTTAGGAGATTTCAGTGGAAATTGTGAAAACAAAGACATGAGGATTAGCTGCAACACACTCTCACGCTGTGGATGTTGTTGCCTCAAAAACGATGTAACATACCCACGATGGGGGATAGGCCAGAGTTTGGTGCAGATCCTAACAGGAAATAAAACTTATCCAGGTTTATTACAAGCGGCTCATAAATGTGCATTGCAGGGCTTATCGTCGTCTTCATCCACTTCAATCCAGACCAGATCGGCTTAACCTCGATCAGTGCTTAACCCGAGCACAATATCGTCGCCCGACTTGCTAATGACCCAGCAAAGCAAAACCATAAGCCAACCAGGCTAAACACAATATTTCACAAATCTACTGAGTTTAACTGCGTTAAAACGCTACCAATATTTATTTATTACGTCCTCCGCCCACACAAAATTCTGGCGCCCCTTGCTACGCTTACCTTCTCAGGTAGCCATGTTGATACTGCTGAAGTTTCCAAGTTCTTCCGGTGGTGATGGATATTGAAATTTGGCTTCATGTGATTTGTTCCTTGATGTCACGTGACATTGAAGACGTCACAACTCTGTCGACCAATCATTGCATTTCGTGTCAAAGAACACCAGGGTTCTCCCTAGACGACAGCTTAAATGCTATCGCATTAATATTCATTATTCCATGCAGCGAAGCAGTAAATATTTGCCACCGAAACAGTGAGCATGCAGGGTAGCACGTCTTCTGACAATTTTACGGAGCCATAGTTTTCCACCAGTAATAACTCTTTTTTTCCATTTGAAACGTGATGTAGGTATTCTTGTCTACTATCATGCTGTATGAAATTTTGCACATCCTTGTAAAAAGTGATCGCTTGTATTTTGTGCTGGGAAGCTGACACATTATCTCCCTTGAGTCCTGGACATACTATTTAGGCGGACAAATATGTTTTCAATGGCAACAATGAATTGCGCCTGCGCCTGAAAGGGCCAAGAGAGACAGCGCGAAGACGGGATCACCCACAGCCACCAGGCTGAATTTAAAGTACTGCCCTTTTGATTGATAAGAACCGGTGATATGTAAAATGAAAGCATCCCAAAAACTCAATTGACATGGGTAAAAAAGAATAAATTTATCAAGTCAGAGGTGCAGAGGCGAAATTGTGTGATCTGCGTAGGAAGTTGCGGACTAAATCTGAATGATTTTATACCTACCACGCATGTCCGCATCTGTCTCTTCCTCTTGGGTGTGCTGCCTACTTCTTGATGTCACGGCTAGAACTGGCTCACATTTGGCGGAGTCCAATCTACCGCAGGACTGAGGAACGATAGTGTATAATAATGGTCCGACATCTCCAAGCTGTAGCGGTTGATGACAGCTTTAGTTTGAGGACATTCTAAAAGGCTGCAGTTGAAGAAATAGGGCATTTCCGGATCGCTACCTCATTACGGCCACTCCTTTTAAGTCGGCTTGGCGGCTAATGGCACCGAGTTCTTTTCATTTTGGCTCGTAAATTCGCCTGGCGCGACCAGTTTCCGAACAGAACGCGCAGACCGGTGACCGAGTGGCGTTTGCTGCTTCAGTGCGTCCTTTAAAAATGGGAGGCTAAGCACTCACTAGCACCTCTGGGGCTCGTTTCGGAGCCACGTCTACTCGAACGGCTGGCTCCCGCACTTGCCTACGAAGGCGTATATGGTGGTGGAAGACAGCCGATAGGGTAGCGGTGCGCCGACGAGAACTGCCTGCACCTAGAGTGGGCCATGCTACCAGTTTTGTCTCCCGTGATGTCAGCGAACGAGACACCAATTAAGAAAGAGGTACGGCGTTTGCAGTAATAACGTGGTGATACTCAATCTACAGTATAGCGCTGAGCTCCCCTTGCGCCCAGTTCCCGTCAGGATGGGTGTCAGGAGAGAACACGTGGCATCCTCACTGGTATTCTGAGCGCATTCACGCGAGGTATTCAGAGATTTCTTGTTGGAAGACCTGCGGATGGAATTTAATGGAGGGCTCCTGAAAGTATCCTCCAGTTTGCTGACTACGTTGCCCTGCTAAGAAATCGTGTACAGATAGGTGAGACTAACGACTGAACAAAACCATGGCAATGCTGAACAGCCTGGGAATGAACAAATAGTTCACGATAGGGGGAGAAGTTCTGGTTGTGGTAAGGGAATGCATACATTTGGAGTAAGTACTTGCCGCAGATCCAGACCATTACAGGGAAATAGACAGAACCAGGTTGGGGTGGCGTATACAATAGGCAGGTACTCTCACGTCAAAAACAAAAGCTTAGCCGTGTTCCTCAGCAGGAAAGTGTATAACTTTGCATCCCTATGGAGCAGAAACTTAGAAGTTAAAACTTAAAAATTAAAATGTCCTAAGATAACGCCATTTGCTTCGGAAAGGAAAATGGCAGTATCACGGTAGAACAAAAAAGAAAGATGGAGAGCAGAGTGGGCCTGGGAACAAATGCGAGATAATGAAACCATAGCTTAAAGCAAGAATGTTTTTGGAGTTGGGCAGAACTTGTAGTGCGAAGAGGATATACGCGACGGTCGATCAGTATAACTGAAAGTATTTCAAGAAAACACAAACGCAGCAGGTGACTGCAGAAAGTCAGGCAGGAATATAAGACTAGGAAGCTTGCGGTGACAGGTTGGTTGAAGTTGGCGTGGAACACGGTCAGTTGGATGCCAGTTGGAAAGGGCTGTGTCCTGCATTGTACGAAGTACGGCTGGTAGTGGTGTGATGACGTTGATAATGACCCCCGCGAATAACGCGCGAAGACAAGATTCCCAAAACGGTTCCCCTGATCAGAAGTCGCATCGAAAGCAGCACCAGCTTCTTCCTTTCCCTCGCCAGCATTCCCATATGGCTTTTACCCAACAGGAGCACCTGGCCGAATGTGGCGTCATGATACCAACGTTGGTTTATTTGCGGTAAATCTTATGCCATCAAATATTGTTTTATTTGGCGAAGTGAATGTCTCGCGTTTGGTTGCTATACTAGAGCTTAGGCAGCCCGTAACTGCAGTAATGAATTCATGAAACATAAAATTTATGTCAGAAATGGATGGGCCTGCGTCCGGTCAGGACACAGTCCATCGTGAACCTTCACGTAGACCCTATTGGAGCAAGAACAGAGATTGCAAGCCATCAAGGACCGTCCTCCTGAATGCTTAACCACCTCCCCTCACCGTAGTAATAAATATTGAATTAATGGGCCTCAACGCCTACAGTTCAGTCAAATTCACTTTTACATTTTTTTTAAGTAAGCGCTGCTTGCAACACTTATCCAAAGGAGTCTATAACAGTCCTGAAATTGTCGCCATCGCCACAGATGTCGTATTGCTCTCCATACATTCCTCAGAACGTGCGAATGGGGCATTGGAATCTGCGCCAGGAGCTCGAAACAATATGTCGCGGCATATTCGTTAAAACTCCGTTTTCTTTTCGTGTTTATCCTTTGTGTCCTTCGTTTGTCATTTTCCTACATACGCTTTCCGAGACGATACACAGACACCTCTCGCTTGTTTATGGCCGGCGGCGGATCTCCTCGAGCGGCGGGACTGTGGGAACCCTATAAGAGGGCCAAAGGTTCAGACTAGCGGACAGCTCCCCCGTCTGGAGGGGCAAGAGATAAGGGCAGAACAAGCGGAGAGCCCCAACGATGAGGAAGTAATTGTTCGAGCTCTTGCTCCCCTCCTAAAGTATAGTTTGATTGTTTCTTGTTTCTTGCAATAAACGAAGCTACGAAACAGTTACAGCCTACTGTCATTTGAAACGAACAAAATCAGTTAGTTTCTGCAAAAATTTTACTTTGATTCGAATGGTGTTTACTTCTCATACCTAGGAAAGCTATAGCAAGGCCAAAAAGCAGCGGCAAATGTAACCAATGCAACCCCGAGAGCGCCGTTCGAGCCCTCTAATCAAATGCATAGACGTCTCTGTTGCCTTAAAATTTATAGACTGAGCAGCTGAACACCGGACTTCTTTCCTTTGCCGAACGCAAGAACATAACCCCCCTTCCTACGGTGTGTACTGTTGGGCTACCCAGACACCGCGCCGTACCTGGCCTGCCCGCTGCAGCCACTGCTAGTTTCACCTAGCAGCTCACGCCGATGACGATGTCTTTTTTGCGAAAACGCAGCTCATTGCTGCGAACACGAGAGAGGTGGGCTTCCCGCAGCACTCCTGTCGACGTGTTCGCTCCTTGGCCCTTTAGGTGCGCATAGATGAACGCCCACTTAGCGTACGTTCGCTCTTTGACCGTCGCAAAGCTATTATTTCGCCTTTTACGCATAACAATTACGCGTACTTGTTCTTGAGCATAGATTGCCTGCTCCTTAAGAGGTTTAAATAATAGATAATATAGATAAATTAATCTTTAATCCTTTAAAGATCTTTATTATATAATCTCTAATAGATGAAAAAAAAATGGTTTGTTTATTCGCACCCTCATGCGAAACACTTTCAAAGTTGTTGAAAACCGACTAGTGCTACCAACGACGTGACTGCGGCTAACATGCCAGGATCGGTGTCGTGGGGTGCTTTCGCTCTGCAAACAAGTGACGGCATCGCGTCGACTTCTCGCAGTGCTCTGCCTCTGCAGAGCGTCACACAGTGCCGATTTCACTGTTATAAATTTTATTGCCGGTCACGGCAGGAGACAATGCTATGAAGTGTACACAGAGCTGGACCGCCTCGTTTCCTTGTGGCACAGCGGACAGCTGAGACCTCCCTTGACCCGCTACTCTGCTGCCCCGCATGGCTGCTCGTCTAAGAGCGGACGAGCGACGACTGTCGGAGGCCGCTTTTGGCGAGCACGGTCCTTCTCTCCGGCAGGATAAGAAAATAACGACAGGTACAATGAATGCGGTGCCTCGCTTGAAAGGCTACGGGGCAGGTGGCACATGTCCTGAGTTGCAAAAAATCTTCACTGCACAACGAAAGATCTGGCCGATTTTATTTATAATACCCATGAAAAGTTAAGGCGATAAACGAGGACTGTCGGACCAGCGCGCACAAACAGGTCTCGGCGTCACATTGACAGGCATTTATGTAACACATCAATGCCCATCACCAGCAAGTGTCCAAGCCTTTTCTTGGGCTTCCGCCAGTAACACGGCTTGTTCATCTTCCGAAAGCTAGAAAAATATCACATATAAGCACACTTCATGGATGAACAACTTCAAAATCTTTCTGGAACGTCCACTGACTTTCCTGACTGCTGCCCACAAATAAGGACACTGAATATTAAAAAACTTCCGGTTGGTTACCACTTCCACACCAAATGATGGCAGTATACCATACCCTAAAAGTGGTAGTTGCATTCTTCCTTGAAGAAAGGATAGCTGCACACAGCTGAAGGTTGAGAGCAGGTTCCTGGAATACTATTTCTTGGCTTGTTCATGAAAAATAGTGACCATCTCCGCATTGACTCTGCACTTGCAGCAGAGTCCTCTAAAAATTCTTAACTGCTTCACAAGGTGCAAGGTCGACATTGCAGATTACAAAAAGCTGCTTCAGAAATTCTCCTTTTATAAAAAATGCGGCTCTTCTCCTGATCGCGACATGGCTCCTGTGACACTCGACCAGCTTCGAACCTGCAAAAAGCGTAATATAAAATTGAGGGGTAACCGCGAACGTCCATGCAACATGAATGCAAAGTTTGATTTTTTACTGGCAGTCAGCACTTAGCTTATGCATCACTTAGTTTAGGCAGTCAGTTGGCTAGTTTATGCATTTCCACACATCTAAGTTGTTTTACCTGTCGAGAGATAGTTTAGCAGGAATCGACGCTATGAAATTAACGTACTCTGATTCCGGGTCATTCAAAGTGGTGTAATCGTCGGAGCTGTCCTCATCGAGCATAGGCTCACCAATCAAATCATCAGCTTCAGATTCAATTCGGGGTGCCATGTTTACTTGGGTGCCAAAATCAGCAGTGCCGCTGCCAACCTTGATACCAGCTAGAAGGTGTAGAAGAAAAATAAGTGTAACAGTGTGCATAAACACAGTTCGCACTGTATTTAGCTGCTTGTAATGGGCGCAAAGGTACATGCTTTGCAGCACACTGTACAGTAATCTTTCGTAGGTATCCTTTCCGAAGAACTGTGGAATGAGTATGCAGCATTCACAACTTATCAACAGAAACATCGCGAGACCTTGCCTGAATTTCCTTTGACTGCGTAATTTTTTTTTCAAATGAGTCAGTGAAGACAGCCTGCATGTTTCTGCCAGTAACGGAGTTTGTGTGGCTGTTTCAGTAGTCTAGCTGTTTGCCTCTGCGGCTTGTGCAACAACCATATCGGCGTCCGGAATGTCTGGTTGTACTTCGTCTGCCAGAGAACTATGTTCAAATGCCGCTGGTGGTGGCGAATTGCCGCCGATGAAAGGCCCAGGACTTGGTGCGTGGCTGTCTTCTTTTGGTTCTGCTTCAGTTGGCACTTCAGCGCTGTCATTAAACAGCTCGGCCAATGTCTGCAAGAACATGACACAGCGGTTCATTACTTTACTTATAGCTAAGGAGAAAAACATCGAGATTTCACTCCCTGTACTTTTATACCACTCCACAAAACCCATCCTACTCTTGCTGTAAAAGCAATTGGTACCGACATAAGTTGTGAATATCAATGTTTTTCCTCTGAGGATCAAACGCGGCGTTGAGCCGGGCGCGAAGATATTCATAACAAGGGGGATATTTTTCATGGATCACCTAACAGTGCCGAGTGAAATGACCACTGAGCTAGGCAAAGGACAGTCATGATGCAGCGTAAGCAGTTTTCGTGTTCCAGTTAAGTCTGCGGCCGACAGCACAATTCAGTAAAGACTGCGCCCTATACCAACTATGGGCGCCAGAATGAACGAGCGGTGGTGGCCGCCGAAGTTGAAGCTTGTTCTGCCGCGGCAATATCAGTCAGCGCTACGACGAAAATGTAACGGTAACACCAGCATCCCCCGCCATACCCCGGCCGTTTGTGCAGCGAGCCGCGTGCGTGATTAATTAGTGACCGGGCACTACTTGCACGCAGTGTTTTTATTCTGTGTATATATGCGCAGTGGTCGCATGCGCATGGTCATATTTCCGGCAGTGCCTGTTCACTCGCGCACAAGCAGCGCATACCTGTTTACTTTTTCTACTTTGTAAATAGCGTGCACAGCTCTCCCATTTCCTCTCACGCTATCGCTCTCCTCTGTACTTCTTCCTGCCCCTTTGACTTCCACCGAGAGCAACTAGGATGCTTTGTGATATCCCGTAGCAACTGCCCAGCGCGTAACGTCGCCACTCGCACTCGTGGCTTCCGCACAGCGCACACACCCTTGCACAGATTTGCACATCGCGAGGCGGATGTGGACGCGACAAGCGCAACTACTCCTCAGACAGCAACTACCCCCCACCCGCCCCACCTCCTTTTTCACGTTGAGATGAAATTGTATACGCCTACCTCTAGTCTACTTTTGGCGAATGCTTGTCGTGGTGGTGGGGACGCATTGGAACAGACAGAAAGGACTGCGCCGGGCTTGAGCTGTGCGGACTTCTCTGATATGCCCATGCTAAGCTCGGGCGATACACTCTGCAAATTGTTCGTGTCGCGAAATTGGTGCGAACAGACCATGCTTGAAAGCATGGTTCGCATGACAGCAGCCACCTACTGAGCAGCAAGCTTCTTCTCTTTGGGCAACCGATGGCAACTAACGTCATCGAAACCGCTCGTGTTTGAGCAGCCATAGACCGAACAGGAGGACGGCATGGTACTGAAAGCATTCGAGAAAAATTCTCTGCAGCTTATGTACAGTTGCACACAAAAGCACCGAAACGAACACCGAAATAGATCACGGCGGCAGCAAAACTATAAAAAACTATTGAGCGGAAGTGAAAAACGTGCACGTATACAAAAGATGACGTGGCTTTCGCTTCGCTTGTTTCCTTTTTCGTTTCTCTGTCCACGCTGCGCCCCCCCCCCCCTTTCCTTCGGTGTCGCGCCGAGTGGCGGGGCAACGGCCAGTATTTAATCGATCATTGCGAACCTGCTGGAGCATAAATTGCGGAAAAACTTCAGAATTACAAATTCTTCACAACATGATTCCAATGAGCGAGCGTCCTTTCAATTCGGTAACCGTTGCAGCTTCTTTTTCAGGGTAAAGGAAATTATTCCAAGAGAATAAGGGAAGCGCAGGAAGGGGTGGCAGTAAGTTAGGTAGGCGGATGATATTAAAAAAGTTTGCGGGGATACGACGGCTGCAGCTGGCAAAGGAAAGGGTTATTTGGAGAGGTATGGGATAGGTGCTTGCCCTGCAGTGGGCGCGGTTAGGTTGATGATGGTAGTAATGATGATGATACCATTATTTCGCAACGCAGTGTAATTGGGGTATCAAGACCTATGCGCTCCGTTTAGACAACGTTGGTGACCGGTAATACGGAGTTCCAAAGCAGATGACGGGCACTAAACTTCCAGCTAGTGCAATCCGTGTTTAATGTACGATTCATTGGAATGGAGTGTTGGACGATTTGGTGCATAGTTACAAAGAATAATCCAGCATCGTCCGGTGTTCTTCACTGTGGCTGCATCTTTTCGGGTAGCTTTATTCTGGGAAATTAGTGCGCCATGTACCAGTTGTGCGATTAATTTCAACCAGCACCAATTGTTTGTGCAACACAAGCAGGCTTTAGTGAACTACCATCATCATGAAATCAAAGCGTCGAGAAAGATGATCATATTTGAATACACTTGAGCACTGGTTGAGCGCATTACACCGGAAGTTAAATGTTGGTAAGTGCGCTACCCTTGTTTTCCCTCTATACACTCCTGTAGTGGTCTCTCTCACTTGCCAGTTAAAAATAATACCGCAGGTTCAATCATTAAAATACCTAGGGGTCATTTATGACAACAAACTCAGCTGGCGACCTCACATTGACCATGTCGCGGCGAAAGGGGCTCGTGCCGTGGGCATGTTACGGAGACTATGTCATCACCGGTACGGCATGCGCAGAGATTCGCTATTAATGATCTACATAATGTATGTAAGGCCAATTTTAGAATTTTTATCAGTGTTGTTTTCAGGCTCGGCTACATATAAACTTCGTCCTCTCGTCCTTTTAGAGAGGGAAGCACTTCGCATGTGCCTCGGCCTTCCAAAATTTGTGGCTACCAATGTGCTGCACCTTGAAGCCCGCACTCCGGCTCTCTTATCACGACTTCAATTTTTAACTGTGCAAACTTACCTCAGGATCTATGAATCCCATTTCCACCGTTCCCAAAGCATTTTCTGTTGTGAGCCGACCTCCTTTTTTGGTGTCCCCTGGTCTCGTTTCAATTCCCCTCCGCTAGTGTTTGTGCAAAGATTACTTCAGCCTTTAGATGTAAACATTTATGATATCCTTCCTGCGCATCACAATGGACCCGCTATCCACAATGTTTTCGACGACATATTCCCAGAAAATGCAAAACTTTTGCCATCGAGTATTCTAAATGGTCTTCAAGAAGATCATCTGAGGACCCTACCTACAGATATAGCAATAGCCACTGACGCATCGCAATGCAATGAAAAAGCAGGTGTGGGAATATTATGCTCGCATTTAGACTGGTCCTTTTCACTGCGCCTTCCAGATTTCACCCCTATTTTTTAAGCAGAGTTTCTAGCAGTTGTACTTGCTCTACGCAAGCTAGACCCTTCTATTACAGCAGTTGCAGTAATTACTGATTCTTTATCTTTGTGTTCGTCCCTCGCCGCACATGTTGACGGCCCCATTTTAACAACTTTCTTATCCCTACTTCCTCCGCGTTTGAGCCTTGTTCATTTAGTATGGGTTCCCGGTCAAAGCAGTGTGACAGTAAATGCGATTGCTGACAAATCTCGCAAAGGCTTCCCTCAGCGGCCCAGTGTTGCCAATCATCCCGGCTACAGCCTATATTACAGCATCTAGATTTCGGCGACGTGCGTGTTTATGCACGCAAGACACAACGCTTTTAAGATCGGCGGATTATGAGCACCTTAAATATTATTGGAACAGAAAAATTTGTTGCTCTCAGCAGCTTAAAAGTATCATTGACGAGGCCGCGCTGCCGCATCGCCCCTCTAAATTTCTATTTACACAAGTCGGGTTTGGCGCTCTCTCCCCTTTGTGCATTTTGCCGTGAGCCTGAATATATAGAATATTTTTGACTGTATTGTCGCCGATTCAACTCTCTGAGAAAAAGGTTGCTGGAGGAGCCCTTGCAGCATCTTGGCCTCAGTTTGAGCAGCCCGCTCTTGCTATCATTTGGCGCCAACACATTTGGGTTCAGCCACAGATCTGTTTGTACCGCTTTTGTAAATTTCCTGATAGAATCTCATCGACTGCCTTGATAAGTGTTCCAAACTTTTCTTTTCTATCAATTATTACATTTTGACTTAATCATTATTATTTAATCCCTCTCTTTATTCTTATTCTTATAATTTTGAAATCAAAACTCTCATCCCTTTTCTGTTCATGAGGAACAATTCACCGGTGTTGCGCTCCCACGGGCTTTTCCTTTTTATTACCCGCGTTAAGGTGAACAATCACCCGATTCTTGGCCGATCCCCCAGTGTGGGTATGCGCCATCTTTTGATAGGCTAACAACAACAACAGCAAGGGAAAGAGCGCAGGGAGCCGCGGCAATGAGAAGACGAGGGATTGGCTAAGTATTGGGCGGCTGGTCCTGTTTTCCTTTTTCCCCTGTATCTTTGCACTGTTTTTCTTGTGTGGATTACGCACGCGGTGAGTTTGTAAACCTGAGGTAATGTCTACGCTGTCTCCCGGCCAGGGGAGCTCCCCCGGGTCAGCTTCCCTACCGCCTCATGAGATGCCTCTGGAAGCTTTTCAATGCTCTGGAGTCCGCAGCACTCCTGTGGCGCTGGTGCCAAAGCATGGCGGTGCTATAAAAATCAACAATCCTGGGCCTGTTCGAGCTGCTCTCCAGGCGGCCACTTTCCTTTATGAGGCAAAACTGAGGTAAGGCAGTTAGGACGTGGCGGGATTCTGTGCCGTTCACCAGACCTGTCGTGCGTAAATGATCTTCTTAACTGCTCTTCTTTTCGGTCACTTTCGGTAAACAGCTTCCTTCTGTCTCATCTGGTCTCTAGAAAAGATTTGGTTCGCGGTGTAGACACTTGCTTGCCTCCAGTTGAGACCCTCGATCTCCTCTCTGAATCGGGTGTTGTTGCTGTGTATCGCTGCAACTGGGAGGTGAACAATGAGCGCGTGCCAACGGAAACGGTTATTGCCACTTTTGCGGGTACTGCCTGCCCCTCAGAAATAAAAGCATGGCCCCTAATCTTCCGTGTAGATCCCCTTACGTCTAAGCCACTGCAGTGCAGCAATTGCTGGCGATATGGCCTTAGTGCTCGTGGCTGCAAGTCCACCTTGCGCTGTTGAAAATGCGGCAATGGCCATCCATCAAATTTATGATCTGATAAAAATGAGAATTATTGCCTTTGTGGTGGATCTCACGCTAAAAATCCATGGATTGTCTTGCTCGGGATCATGAATTGCAATTCTAGACATAACCGACCGGAAACACTGTTCGCGGAGTGAAGCAATATCAGAAATTAAAGAGACAGCTCACGGCTATGCAGGTGTGTCAGCTCGTTCAGGAGCGACACTAGATTCGTCTATCTCTCAGGCAATAGTGACTGCCGTAGAAGCCTCTATGGCTAAGATAGTTGGCAGGATAGTGTGCACTCTGACAGAGTACATATCTAATGCTCTGTAAACGCAGATTACCCAGGTCATGCAAATTGGAATTACTTCTGCCATGTCAGCTATGCCTTCGTTATTGACCCAATATTTCTTGCCTGAGCAGTCTCAGCTCCAGGAACAAGTTACACTGTTTCTCCACTTCCTCAGTCCCCTCATTCAAATAATGCTCCAATCATTCTCGATGTGGAGATGGTGGATTCGGATACGCGAATCCTCAAACGCAGAAGATACCCCTTGTCCGACCCTTCATCTTCACAGCCTCAGCCGAAATCAAGGAAGCAAAAGATTGGATCTAAGCCATAAGAAACTATTTTAGGGCAGGCAGTTGCTGCTTTCCGGATTTCTAAACGATAGAGGAGTTCTCCAGTGGAACTGTCGGACACTTCTTTCAGCTTCAACAGACTTATAGTACCTTATATCAACATAATCCAGACTTAATTATTTTACAAGAAACTTTGCTTACATCTGAAAAACACTTCCATATGCAAAACTATACTTCATTTAGACCTAATCGACAGTCAAGAGCAGGAGCCTTACTCATAGTAGTTTCTTCTGAATTTTGTCACAGGGCAAAGATTACTTTTCAGTCCTCTACTATAGACTGTGAGTTATTGGCTTCATATATTGAAATTCTAGAGTGTTATTCCTTTTTATTAGTAATTGTTTATTTTCCTTGCGGTGTGCAGGATACCAGGCTGCTAGATCTCCTGCTCCTTAATTGTCAGAAGTCAGTTCTCTTGGCCGGCGACTTTAATTCTCATCATGTGTCGTGGGACTTTAAGACAGATTTCTGTGGTAAGCGCCTTTGGGATTGGGTTATTGATAGCAACCTTTCGTGCATAAATTCGGGTTTGGCCACATTTCTCCACGCACAAATTCGATCTGTGTTAGGTTTAACTTTCACCAGCCCTTGTGTCCCTGTACTCAATTGGCCGACTGTGGATTATACAACAGCTAGCGATCACATACCTATCATTTATGATGTTAATTACAGCTTAACTCCGGGGAGCTCTCAGTTGAGGTCATATATGAACTATGACCAGTTTCAGTCCTCTTTGGGCTCCACTCTTGCTTCAGCGGTTACTTCTGCTGAAGAACATACAGCAAAAGGCATATGCTTGGCTATTGAGGAATGCCGAAAGAAGTCCGAATTTTTGGTACGTACATCAAGAGACAACACTTCAGCTAGATGGCGGAATGCAGATTGCTCGCGGGATTACAGACGCAGAAAGGCTGCATGGAAGAAGCTCCTACACAATCAGTGCCCAAAAATCGACATGATTATAAGTTCACTGCAACTACTTTCAAACGCACAATGTCACAAGCGAACGAAAATTATGAATCCGAGCATTTCGATTTCCTAACAGAATCAGTAAATCGTCGCGTACTTTTCAGATTCTTAAGATCGCGGAAAAAAATTTCGGTTTAAGAAAATTCACCCTCATGTGTTTTGACCGCCCAAGAAGCAATAGAAACAGTTGAGACAGTTGCTAAAGGATTAGAGCATCGTTTCTCGTCTGTACTTCCTTTGCTCTCCACGTTTTTGCCGTCAGTGGACAAGATTCATCATGTCCCCCCTATTACCCTTCCCGAGCTTTCCATGATAGTGTTGAGGTTACCACCTGCTGCTGCTGGCCCTGATACGGTAACACCAAAAATGTTAAATCCTCTTTGAGGAGTCCTCTACCTCCTTATTGCACCTCGTTGATTTTTCAATCAAATATGCATTGATTCCTCCACAGGGGAAAATCGCCAAAGCGATCCATTTACATAAAAACAATGGTGGTGGCTATTCTCTGGATAGTATTAGACTTACTTCATTGACATAAAACGTGGTTAAGGTAATGGAAAGGGTCATACTCCTACGTGTTTTGGAGTTTGAGGACCGCAGTAATATCCTTAGTATCTGTCAAATTGGTTTCCGTCAAAAATGTTTCATATGGAATGCTCACACCGATCTTGAGAGTCGTATTCTTCTTGCGCGTCACCAAAAAATGCATGCTGCGTTGGTGACATTAGATGTAGCCAAAGCTTATGACAGCGTATAACACTTCATATTTTTGCGAATATTACATAATCTACAGTTTCTGTATAACTTACTTGTGTGGATATCTGCGTTCCTTGAACAGAGTTTTTTTCTTATACTAAAAGGTGTCAATTCTGGAAGATATAAACAGTTCAGAGGTGTTCCACAAGGGGCAGTCCTGTCGCTTGTGCTATTAAATATTCTAATGAGCTCTATTCCCAGCCATCAACACATTCGCACGTACGTCTATAGGGACGACACTGCAGTTTTCACTGCTGCAGGTGGCATTCAATTTATTTGCACCTGCAATCATACCTGAATTTGCTTGTAAGTTGGTTGTGTGACTTACGTCTCACCTTGAATGTAAACAATTGCGCTGTACTTGTTTTTCAAACGAAACATCCTGCTCATCTGTCTGTCATTTACCAGCGACAAAATATTCCTCATGTAAAGTCATTAAAAGATATTGGTGTCATTTATGATGACGGCATCACATGGCGCTCTCACATTGACCATGTTGCAGTGAAAGGGACTCGTGCTGTGGGCCTGTTGCGTAGATTAATTAATCCCCGGTCTGGAATGCGGAGAGATGCACTTTTGCTGATTTATGTTTTGTATGTCCGACCAATTTTAGAATTTGGATCTGTGTGGTTTTCTGGTACGGCTGCTTACAAAATTCGCACGCTTGTTCTTTTGGAGCGGGAAGTGCTTCAGTTGTGCCTTGACCTCCCTAATTTTGTGGCCAATAACGTGATTTATCTTGAAGCCTGCATTCCTCCTTTATTTTCTATATTTCAATTCTTAACTGTTCAGACGTACGTACCTAAGGATATATGAGTCAGATTTACACCGCTCCTTGTCTGCTTTTTGTTGCCACCCGACTTCCATTTTTGGAGTCCACTGGCCTAGATTTCATACCCCGCAGGTAGTTATGGTACAAAATTTGCTTGATCCTTTAATGTTTTTTTGTATAACATCCTTCCGACAAAAACAGTGGGTTCTTTTTAGAAATTATATAGGATCACATTTTCCCGAAAAACGGTAAGCATTTACCACCCCGCATTTTAAATCGATTATTAGACCATTTAAAAACATACCTATTACCTTAACGATAGCTACTGACGCCTCACAATGTGATGAAAAAGCATGGGCGAGAATATATTGCGCGCTTCTAGATTGGTCTTTTTCTGTGCGGCTTCCCGACTACACCGCAATTTTCCAAGCGGGGTGTCTGGCGGTGGTGTTCGCTCTTCGCAAATTAGAGCCAGCGTTCTCTTCAGTGGCTGTCATTACAGACTCTCTTTGTGTTCATCCCTTGCTTCGGCTGTGGATTCACCAATCTTAAACACCTTCCATTCATTACTCCCTCTACATTTGAGCCTTCTTCACATGATAAGGGTGCCAGGTCATAGCGGTGTGACAGCCAGTGAAGTAGCGGACTGCCTAGCAAAGGCGTCTCTGAATGGCCCCGCGCTACATGTCGTTCTGGCTACACCGTACATCAAAGCAGCGAGGTTTCAAAGACAGACTTTGTTAAGAATGACAACTGGATTTCTTTTTGATCTGATGATTTCCCGCACCTGTAGTATTCGTGGAGGATGCAATCATGCCATTCACGTCAGCTTGAGGTATATTTTATCGAGACTCGGCTGCCGGATCCCACCCTTAAATTTTTATTTGCACTGGTCTTGGTTGACGCTTGTCCCGTCTGCGTATTCTCTGGTGAGCACGAAACCATAGACCATTTTTTTGTTTTTTCGCCGGTACACCATGACGAGAAGACGGTTTTTAAAGAAATCACTACAACAGCTTTGCCTTTGTTTGAGAAGCCCATTCACATTGTCGTTTGGAGGCACCGTACTTGAGTACAGCCACAAGTCTGTTTTTACCGCCGTCCAAAATTTTTTCATGGAATCAAATCGGCTACCTTGGTAGTTTTTATATCTTTCAATATTATATTTATTCTCACTATTATCATTATCATTTAACCACTCGATTATAAACATCAGTCTAGATCTCCTGCGTGCGTTATGCATTTCTCGTTTCATTTCACTATTCATTTTTGTTTACTTCTTCCTTCCTCAGCATTAATTTTATTTTCGTGCAGGAAATATTTATCCGAGAAACTCTCTGTCCTCCCATTTCTTGGCCAATCGCCCTATGCGGGCATATGCCATTGTATGACGGTAACAAAAACAACAACAGCAGCAGCAGGGTGCCAGACGTGTGATTGGCCTCGCAAGCACCCGTCGCCGCGAGTTGCGGCTGCTTCTGCTGTTCTGTGGAGTGCCGGTTCCTGCTGCTGTTCCTGTCTTTGATCTTGTTGCCTCCTCAGAACTCCCTCTTCTTCCATCTATGGTGAGACCGTTCCACGTATAGAGGTTTTGGCCAGGTGTTTTTTTTATTGGTGCACCGATAGTTAGGTTCTATGTCCCCTTAGGCCTCGTGCAATGTCTTCAGCTTCCTCGGGTTGGGGTCCGGCTTCCTGGTTCGCCAGCCTGCCGGCCCAAAGTTTTCCCTTGGATTCTTTTGTTCGGAATAGCCCCAATGACATCAAAGTGGCGCTTGTACCCATTGAAGATGGAGCCCTAAAATTGAGAAATTCTAAAATGATCCAAGAGCAGCTCAAGGCCGCCACCTGGAAATCTCCGAAGTGCGCCCTTTCGGCCGTAGGGGCATTCTGTTTCGATCCTCGGATGTGCAGTGCTTTCGGAGTTGCTGCACTGCACATCCTTCGCTTCATTTCCTTGTTAAGCTTTTTATTCCAGAGCAACTCCCATGTTCAAAAGGTATCATCCGCGGCGTGGACCCATCAGCCTTCCTCAAGAACTACTTGACGACTTTCAGGGCGCCGGTGTTGGCGTGTTATCAGTTTACCGCTGTACCAGAGATGCTAATGGCTCACGTGCGCCGACAGAGTCTGTTATCGCAACGTTTTCAGGATATTCTTGCCCGTCTGAGCTTAACGTTTGGCCCATAGTGTACCGAGTCGACCCTCTACATCCTGGTCCGTTGCAATGCAGGAATTGCTGGCGCTTTGGTCATAGCAGCAAAACTTCCAAATCTGCGACGCGTTGCCGACTATGCGGGGAGAACCATTCCGCAGGCCTCCGCACATCTGAGGGTCCCATTTGCAGCCTCTGTGGCGGCGTTCATACGGCTTATGATGCTGGCTGTCCCAAACGTTCAGATGAGCTGAATGTTCTAGACGTCATTCAGCAGAAAAGGTGCTCTACAGCTGATGCTTATGCACAATTAGACTGAAAGAGGCAGTATTATGCGGGTCTTGCTAGGTCATCTGTGTCTAAGGCAGAGGCGTTGCGTACAGTATGAGGTGTCACCTGTCGAGAAGGCTCTTGCAGATGTTGTGGACCGTATGTTGGCTAGCTTCAGTGAAGCTCTATCCCAGGTCATTTCAAGTCAGGTTGCTCATTCAACTGTTGACCTTACCGATCCATCAACTAATCAATTCCATTGCCTCTCTGGTGTCTCTGCCCTGGCTCCTATTACTACTGCGTCCTCGGCTGTGCCTGTACATGGCGCCGGGGATACCAACCTCTCTATCGTTTGCACTACGGTCGTTGGGATGGCGAATCCTTCGCAGAAGCGTCGAGCTCCTTCCTCTCCGTCTAAGTCTGCCCTCACAAGCAACAAAAGCAAGAAGGTTCCCCAGTAATCCACATAAAACTGATGTGTTAAAGAGGCTGTCACAGCCTCTCTGGTTTTACAGTAACCATGGTGGGGTTAAAAGTGCTAAAGTGGAATTGCCGTTCAGTCGCGTCTTCTTTTCACAATATGCAGAACCTTGTCTCACAATTCAACCCAGACATAATTTTACTACAAGAATCTTGGATTACTCCTATTAGGTCATTTTCTCTCATACTTTCCGGGTATTCCGAGCCGATCGCAACTGCGGCCGGGATGGTGGATTGTTACCGTTAATTTCTTCTGAATTTTTTCATCGGGCGCATGTGTCACACCAAATTCAAAGACCACACTGCGAATTGCTGGCTGTTGATATCGCAATTCTACAGTATGCTCCAATTTCCGTTGCTAACATTTACTTTCCTTCAGGTGTCCACAGCACTGATAATTTAAATGTTATTTTGCGGTCTAACAATACAGTGATGATTGCTGGTGATTTCAATTCTCGTCACGTAATTTGGGGTTTTCGGACTGATGCATGTGGGTAGCTTCTTTGGTCATGGATGCTGGCAAGGAACATGCGTTGCTGTAACAGTCCAGGAGTTACTTTGATGCGTTCTGATTCTCGGTCTGTCATTGACTTATCATTGACAGTGAACGGGGTGCAGGTTTCTTTGTTGTCTGCAGTGGAGTGTGGTACTTCCAGTGACCACTTTCCGATAACTTTCACCATAGCAGCTTCTCCCCCCAGGGCGACTGCTTCTCCACAAAAATTCGTAAACCACACACTTTTCAAAAAACTTGTGCAATCCACTTTCTCCTCCATTGCATCCTCTGATAACTTTGATCGCGCTAACCACGTTCTCTATTCCGTGTTAGGGGTCTCTGGGCGTTCCGTGTTCACGGTGCAATCTACGGTCAAAAATAAACAGCCTTCCCTGTGGTGGAATAATGAGTGTGAGAGAGCATATCTACTTGGAAAGTCTGACTGGAAAAGCCTCTCTCATAACCACTGCCCGCGGAATTAGATAAATTACAAATTTTTCGCGGCTTCATTTAAAAGAGCCATTGGTAAGGCGAAGGAGGAGTACAATGCCAATTTGAACAGTTATCTATCAAGCAGAAATAACCTCAGAGCTTTCTACCGATCCATGGAGCGCAACTATAATACGCCGTCCTCACGTTACACAGTCAGTGGTGTTACCACGTCAAGATGCAAAAAAACAATTTGACCAGATAGCACAAGGCCTTGCTCTTCGCTTTCAAGCGAGGTTGGTGGTTCCATTCGTCCTACCACCTCTGCGTGCAGACTTCATTGCGATTACCCCCCTCAATTATTTTCTATTGTTACTGGCCTCAAACCTGAAGCTTCTGGATGCGATGGGATCTCCGTCTGTATGTTGTTGTCTCTTGTGGAAGAATTTACCTTTGATGTATTGTATATTGTTAATGTGTCCCTAGAGACAGCTTGGCTGCCTCCTGAATGGAGAATTGCGAAAATAATTTTACTTCTGCAAGATCCAAAGAAGGGTTTTTGCCGATTTTCCACTTGTCTAATTTAGTTAAACTTATTGAACGCATTGCTCACAGCTTTCTTACAGATCACGTTCTTAGAATACAAGCCTTCAGTGCTTCTCAGATAGGGTTTCGTAGGGGGTGCTCGATTTGGACTGGACGTTTAGATTTGGAAAGTAGAATATGGTTGCAATGGAGAAGAAAGAGGTCGCCGTTTTAGTAATTTTGGATATCGCTTAAGCATATGACAGGCGCACAAGGAACGTGTGATCCCAGTTTATAAAAAAAGCTGTAATGTTATCTCGCGCGAACTGTCGTCCGATCTCGATCACAAGCACGTGCTGTAAAATGCTGGAATATGATATAAGCTCATATCTTCGACCACACTTAGAAGACAAAGAGGCGTTATCCGATTTCAGCACGGTTCTCAGAAAGTCTTGTCAATTGTCACACAAGTGTAATCGAATGTGCATGAACTTGGGTATATATTAGACTAGAGCGGTCAATTAAATTTTTTGTTTCTAAACTTTTCCAGATCGTTTGACCGGGTATCCCGTACTAGACTGCTGTTAAAACTGAAATATATTGGTCTTCCTCCAAGTATTGTTCACTGGATCAAAGCATACCTTACTGACAGGAAACAGTATGTCACCATTAGAAACTGTTCTCGGATGTTGAAAGTTACTTCCGGTGTGCCCCAGGGAAGTGTCCTGGGCCGGCTCCTTTTTTTGATTTTCATCAATGATTTGGTAGATATTCCTACGCATGCGTTAGCCCGCTTACTCGGTGAGGACTGTTGGTTGTTTAAAGAAATTACTACATGCAATAAAGATAAGAAACGTTACAGGGCACTTTAGAAGCTGTTTCGGACTGGTGTACAAAGTGGCGTATGCAATTAAACATTGATAAAACAGTACTTTCAAGAGTAACAAGGAAGATACATCGTTTACCTTTACAGACAAGATTCAGAACAACAATATCTCAGAGGTTGAGTCATATAAATATTTAGGGGTTACGCTCACAAATAAATTAAATTCGTCGAAACATATATCAGAAATTTCTGCTGCTACGCTTCGCAAGCTTTGGACTGCTCCTGCCAGTACTAAACATCTTTCATATAACAACTGGCAAGGCTTAAACTCGACTATGCGGTGGGTGTATGGGACCCACATAATAAAAAAGATATAGTACAACTTGAGCGTGTGAAAAGTAAAGCTGTGCGATTTATTTTTAGCAAATATACACGATTTTAGTTTCGATACCTGCTCGCCACTATGTCTTGTTTTACCCGAGTGCCGATTGCCGCCGACGCCATCATGGGCTGATAACGAAGCAGCGTGTGATTTCTGGCAATGTCATCCGCCCGTCCTACTCCTGGCAAGAGTAGAAATGGTGCGTAGGGGTTCACCTTGTGTTAATCCTCGTTTGCGCTATGCCATTAGCGCCTCCAACAACCAGCGCAAGCAAGCGACCATGCTTCGACGGAGCGAACGAACAGCATCGGCGAGTGCCATACTCGCTGTTCACGCGTGTATTTTTTGTCGCCGGTTGCCTGTAGGGCAAACGTTGCACAGTGTTGCATAAAACGAAAACGAGATGTGCTGAAACTCAAGACAGCATAAATCAATCGAATATCTCGTTTTCCGTGGAGCATAGTTTCCAACTAACGCTTGCGCTGCCTGCTTGGACATGACGAGTGTGGCGATTTAGATGCAGAGCTTAGGACAGAGTACTCCGTTCAAAAACTGAACATCCGGGAGGCAACAGCCAGCTCTGTAACCGAAGCAAATCCACGTCTGATCATTGCAGTTTGTTTGTGGCGATACGCGCGATGAAACTGAAACTCGCTCCCTCCTGCGGCTCGCGTAGGGCTGTTCATGCTACGAGCGTTAAAAGCCAGTTCACTGAAAGCAACACGCATTCTTGCCTACTCTGCTCCCGCCAGTACTCACTGGCCCACAAACACCAGAAAATGTGTAAATACATGGACTGAAATGTTTGAACGCTAATGGAACGCTTTTACCGCTTACTGACAGGCCGAATAGCCGAACCTGTGTTGAGAATTCCAAAATCAGTCGGGTAGTGGCACTGCTCAAGTTGTGGCGTTTGTCTTATCGCTGGCACCGTCATGCATAGTGGATTTCTTACAGTGCATTCGATGTGATTTCAGTCCAATGATTCATTACAATGCATGGCAGAGTTTGCCGTCCCGCGCATGCCGTATGTTGGTTCTTCTTACGTTGCCCTGGCTGCATGTATGAATTTTCACTTTGCAGTTGTGTAACAGTTCGTGTCGCCGCTATCATTATTGCCACGTGGAAATGAAAGCAGTATATTTGAACTAACAGCATGTTTTTTTTTCAGGTGGCGATGCCCACACGCTCCCGATATTCGTGAACATGTGGAGTATCGAAACGAAGTTGTGGCCACATATGCGAAGTTCTTACATCGTGTGCTACCCAATTAAAACATCTTTGTCAAGACCATCCAAAAGCTCGATCTCTTAAAATTATGTACAGAGTATAGTTTGGCAAACCACGCGCTGTGCTTCGTTCCGCGCCCGATATTAAGCACGGGCAATGGGTTTGCTTCTGTCTGCATTTCATTCACAAAATGCGCTGATGCCTAAGCTTGTTGTTGGCGCAAGTATTTTCTGTTCTCCAACTACGTCTACTACTAATGCAACTCGGGGCAGGCGGGAAAGCGGTTAAGAAACAGACATCGCAGACACACTGAGACCTTCGCATAACATGGTGCACATACATAGTTGCGGATTTTTTGTTTTCTTTTCTACTTCCGTCGAATATTGCTGCAACCGGCAATAAAGCATTGATGTCTACAAGACGTTGGCTTTCCGTACAACATTGCATATTTTGTTGTACAGACCAAACAAGCCCTTGACAGGTGGCTAACAGCCGAATGTTGCTCCGCGCGCCGGATGATCAGCCCAGGGGAGGATGACAACAGTGGCGTGTCGCGCAGCGCACGTGTTTGAGAGTATTTCTCCCTCTCCTCCCCGCTCTCGTGAAATGTTGTATAGAAGGCATGATTCACCATCTAAGCTAATGCAGGAACATAACGTGCACACTTTAGAAACCCGAAGGACGTTTAGCTGCCCCACCTTCCTTAATGCCTGCAAGGAAAAATAAAAATACAGTTGCCTACATGTCTCAACACTCATTGTACCAGGAGGAACAGACACACGCAGACCCTTTAGCCCCAATATTCGCCCGCACAAACACATTTAAAAATAGCTTCTTTCCAATAATTGTATCCGAATGGAATGCCTTACCCTGTCATATCTTTCTGTCTGGTAATTTTGCACCCGAACTGAAGCGTCACCTCCTTACTTCACGAGTTTCTTATTCATCGTTTTTTGTTTATTTTACGTTGCCTGTCTGTTTGTTCACATTTTATTGTTGTTTTTTGTTTATCTCTACCAATATTATCTGCATATGCTTGTAATTTCTTATGTAAAGCTGTTTGAATGTGCCCCTCCTGTTAGGACAGCGCATGGTCTGCAGTATTTGAAATAAATAAATAAAAAGAACGGCGACAGCAAGTCTCGCATGATGCCAGCCAACGCTTCTGTTTCTACTGGCGGGCTTCGAGCAACTCGATGGTGATCGCTCCCATGCCTGCCGTCAAGGACCACGCGGAATGGAGCCAGGTGTCAGCTGGTTCCAATTAGCAAGCTTTACCCGGTCGGAGTATGGGACCCGAAAGAGCGGAGGCCTGAAGCTTCAGCACAACCGGGATCTTTTCCGAAGTCTCCGACGCCGCTGCGACGAGCGAGCGGCCATTATCCCCCCCAATGGTCTTGACAACGGCGGGGAACATAAGGGAATCGATTCCGGTGGCTCTTCGGCGTGCCGAGCACCACGGTGGGCTGGCCGTCATCATCCTCAACCATCGCAAGCATCTCTAAGGAAAATGAACCGCTTTCGGCCCCTCCTCTCGACCTTGCGTTCTGGCCATGTGCGTTGGCGGTCATCTGATGAAGAACAGGTACCAGCAGCGCGTGGGAACCTTGAGCTGGCCAGAGGACATCACCCCGACGGCATCTGGCTCTCTCCCAGGCTCAACGAATGAAGGCGGGTTGTCGGTATGTGCGGTGATGTGAGTTGCGCGAACAAGTGAAAATTTCAGGTCACTCACACCCCGAAGCGGGTGGCCTCAACCAGGGGAATTAAGGCAAGAGGAACGCTATAAAACTCAACAGCGAGTCTAATAAAGAATCCTCCTTTCTGATCTTCGTGCTTTTAAAAATGTAAATAAGCCTACTGTACAGTTTCCTTCTTAACGGAGTCCGACAACTTTTTCGGAGCCGGGACCTGAACGGTGCTGAACGAGTCAGCCTACTCAAGGGCTCCGCCATTTCAAGCAATGGGTTCTTCATTTCTAGCTGCAAATTCAGTCGAACGGAACAAGGGGACACTGTGTCGTTGTCGATTGTACGCCGATGGTTGCCATGTGCCACGCTACCGCCACCCCTGTCACTGTCCGTCTCCTTTGTAGCGATTAGCCCAGAGCGGTCTCGCGTTGACTTTGTCCACCCCTTGCAGTCGCTCGTCCGCGAAGAGGAGCAAGCACCCCTGCTGCCCTTGAACAGTAGAGAATGGATGCCGCCGCGACACGGAACTGTTAGGTGCCGTGATGTCGCATCCGTGTTGTCTTGTCTGCCTGCAGTTCTCGCGAGATGCCGTCGCCGTACTGATGACATCATGAGGAGGTGTTCGATCTTAACAGCGGCGAAATGGAGCCCGACACGCTTCTGAAGCTCGTATTCGTTGCAGCTGGTCCACGCATGGGAGGAGATATAACCATGATGCTGCAGCATTGGCGCCACTCTGTTGTTTTGTTCGAAATTATCTGCTATGCCATGCAGGAAACGTTAACGACGTGGTCGAGCTTCCAAGTCAGAATCATGAATTAAACAACGCGAAATGCTCACGCGCATCGCCTTACCATCTTAGTTACTGATTTCCTTGGTATTTATTATGGCTTATCGTACCTGCTTTCCTTCAACTGCTACGAGTTTGGATATTTGGGACTGCATCATCACATGATAATTTTTAAATTTAGGTCCAGCTTTACATGCAATTAAAAAATTGAAAGATTCTGAAGTTTCTTTGAAAGATTGCAAATGGGCATCTTGCAGGGCGCTCTAGAACTTTCGCGATGAACATTTTTGCGCAAAAGTGGAGCATAGAAATGAATGAGGGTAACATTGTGCTCAACAGGCAGGGAAGGCAAATCTCCGTGCAAACTACACACGGGCGCAACTTGTGTAGTCGCGAGTAAAAATGATTAGCACGAGTAACGTGCCAAAGGAGGGGCAGCTAACAACGCTTGGCACTGTAGTTACGAACACGCCAATAAAAAAGTGCCAGGTGTGTTTGCAAAGCACGGTGCCCCGCCAACGACACTAGGCGATTTTCGCGACCCAGTGGGGTCATTTTGCTGATCTCAGTTTTTGCTTGCGACTGTGCGTTGCACGTGTCCACCAAGCCTTGGAAGAATAAGACGCAAATATATGGCGGTTTGGGCGAAATGGGCCGAGGCAGAGCTTGTTAAACACTCTTTATTCATCTCACAAACTGAAAATAGCCCTATGCGGACGAATATTCAGTCTGAGAAAAATAAATGTGGGAGGCATACCGTAGTCGTCGGCCGTGCGACGAATTTTGGGTGAGGGTAGTGGCCAGGGGTAAAAAAAGGGGGCTACTGGGTGGTTCGTGGAGAGAGAAAGACGTCTTCCCGCGAAATCAACGTATTTAGCGCCTCTCCGATTACCGTTAGGGCTGGCTGGGCCAAGGACCAGCGCAGTTCTCTGTTGCGGGAGCGGGCATTCAGAAGCGGGAGCAACAGCGGGTGTGCCCTCCCACCCACCACGGTGTGGCGTTGGCGTTCAGCAGAGATCCCAATGCCACGAGATGGAATGTGGCATGCGTCTTACGCATTTCAATGGAGGCGAGATGAAAAAAAATGCCCGTGCACTGAGTGCAATGGCCGCGTACGTTGGATAGGGCCCTTCGTTTTCTGTTAATACCCGATTTTACCAGATTGTCGCTCCCAGAACGCATTTATTAAAAATGCGGTCAAACTCGATTTCTCCCCGAAAATTAGTTTTCTAGAAGATGTTCGTTTTGCAGTTCACCAAGCTGAGAGCAATGTAAGGGACTTTTATGGCTATCGATAGATCACACTTCAGAGGGCTGCCTTCGGTCAAATCAACTTAAACCGCTTTTAACGCCAGTTTTCATAAGGCGAATTAAGTTAATAATTTCGAAAAGAGCGATTTCAAACCGAGAGGCCAAAACATGGGTACCGACCAGACGTGTTATCGGAGTCACTGTATTAAGCGCTACCCCCGCTAATGACACGCCGCTCCAAGGACCCTGCGCGTTTAAAATCTTTATTGCGCTGTTGAATATTTTCACGCTGTACAATATGTAGTCAGGCCGGTCTTGCTCAGACACGGCAGTGCTCCGTAGGAGATTGTTAACGCACACGAAGAAATATTAGTCAGAGATTAGGAAAAATATCGTAATTGGCAAACACTTTTTTGTCATACCCGCAATTTCCAAGTTGTTTATGAGAGGAGAAAAAACACGACATATGATCTGCAGCAGGGAAACGATCAGCTGTAGTAACTCGTGATGTAAAAAGAATTACGCGAAAAAATTCGAACAATGGCAAATGTTTCCTGAATAATTCCAATTTGCACCCGGTTTGAGCTCGGAATAATGTAGCCAGATTTTTACCCCCCCCCCCCCCCCCCTCAACTTCGCAGAATATCAAACCCGAAAATAAAGGGCGCTGACGTTAAAGAACTGCGGCTGGTCTATATTAGTCTGAAGCGTATCAGATGCGGAAAATGCGGTACGCTTGTGCCCAACAAAGATGAACTCGTTTCGCTGTGTAACAGGGAGAGCAGGCAAATTTTAATATGCTTGCCTTGACAAGGTCAATGCCTGAAAGGCTGCACTGGGCGAAAATCACCGCAGTGCGTTGTCGTATCTTAGTGCAAGTTTGCTTAACCGTGCTACATATGCGCTTTTATTAAAAATGCCCGAAAACAAGTGGTGATTAAGCCTTCGGTCTGATTAGCTTCCTAAAATAAATGACCATAATTACGTGCTGCTGTTTAAAAGGGAGCCTCTTTTTCACAGTGCGTGAGCGTGGGTACGAATTCTAAATATTTTCTCTCTTACGCATGGCTATGTTTTACTACTTTGTCCCCTTCCATGTCTCTACGTTTCTTCAGCACAGATCACGTACCATGTGCTGCGCCCTTGAAGTTAGGCCTCTGCAGCGAAACAAGAGAAGTAAACATTTGCTCTGGCACTGGTACGCCAGCGAGCCTCCAAAAATAGAATATATCGAGGTATAAAAATTTGCAACTTTTTCTGCTTTCCTGTGTGAGTAAGAAGTGGTGGTGGTGGTAAAACCTTATTCGATAGACTGGGTGGAGTGTTTCACCGCTCTCTTGCCTGGGTGGTAGTCCCCATTCAGGGACACCATTGGTGGTAGCCGCTGCCCGCGCTCTTTGAACCAGAGCCATCTGGGACTCCAGGTCCAAGCGGCTGGACAAGGTTGCCTCCCAGCTCACTCTCGCTGGCTGATTCATCCTCTATATTTCCGGATTTTTCTTGCAGGTCCATATCATAAGTCTCTCTTGCAAAGAAGAAAGTGTGCTTGCTAGTATCATTTCATTAGGTGTCTTGGTGCTGTCTGCGATTTCTTTTCGTCTCCCAAACATAGGCAGACGCATACCATGTGAGTGAGAGGAAAAATTGCAGACAGCACCGGGACGCCTAATGAGATCACACTAGCAAGCACACTTTCTTCTTTTCAAGAGAGGCTTAAGCGTGTGCCACACACGCGCGCACGCACAAACGAGCACACGCACGCGCAGACACACACACACACACACACACCGAATGTTCATTGAAGCACTCGATGCTCAGGCCGTATTCAGTAAGTGTGCGCACCCGAACCATGCCAAGAATAGAACGATAATCCCTCGTACTTTTCTTTTGCACAGAGCCGTACTCAAATCTGGACAGAGACGCCAGCCCCAAACCCATTGCCAGCTTACCACTTGGCAGAGCTGGCACCGGGCGTTGATGTTCACTGAGGTCGAGCCTCGTTGACTACTCACACGAAAACATGGGCATGGTGACGACGAGGACGCATTCAAGATCGGTTGTTTCATCTTGGTTTTTGTTGTTTTTTTTTGAAGAGATGTTTATTGCCACAGGGCATAAAAACTATGAAGTGAGAGATGGGAAAGATGCTTAAATAAACGAAAAAAAAGTGGGCTCATTTGATGAAATCAATGAGTGAACGTTGATATGGACCATGTGTCCAGGAACTATAACAATCCGGATTCAGAGTACCACTGCCGCCAGGTGCCGAACTTTCGTCGGCTTCAGCGCCGGGCAGTCCTACAGCAGGTGGTGGATATTCGCATCACAGTCTTGTTCATGCAGACTGTACACCCGGGGCGGGGATATAAATATTCAAAATGCAGCCACTCCCGTGTCACAGCTGGAGTTAGGGCAACCCCGACCCCTATCCTCCGAAGCGCAACCTCCTCTGCACGGGGAAGACCACAGGGCAGGGTTACCGCCGACGGATGGATTAGAGCACGTGTGTGGCGCCGTAAGTGTTCCTTTCTTGCCAAAAAGAGAGTGATGTCGCCATGAGTGAGTAGTCGAGGCAAACACGAGGTTGGGGTCGAAAGGCGGGTCGCAGAATCTGCGCGGCTTTGTACGCTGAGGATGTCACGCGGGACCCACTCAATACGTATTTGCTGCGGGAAGCGTGCCGCTAGACGATGGATGTCTTGGCAGATTTCTGGGGTGCGACTGACTCGTCGTAGCAGGCGTGTGACGTGAAGGGTGCCGGTGCGAATGACAATGCGGGCTCTGGGTAGCATGAGAACGGCGGCCACAGAGCAAAGTGCCTCTTGAACCGCAAGCATCTCCGCACAGAAGGAAGAAGGAGGTTCTGAGAGGCGAAACCTTGACGTTTTGTTCAGAGCAGGCCTGCAAGGACAGTAAACTGCCGTTGTTGTTTCGCAGGCCTGGATGCTTGCGTCAACGTACATAACGATGGAGCCATGGGGCAAATTGGCGTCTTGCTCTGTAATTCGGTCGCGAAACGACGATGCCGCGCGGGTAGACGATGGCCGACGTAGATCAGTTGGCTTGCTGTCGCTTAGCTGCAAAAAACCCCAAGGCGGAAGAACTGGCGGGGGCGGCTGTAGAATGGAGTGCGATGAAGCCATGCCCTAAGTGCACACGTTGTGTGTGTCAGGCTTGATTTTAGGCGGCGAGCATCGCGTCGTTGCTGCACCAGTTCATCTAGTGTATTTAGCTGCGCATGTTCTTGGAGCGCCACGATCGGGGTAATGCAGGGAAGGCAAGTAATTACCCTCATTGCCTCTCGATTAACAGCTTCTAGACGGTCCCTTTGTGCCCTTGTCAAATGCTGGAATTGGGCTTGGTAAAGTAGGCGCGGTTGCACAACCGCCCGCACCAACTGTCGTGCAACATGAGCGCGGCCTCCGCCTGTTTTAGGAGCAATGCGTCTAATCAGACCCAACGCCTGAATTTCTTGCTTTTTAGCCCGAGAAAGCCAAGCAGCACCTGATCCTGACTCGTGTATTGTCAAGCCCGAGATTTTTACTGTCGAACTTTCTTGAATTGAAGCTCCGGATAGATGGAGGCGAATTGGTGTTGCAGCCAGTTTTCGGCGCCCCCAGCGGTTGGCAATGTTACGTTTGGAGACGCCAACATGCCAAGAATATTAAAGCCACTGGGACTCATCAATCTACCGAGGCTTCAAAGGGCCGTCGATGTGGTTGCAGCGCTACGAGTGCAGGTGGTGGCGTCTACAAGGGTCATTCCCCCCCCCCCCCCTGCTGTTTAAGGGGTGAAACGGCTCCCCGCTGTCTGAGAAAGGCTTTAGTGAACCTGTCTTTTGTTCTCAACGCCGGACCAACCCGGGACATTTTTCTCCCGGAGGGGACGGCGGGGGAGCCGGCGAGCGGCGGAACTGCAAATCAGCCGTGACAAATGCGGCCGGGTTTGGCTAAGCCAACGTCTCTAGAATCTTCGTGCTTCGAAAACAACTTCGACTTGGACTGTGCTTTCCCACGCTCTACGTGACAGCTTCTGCGAACTGCGGTGGGATCCATTCGCCCCCACACTACCGCTGTGAAGTGCAGGTGACTGACCTTCAACGCTCTCAATGGGACCCCCTTCGGGCTATTCATCACTGAAGCCTGGACAGCGCGGACACTAATCTGCCAGAAGTGGCAAGAGTGTGTGGATGGGGGCGGACCCGGAAGACTGGACACGTGATCTACATCACAGTGATTCGACGCATTTTTAATGAACTAGATTCCCCAACTAGGGACCTGGGGACAGCGGACCCTATTTAAGCAGCGATCTGGCGTGTGTTCGCCAGCTCCCGATTCACTCTTTCAATCTTTGTATAAATGTAAATAAACCCTTCAGTCTCTCCTTCACCTCGAAGACCCTCTCATCTCTTCGTCAACCCCACTACAGCAGTCTCCCGATCCGGAACCCGGGGACACCGACCTTGGCGAGAGACGGCACAGGCGAACCAGGGGCCCGCATCTAACAACTGGTGGCAGCGGTGGGATCGAAGCGCAATCCCCCAACACCGGTGGCCTGCTACGGGAGAGAAGCCCCACACCTAACAACTGGTTGGCAGCGGTTGGATCGACAATGCGGCGTGGTGTTGCTTCCATGGGTGAGTGCTTGAACTTTGCTTGAGATTCGCCAGGCTTCAATTGTTTGGGTTAATACATTGAACTGCTGGGAATCGAGGGAAGTTGATCAGTGAGTCTGAGTGCGTGTAGCTCACGTCAACAGTTGTTCAGCAAAGTCAAGGCTCAGAGCAGCAAACATGGACCTAATGAAGTTGCTAAGGTCAGATTTGCTGTCATTGTGCGAAGAGTTGGGTGTATATGTAGGGGTTAAGATCAAAAAGACGGACATTTGCAAATTGCTCTTGGAAACCGCCGAGAAAGGAATAATTACCGATACGTGGGAACTCCTCAAAGCTGAGCGAAAGAAAAAGGAAGCTGAGCTAAAGAAAAAGGAAGATGAGCGGAGAAACATAGAGGAACAAAGGCTAGCGGCAGAGAAAAAGAAATGGGAGCTCAGAAGGTTGCAGCTTGCGCATGAGAGAAAGGAACTGGAAGATGAGATCTCGAGAGCCAAGGCTCCAGAGAGAGCGAGTCAGGCCGGATCGTTCCAGTTGGACAGACGTGACGACATAAAACAATATTGTGAAACAGCGCACACGTATGAGCTAAAGAAACTGGATGATGAGATCTTGAGAGGCAGGACTCCAGAGAGAGCGAGTCAGGCCGGATCGTTCCAGTTGGACAGACGTGACGACGTAAAACAGTACTGTGAAACAGCGCACAACCGTCAGGAAGGCTGCGGAGTTGTAATGTTGAAACGCAGTATCGAAAGCCGCGCGGAGACAGAGGACGAAAGCTCAATTTCAGACGAGCAGGCCGTTTCAGGGGTAAGCGCTCAGGCCGATAAGCGGGCGGTGGATGACTGCCTTCAGGAAAGCGAACTGCCCAACTCGGGGGCAGCGGAAGGTTCGTCTGTCAGCGGTGTGGAGCTGACACTGACCTGCGAAGGCAAAGCGGCCAGTTTGCAATTGTATGAAGGTCTCCGAGGTGCCTCTGAAAAACTAGATCAAGCTAGTTGCGATCAGGAGACACAAACGGAAGTGTCTAGACGTAAAAACAGGAAGAGGGCACGGACCAAGAAAAAACGGTTGAAATGCCAAGCCCTAAATCCAGGAGCGCAGACAGGTGCTAATGTTAGCACAGATATAAGTGCGGCAGAAGGGAAAGAAAAGACTTCCCGCATGGAACCTTGTAATTTTGCAGGTAAAGTTACTGGTCAGGCGGCACGCGCAGGTGCTTCTAAAGGTGACCGCAGTAACAGAAAGAGAAAAGCGCATCTTGCAAGCAGGACAGGAGCAAGGTTCTTGAAAGGGCATCGGCCAGCGTTAAGACCAAGACAACCCCGACCTGACAGAAAGGCGGTAAAGAAAAAGGCAAAGTGGCAGGAAATATCAGAGGGCGCTAGATTGCGGTACACCCGGCGCATGCGAGCTCAGGGGTCGAGCAATAAAGACCACGCATGCAGGCGTGTTCGGCGCCCACAATTGACAAGGATGGGTCCTGCACTTTCTGCACTGTATTCGAGGAAGCGCGCAGGGCGAAAGGGTAGGCGGGCTTGCTTGGGGCGAGAACAGAGAGCAGCTTCTCGCTCCGGTCGCTCTCCGTCGCCCGGAATCTGTTATCGGCACTGCATGAGCTACCGGGGCCTACTGAGCGCGTCGAGGGACTGTGGAGAGGACAGTAGCGATCAGGAATGTCTTCTTTCAGTGGCCCTTTGTCACGAGTTGACAGTCGTACAATCAGTCAGAGCGCGACCCCGGCGGGCGCGGCTGAAGGACTAATCCTTTCGACGCGGGGGTGGTGAGCCATGTTTGACCCCGCGTAGCAATTCGAAGTAGCTGTTTTTTTTATTCCTCTTTTTGTGTGTGCGTGTAAAAACGAGAAATGAAATGCTACTTTGTTTTAGGTTGAAAAATTTGGATTTGATCAAGTGCTACTGTTTTCGTAAAACTTAAATAAAGGTGATTGTGCCAGTGAGTTAGAAAGGACGTGTCAATTTGAGATGCTACCAAGTGATAAAGGCACTCACAGGAGTTCAGCGAAGACATTTCCCGAGTTGATGATGAGCTGTTTGCTTATGTAGAACCGTTCCGAGTAAGCAAATTTCTTTGTGTTTGAATTTTGAGCACACGTTTCGCTTTGTATCTTTGGCAAATACCGAACATCGAAGAAAGGATCGAGACGGTTAGCGCGGCACAGTACATCTCCACCCTTGACCTAGTGAGAGGGTACTGGCAGGTCCCCCTCTCGGAAAGCGCGAGTCGGTATGCGGCATTTATTTCTCCCGTGGGGGTATTCCGACCTTTGGTGCTCAGTTTTGGGCTAAAGAATGCACCTTTTAGCTTTTCAAAGCTAATGGACATCATCCTCAAGGACATGCAGGATTTCGCGCTGCCTTACCTTGACGATGTGGCCAATTTTTCTAACTCTTGGGAAGACAATGTTTCCCATCTCAGGAGGGTACTGATGAGTTTGAGGAACGCTGGGCTAACCATTAAGGCCGAAAAATGTAGTTTTGGCTGCTCACATGTCACCTATCTTGGTCATGTTGTCGGTAGAGGGACGAGGAGACCGTCAGACCTCAAGATAGCCCCTATCGCTGAATTCCCGCAGCCCCGAACTAAGACGGATGTACGTTCATTTCTCGGTCTTGTAGGGTACTACCAAAGGTACATACCCAACTATTCACAGCTAGCAAGTCCTTTGACCGATGCGCTTCGCAAAGAAAAGCCGAATAGCGTTATCTGGGACGCAGCAAAAGAAATTTCGTTTCAGAGCTTGAAGAGCGTGCTGGTTTCGCGGCCCGTGTTACGCGCGCCGGACTACAGCAAGGAATTCGTGGTCCAGTGTGACGCCAGCGACCGGGGTATGGGGGTCGTATTAAGCCAAGTCGGAGACGACAATGAGGAGCACCCTATCCTTTATGCCAGCAGGAAGTTAACCGTAAGGGAAGAAGCCTACAGCGCTTCGGAAAAGGAATGCGCTTGTCTGGTTTGGGCCGCACAGAAGCTAGCCTGTTATGTTTACGGGGCGAAATTTACTTTCGAGACAGATCATTGTCCGCTTACATGGCTGCGTCAAATGTCGCCCAAGAATGGCCGCTTGCTTCGATGGAGTCTAGCCCTCCAGCAATATAACTTTTCTGTGCGATACAAAAGGGGCAAATGTCATGGCAATGCCGACGGATTGAGCAGGTTATTCCCATAATTGAGGTATCCGTTCGGTGGCAATTCGGTGCCTTTTCGTATTTTTTTTAGGTGCTAGTTAGCTTTGTTTTGGCGTGGTGTCCTATTATCCTTTTTCTTTTGCTTCCAAATTTGCCACCTCTCTTCAAGCCGTGTTCGGCGAATCGGACTTTGGCAGCGAATTTGGCAGACATGGAAGCTGTTCTTAGTAGCCGAGATTACTGCTGTCAGCTACAAAATTTTGTGCTTACGTTTACATTGACAATGCAGTAGTATTGCAAAACAGCCTGGCGGCTCTCGGGTGAATTTCGTGCACTGCCTGGGGAGTGGCGCCATGTTGAGTGGCTGATTTCGACTAATGCCTCCGTTGTCCGAGGTTTAGGACTCTACTCTGTGCTTGCAGACAAGATGAAGAAGGGCCTCCCACGCTACAACTCAAGTCATCTCTCCTCGACCAGTGATTGTGACCACTGGCCGATCGAGATTGTCCTGGCCGCGGAGGAGCTGTTACGTCTGGAGACGCCAACATGCCAAGAATATTAAAGCCACTGGGACTCATCAATCTACCGAGGCTTCAAAGGGCCGTCGATGTGGTTGCAGCGCTACGAGTGCAGGTGGTGGCGTCTACAAGGGTCATTCCCCCCCCCCCCCCCCCTGCTGTTTAAGGGGTGAAACGGCTCCCCGCTGTCTGAGAAAGGCTTTAGTGAACCTGTCTTTTGTTCTCAACGCCGGACCAACCCGGGACATTTTTCTCCCGGAGGGGACGGCGGGGGAGCCGGCGAGCGGCGGAACTGCAAATCAGCCGTGACAAATGCGGCCGGGTTTGGCTAAGCCAACGTCTCTAGAATCTTCGTGCTTCGAAAACAACTTCGACTTGGACTGTGCTTTCCCACGCTCTACGTGACAGCTTCTGCGAACTGCGGTGGGATCCATTCGCCCCCACACTACCGCTGTGAAGTGCAGGTGACTGACCTTCAACGCTCTCAATGGGACCCCCTTCGGGCTATTCATCACTGAAGCCTGGACAGCGCGGACACTAATCTGCCAGAAGTGGCAAGAGTGTGTGGATGGGGGCGGACCCGGAAGACTGGACACGTGATCTACATCACAGTGATTCGACGCATTTTTAATGAACTAGATTCCCCAACTAGGGACCTGGGGACAGCGGACCCTATTTAAGCAGCGATCTGGCGTGTGTTCGCCAGCTCCCGATTCACTCTTTCAATCTTTGTATAAATGTAAATAAACCCTTCAGTCTCTCCTTCACCTCGAAGACCCTCTCATCTCTTCGTCAACCCCACTACAGCAGTCTCCCGATCCGGAACCCGGGGACACCGACCTTGGCGAGAGACGGCACAGGCGAACCAGGGGCCCGCATCTAACAACTGGTGGCAGCGGTGGGATCGAAGCGCAATCCCCCAACACCGGTGGCCTGCTACGGGAGAGAAGCCCCACACCTAACAGCAACTAACGCGAACGTGGTTTTGCTCACTGAAAGCTGCAGACCAATTAAAGAAGCAAAAGTCGACGTTATATCTATGGCTGATTGTAGGCCTCCTGCTTGAGTCATCAGGTCGTTGTGAGTGCTCCACACCGTTAAATCATCAGCATACAACAAGAACTGAATCTCAGAGACATCATGTAACCGCAAAGCAAGGGGGATGAAAGCAATATTAAATATTGTTTGCGATAACACCGATCCCTGGGGAACGCCGCGAAGAGGCAAAAATGATCCGACGGCTTCACCACCGAGGAGTATGGCAAAGTGTCGGCCTTCAAAGATGGATTTAACAAAATTGCGCACTCTAACGGGGAATTTCAGCATGTCAAGCGATTCCAGGATGACAGCATGACTGATATTATCGTACGCCTTTTCAACGTCCATGGCCAGTACAGTACGTACATTGTGGCTGCGAGTTAGGGCCAGAACTGCTGACGCCAGGACAGCCAGTCCTCCTTGTGTACCTATGGACGTACGAAAGCCAATTTGGGCGGGATGGTAGAAGCTATGGTGCTCAAGCCACCACGGCAGTCGTGTGGCAAGCATTTTTTTCGGTAAGCTTGCATAATGAAGGCGTAAGCGATATAGGCCGGAAATTTCAGAGGTCTGTCGGCGGCTTCCCCGGCTTTGGTATTGGGATCACAATAGCCGATTTCCAGGTTTCTGGTACGACGCCTTCTATTCAAACCTTGCTAATGGTAGCCAGGAGTTGAGGCAGTACAGCGGAACTTAAGTTCTTGTAAACCTCGTACTGAATGGAGTCCGGACCGGGAGCAATCTTCCGACGGGCCTCGTCTATTGCTGCAAGCAACTCGGGCATTGAAAATGGACTTGCTATTTCCTAGCCGTCGGCTGTAGATGGGTGCTTATCGACATATGCTGGAATGGCAGCCAAGGGGGCTCCTATGATAATTGCAGGCAACACATCATTCTTGGGGAAAAACTTCCGCGCTGTTTCTCTGGCGAAATCAACAGGAGCTAAGTTAGCTGCAAAGCATACTGTGGCCACAGCATCAGGACGACGGCAACCATGTGCCATTGCACGAAAAGTTCGCTGGATAGTAGCATTTGATGACTTTGTCGAGAACTCCTCACACCACGTATGTCACTGCCGTCGCAAGAGATCGCGTTCATATCTGCAAGCTTTGGCAGTAAGGTAATTCAGCCTTGTCCGTGCTTGCGCAGAAGTCGGCAGTCGGGAAGCTGCCATCTTCGCTTCTCGGCGAGCAGCCCACCGGTTAAAGAAACCCATATCCGGCGCCGGGCGATTCACGTCCGTACAGATGGCAGCAGTAGCCTTATTCAGCGCATTTTGTATGCAGTCCACAAGTAGTGTAGATGATTGCAGAGAGAGATCTCCGACAGTGGTGCGAAATGTGTCCCAATTGACCACAGAACACCTACGGCGTAATAGGCGGGCCCTTGACGGATGGAGGCCTATGATGATAGGATGGTGGTCGCTACCCCAGCAGTCTGGCTCCAGGTGCCACGATGGAGTCCCGGGTCCTGACCACCACGTAAGGTCCGGAGCATATCTCGGACTGCGAGCGTGGCGCACAGTCCGCGTTGCTGAATCTGGATGGTTGAGTAAAACAAACAGCTCTTCCGTGAATGCGTCCCGCACACGCCTACCACGGGGGCATGAAGCAGGCTACCCCCAGTCCCGATGAGGGGCGTTCAAGTCAGCACCGACTAAAACAGGCCACCCTGGCTGCTGTCGTCGTAGAGTTAATAACCACCCAAGATTAATGCGGAAGGGAGCTCCACCTGCGGGTCTTACATAGTATGACACGACCACAACCGTTGCCTTGGGAAGCTTCACAGCCACTGCGACTACTTTTTGATATGAAGTGCACCAGTTTTATAGAGAGAGGCGAACTTGAGGAAAACGCGCATCAACGTACACCGCCGCCTTTCCGAGGGGCAGCAGTGTGCACACGACGGTCGTTCATTGAAGGAGACATGTATCCATTAAAGCCCGGAAAGGATGGAAAAGCATTGGTCTCCCGCAGTAGCAGGGCCCACACCTGGAGCTTGTTCATGCAAAGTCGAGATTTGAGCTCTCCCAGCGTTGTCGAGAGGCCTCTGCAGTTCCATTGGAGCACACAACAACTACTTGTACTTGCCATTTTTGATTAGGCTTCAAACCGTTGTAATAGAACTGATGTCAGGATAGATAACTGGTTTACCATAAATCGGAGGAGCGATGTTGTTGAATTATGCTGCAGTGCTGCAGAAGACCTGGTAGAGTCGGCGAAAAACGCATGAGGGCTGGACGTAGTCGAAGGCACTGCAGCATTGATTGGCGTGGAGTGGGATTCCACTGGTTGTCTACGGTGAGCAAGCAGTTCATGGCAGTGCCGTATCTTAGAGACCTCGTCCAAAAGGCGTGCAATTTTCATGTCAACTGCTGCCATGTCCTCACGCAGAGGTTCCAGTATGCTGTGCTTTTGTGTAACTTGAAGGCAACGGCGATCCTTGCGGACTTTATCACTGTACGACTATTGGGCACGGGCTGCAGGTTGATTGGGCTCAGAAAGCTCCGGCCAGTCGTCTTCATCCCACTGAGAGCCGGAAACCTGTTGGATGTCTGTTTGGGGCTCTGTTTTCATTATAAGGCACATGCTTACGGAGCTCTTGCCGAACCTTCTCAGTTGCTTTCTGTTTTGTTGGGCAAGTTGGAGAGGTGATCTCGTGGTCGTCAGTCTTGCAAGTCCGCACCTGTAAGACGGTGTGCCTTGTGGCCAAGCTTCATCTCGCGTGGCAAAGAGCATGATCAGCGCATGTGGCCAGGTTTGAAACAGCTGTAGCAATAGACAGCACTCGGTTTGTAAGGGCGAGACCGCAGAATACAGCCATAGTAGTAAAGTTGTTCTGGGAGAGTTGGTGGGCCCTGTAGTATTACGATGCACGAGCGCCCCTTTCCCATATACCGTGCTTGGATGACACGGTGGGTTTGACAGTACAGCTCAAGCTAGAGGGTCATCTGGTCTTCGGCAACGTCGACGTTGTAAACAAAACAGCGTTGTACGTCCGAACCTTCTAGGCACACCTGGACCGGCACCGAGATCTCGCTTGTAATCGATATGCACCTGAGCGTTTGCAGACGCTTGACAGCAGCCAAAGTCGGGAGCCGTACAGCGACGGTATTAGATTTCGTTCGAGGCGTGAAGCAACGACAACCTTTGGTCCCAAGACACGCATCCAGGTTCGCCTGAAGTATCCTCTCCAGAATGTCTGTCATGCTTTTGGCTGCCAGAGCTTTAATGTCCACACGGTGTATATACACTCAAGACAGAAGGTCGCGCCTCCGATTGATCTGCTCTGCTTTTGAGGGACATGGACATACGTGCTGAGGCGAGACAGACAGAAACGCATGAGGTGATCGTGCTTCTAACAAAAGCGTATAGGATTACATCACGTGGAGTCAGTGAGTCGAAAACGGCTACCTCCCCGTCACAAACCGAATTGACCCGTTGGACTGTGCTGGACCCGTGCTTAATCTCATCTACCGAGTGCTATCAATGCAATGCTATCACATGGGCTTTCAGACGCCTACTGTTCTCTGAGGCGCCTTCTAGATAACGCGGTCGGGTTTTGTAGATGCACACCACCCTCACCTGACAGCGCGTTTGAGGTGTCCACACACCCAGTGAGCAAATTATGCGCCTTTCCTTTCTAATAGCCAACAGAGGGTTTAGTCTTAAAATAAAAAAAAAATTGTTTTTTTGAGGAAAGGAAAAGCGCTGTCACTGTCTCACTTCTCGGTGAACACCACAGCCTCGCCGTGAGGGAAGGAAAGAGGGAGGAAGTGAAAGTGGAAAGAGAGAAAGAGATTCCGCAGTGGAGGGCTCCATAATAATTTCGACCACTTGGGATAACGGGCACTAAAATTGCACGGCACACACGTTTCGCCGTCAATGAATGGCATCCGCCGCGGCCGGATTCAATACTGGGAACTAGACTGACCGCCGTATTCACAAATGCTCCATTCCGTCGGTAAGGAGGGCCTTAGGTAGGGACGGCCTAAGGCTAAATGTTAGAAAAGGCTAAAGTCCGCTTCAAAAACCAACCATACGCGATTAAAAAGGCGCCTTACGAAATGGGCGCCTTACGAAAAGTGCTCTCTTTCGCATATATGTGGGATAAGGGAGCGAGGCTACGCACGTTTTTATGCTTGAATCATCTTGATATGCACGTATAAATAATCTCTATGACCAGAAATGAATAAAAACTTACCCTAGCGCTCTTACAAGTAAGTATCAGAGAAGTTAGGCAAACTATTTTTTCAATTTGGTATTTTTCTTTTCCGGTCGGCCACCATGCTGTGTAGCCGTCACAATAACGTGCTTGTTGATTTCACGTCGTCCGCCTCTTTTGCGAGTGTTTGCTTTTGGCGTCGATTCACCTTTTTTTTCTTGTTAGGATTTTCCGATTTATTTTCACCTTCTGTTTTTTACGTTTGTTGTGGACAGAGTAAGGTGGTGTTTATGGGACCAGAAACAGCGGAAGACGCCATCGAACACCCGCGTTATCACATGAATGTGAATGTTTTGGTAACGCGTCGTCGGTATAAATCTGGCAGGACTTGTTTTCGAGCCACGAACTAATTTAGCCTGAAATATGAGCACTTCGCGACTTCCAGAAATTTATTCAAGTTCTTAAATGACTCAGGACTGAGTGCAAGGTTGTGAACTATCACTGTGTGCCTTGTGTACCCTGCAAGTATTGGCCAACGGACATGTGGGAAAGTGCTCATATCCCTTTTCTTTCTCCCCTTTCTATCTCTCCCTCCGTTCCCCTTCCCACGTGTAGGATAGCATACCAGGCGTAGCCTAGTTAACCTCCCTGCCTTTCCGTTCGTCTTTCTCTCTCTCTCTGGTCAAGACAATGACGGAGAAGGCCGACATTCCCCCGGTTGACGTCAGTGCTTTAAATGCGATTTAGTTATATCGCAACCCTACAGCAGCTCAAAGGCAGCAGGCTTCCGTCGGGCGCACATGACCACGCTGAAGAGCTAGGAAAGCAACTTTGAAGCTGCTTTTAATAAGCAGACGCTCAATCCTCAGTTATTGAAGGAATAAACGCCGATTCTGTGCACCTTTGCATTTTAAGCTGTAATATGAGAAGTCCACTTACTACGAACTTAGAATACAACGAACTCAATGCACACGAACCTCAGATTCGTTATAAGTGGGCTCGACATATTATATATATATATTTCTCCCATAGTTTTTTCTCCTCCTAAAGTGCTCAAGCACAAAGGCGCTCGCAGTTCCTGGGCACTAAAAATAACAGTGTGTGACTGATTCATAATAGTATCTAATTATTATATGAATATCCGTTTTCGATTCTCTTCTTGGGACTTGTAAGAGCATCCCAAAATGCTCTTTCGCCACCCGCAAACATCAGTCGTTCATGCAGACACTGCTACTACCGCCAGACCCGCCGCGGTGGCTTAGTGGTTAGAGCACTCGGCTACTGATCCGGAGTTCCCGGGTTCGAACCCGACCACGGCGGCTGCGTTTCGACGGAGGCGAAACGCCAAGGCGCCCGTGTGCTGTGCGATGTCAGAGCAGGTTGAGATCCCCAGTTGGTCGAAATTATTCCGGAGCCCTCTGCTACGGCACCTCGTTCTTCCTTTCTTCTGTCAGTCCCTCCTTCATCCCTTCCTTTACGGCGCGGTTCAGGTGTCCACCGAGATGTGAGACAAATACTGCGCCATTTTCTTTCCTCAGCAACAAATAACCAAACCGCTGCATGTTTACCGGTTCAGTGTGCATTTCGAAGCTTTTCGCGGCGTCTTATGACAGCATGTCCCACCCGATAACGAGAGAGGTTGCACGAAGCGCAAGGCATGCATTGCCCGTGTGCTGTGCGATGTCTGTGCACCTTAAAGATCCTAAGGTGGTCGAAGTTATTCCAGTGCCCTCCACTACGGCGCCTCTTTCTTCCTTCCTTCTCTCGGTCCCTCCTTCATCCCTTCACTTACAGCGCGGTGCAGGTGTCCAACGATATATCAGACAGATGCTGTGCCATTTCCTTTCGCCAACAAACCAAATATTATTGTCATTGTTATTATATTATTATTATTATTACAGGAACGGAACGACGCAGTATATAACGATGTAGTCGCCAAGCGCGTGGCACGCGTTCCTGCCGCTCACTGCCCTCGCATCGCAGCGTTGGCTATGCTGCGTGCGGACAGCGGACGCCTTATATTCTAACGTTGTAGGCAGAGCTCTTAAAAGCTGGTTTTAAAATCCCACGCGCCCGATGAATTGCCGTGACACTATGTGCAAGCAGCAAGATTATTGCGAAGATATGGCGAACAGTACGAACTAGCTTTTAACCATACCCGGTGTATCGACGCACGTCTGAGGCCACATCATGCTAGTAGCAGCTGGTGACACGACTGAATTTTTTATACTCTCTGTTACGCTGTTTGCGTCTTCGTTATTAAGACTGTTTAGAACGCACTCATTTAGGACTGCCGCTCATTGCGTATCCCTATGTAGGCCAATGGCCGCCGCATTTGTTCACACTGAAAGTGTTTAATGATTTGCGGACACTTTGTTGACCACTCAGTGGTAGAGCCCAGTTCCCGTTTTATTTACGTTTTCATGTATTTCGATCAAGTGCCTGACTCTGTTATCAGTTGCAGGCATTCTGCTTTATGAGCGGCGACGCAACCGCGTTGGTAAGATTCAGGCTAAAGCCCCGTTCTCCGCAGAGCAGCAGGAAGCCAGCCGGAGAGTATATGGACGCCGGCTGCTTGGCTATCGCCGTTAAAAAGTCGCCACCGAAAATATTCCCTGACTGTTGAGTGCGTCGGGGTTATGTCTCCTAGTGTGTGTAAAAAAATAAACGAAATAATTAAAAAGTATCCTGCATAGAATGCATATGCCTCCCGCAGGTGTAATGCATATGCTTCATGCTCTGCACTGTGAGAGCCTCTTGCAAAACATGAAACTGCGACTAGCCGCAGGACATCAGACACTGTGGCAGCAAGCATGAATCAGGAAATGGTGGCACTGCTGTTATTGACAGTGCCTTGCATATAGAGTATGGTCGCCAGCAGTCAGTACTACTGATTGGGTAGCTACAAATAAATTCAGCTTAGGCAAATCCCAGTGAATCCACTGTTTCTCTTGTTTGTTTGATTGATTTCAGCAAGGGTAGCCAAAACTGCTGCCAGTGGATTGTCATACGAGTCATAACTATAAGAACAGAAGAAGCCAGCTGAACTATGTGGGTTGCAGTATTAATAATTTATTTCATTGCATAAAGCACACACATACTAACCCCAAACTTGCAAACAAAGCACAGTCCTTGAAATTGTGTACTGAACAATGTACTGTGATGACTCGCAAACGTCTGCAGCTGTTCACTAGGACAAGTGCGACCAAAATTTATCTGTTTACACAAAGTCAACTTTTATGCATGTGGCGATCACGAGTTGTGATAAAAACTAAGGTAGAAATGTTTTTGCAGATATGACCTATCAGTGGGACACCATAGGGAGCCCTGGCGGTTTCAGCAGGCTGGCAGAGTGTGTCGAAGGCACAAAAAATGGTCCATCTGCTGCCGAAGGAGAGCAGCCGCCTGGAGGAGTAGCAGCTGCCTCGCAATATCTGTCACTTTTGGCGGGTGCCCCGCAACCCATAGCTCCAGTGCAGCGGAGAAAGTGTACTAAGCAGACAGCTGCTGAAGAGGAGCTCAGTGCACGCCTGAAAGCTGTGACTGATGACAATCAGCGAAAGAGAAGGGAGCATCTCAAAATGAAGGTAATGAGAGCCGAGCATGTACTTAACAAGAGGAATGCAAAGGAATTGCATGAACTTGAATGCACTAATAAGAAGGCCAAAATGGAGCACACAAAGCTCAAAATGACCGCTGTCAAAAAATGTATTTAGTACATAAAGTACTTTGTCATCTGAAGGTGCGTGTTATGTTTGTTTTGCTTTGCCACATTATAAAGAATACTGCTGAATAATGCTTGCTCGTGCCCTGAAGCCACTTGCCGAGTCCACGGTATGCGCCTGTTGAGCTTGCAAAGCCGGGGAGGCTTGCTGATGGTTGCATGTGTCCTGTTGCAGGGGAGCAGGCGGCATTTCATCACATGAGTGGTCTCGGCCAAAGTTGTGCAAAGCAGCGCACGCTGTTATGACGATTACAGATGTTGTTTTAATTTGCAGCTTCATATCTATGCATGGAAATCTTATCCCGACGGCAAAGTCACTTTCGACGGAGTTCCTCGTTCGTATCTGCGACTTGTTGTACCTGAATAAAGAGACGTTCCATATTTTCCTGCAGTAACAACGCAATATTGTGATGTGTTTACTTACCTGTACTCTGGGCTACCTCCAAGATCTCTCAGTGGAGTCATTAGATACGGCCGGCAAGCATAACGAACTCTTCTTCATAACGAACTCTTGCATTGCTATAGTCAAATATTCTGCTGTCATGTGCCCAGCCCGGCTAGCTTGCAACTAGATGAAAAAATTCCAGGTGAGGTCCTGTGATAGCCTGCAAACGTGCCAAAAATACATAACATAAAAATACATAATACAATAATTTATTTCGTATTAGAGAAAATAAAGTGCAATGAGGCAGATCATGCAGCTCGCAAAACTGTGAGGCACGCGCGAAGTCGCGTATATTAGCTGCTCTCTGATTTGTAGCTAATTTTATTCTTGTCCGCTGCCTCTTCTTCAAAAGTGCCGTTGTTTCCCGTCTCTATGCTCACCCTGAAAGTAAAAGTGCACTTACCTGCACATTGATTTAGAAGTATCCCTTCCTGTTTCTAAATATTTAGTCGTCGAATCGGCCCGGGCTTTTGATACGCACGTGGATGCAGTCAACACAACTAGTCACGCTGGGAAACTGTGCAATCTTGTTCAAGTCGTACATGACCTGATGTATTTTTCTCGCTTCAGAGAACTTGACTAGCGCCGGGTATAAAGTAGCGGCAATCATCGTCGACACTCGCGTTACAGCCCGGGAAACTGTTGGCTGAGACCTGTTGACAAGGCCTCCGGAAACCACTTGAAACATCGCCACTCCGTAAAAATGCAGCGTCACGAAGAGATGCAACAGCGGCGGCACAGGACAACCACGTCCGTCTGTGTTCCGGTGCAGCGGCAACATGGACAGAAGCTCGAGCACAGCAGCCTTGGAAAAGTGGTACCTTGCGAGGAAGTCCTGGTTGTTAAATACTTCTATGGGATTCTGGCGGTCCCTAAGGTTCCGTCGCAACGGGTGCACAAAACTGTGTGCTTCGTCACTGGTGACATCTTCCGAGCGGCGGACTAAATCAAGGAACTAACTGAAGCTGTCATCGCAGCATGCCGCCATGTTGAATTGTGTTAAGGACATGTTTAAGGTGCCTGCGAGGGTACCTCCCCCATATTCAAAAACCGACCTTTACCTTCCCTTTCGAGGTCGTCACCTTTGCGGCTCCTTTGTGGGTTTCAGAAACCAAGCTTACCCTTAAACTGAACTTTTAGCCGCCCTTTAGGCATCGGAAAGATCGCGTTCGCATAGTTAAACCCTGGCCTACCTTCAGCAGCTCCTTTCGTCAATTCAACATGGCAACCGAGTACGATCGACGACCGTTTTCCGATTTATCAAGTTCACGGGGTTGATGGGAGAAATCGATCAGGCGCCCCATCGTGCGAAGCCGGCACGGCGAGTGCTGAGAGATCGCCAGTACCCGATGGAGCTGTTCGACGATGAGCCTCTCGCGAGGTACCGCTTGCTTTTCACAACCTGCCGTGCTGGAACTCTTGTCTGTGCTGCCGCTGCACCTCTGCCCTAACGGACGAGGTTGCCCCGTGCGGCTCGGCTGCGACTGCTACTACCCTTCGCTTTTACGGTGCGGGAACTTTCCAAGTTGTCGCCGGCTATCCTGTCGATGTATCCTTACCGGTGGTATCGATTGTATCCGCCGTAATCGTAGCAACATTGTTTGCGGCACTGGTCAAGTTTCCCTAAACCTAAGATATGCAAAAACTAACGCAGGAGAGACATGTGCGAAAACTGTCGGTGCGCCGCGCTGGTCGCCGCTTGCGTACTGGCGCCCCACTGCAAGCTGGAAACACTTATCGGCAAGCATCGATGCGCAGCTCGGCTTAAGCGCCGCCCACGGCCGGTGTCACTCTTTGAAGTTCGCACCAGAAAAGACAAAACATCTATGTTATAAGAAAGACTGCCTGCTATTGTCGAGCAGAGACAAAGCATGCCTGAGCAAGTAGCGAGCTTTCGGCTACTGCACCACCCGCGGGCACGCTGCGCTACGAACTGCGCCCGGCTGCCCTGCATGGTCGCCGCTAGGCATATAGCCTGTTTCGCATCGATGCAGCAGCGCACGGCACTACAAAAGTCACCTGCGCTCTTATAATGGCCTACTATTGATATCACTGTGCTGCCAACAGATACATCTCGCAATAAACTAAAAATATGGTCGATTTGCAAGACGCCTTCGGCACCAGACCTGGCGGACGCCAAGCGAGCAAGACCGCAACGACGGGCCAACGGAAGCTGTGAGGCGGTTCTCCCAAAAAATTTGCTCGCATCACAGTTGTCACTTTTACCAGCAACTCAGTATTGGTCAGCACTCGACAGAAATGATATGTGATATGTTGTTGCCATTTTTCTATCCCATGTTTTATTATTTACGTCAAGAACAATATTCCGCTCATTTTGTGACGCCGGCGCACGGGATTCAGCTGGGCGGGCCGGCCAGTTGGCTTGGTGTACTTCACGTTCGCACCACAAAAAACAAAACAACAATGCTATCAGAAAGTCTGTCTGCAATATTCGGGCAATGGCAGCTTGCCGCCGCGAGAGCCCAAATCCCGGCAGCGACACCGCCTGCAGGCGCGCCGGGCGACAGACTATGCTGCTTCCTGACTCCCCTGCTCGTCCCTAAGCCTAGCTAGTTTCGCATCGATATCGCAGCGTAGGGCGCTTCGGATCAGGCCAGCGCTATAATAAAAATATTACACTCGTCACTCCTTCACTGTGAACCCGTTCCATGATAAAATAAAGATATGCGCGATTTCCGCGACACCTTCAGCAGTGGATCTTGCAGAAGCCAAGGCCGATCCGCACAAGGCAGAAGCAGCAAAACGGCTATGGGATGAAACTTCCTTGTATCGCAGTTGTCCCTTCCACCAGAATCTCCGTATTGGCCAACAATCCTCAGAAAATGTACATTTCTAACGTTCAGTGCAAAAAAAAAAAACCCGCACAAGCACAACACATCAGGATCGAGGCACAAGACAATACACAAAAAACGACGTCGACGCAACAAAGCTTCATGTAGCGACGGCTGCCTATCATTGTGACTAGACGAAGAGGAAACATGCGTAAAAATTTGAACCAGGCAAGTTAATTTTGTCTACTGAATGATTACGACAGCTCCAGTATATGTTTAACTGATTTCTATAGTATACAAAAGAAGTCATCAGTAGATCCACTGATGCTGCCAGCATTAATATTTTTTTAGCCTCGTTACCATACCTCTTACTTCTGTGGGTAAGGGTACTTTCCGTAAGGCTGCGGATAGGTGGATTTCTGAAACAGCTTGGCCTTCCCCTTGCCTTTCAGCTTCAGTATCCTTCCTGAAAGTCGCCCTTCGAGTTAAAGTAAGGTAAAGGTAAGGCCAGTTTGTGAATACGGGGGTAACTTGCATAGGGCAAGCGCGGGCCCCGAAGTTTGCGGAGAGTGCTAGGAACGCGATCGAGCCCAAGACCAAATACGGAAGGACGAGTGTGCGCGTGTACGTGCAGACGCCAAAACAGGCCTTGGAGACGCCCAAGCGGGCATTCACCTTTAAATGGGCCTGCCACTCCAGACCGCCAATGCCAGACAGATTTCGCTGATTAATGCACTAAGGCGGTAAGCAAACATGCGCTAATTTTTTCTTACAATATATTTTGCCAAAAGCTGCAAAAAGCTAGTCAGTACTCTGTAGAATCCTTTTTTTTCTCTAAAAATTCCGCTGAAAGATTTCGAAATGTCAGAAATATTTTCACTCTCATGTCTTAGGACACAACGCGCTTTAACGTTAAACTATTAAACTACGAAGAATTTTGTCGCAAGAAGAGGCTTCTGCATTTCTGTGACAAAGATGCACATGCACACGCACAAAAACAGCCAACTTTGCTTGAGATTAAAGGGAGCGAAGGTGATTTTTTTCTCATTTTCAGAAACCAGGAAACAGACGAATCACCCAAATACTAAATTATTCCCCAGAATGTAGAAAAAAGAGAACAACCGGACGGAAGGAAACAAATGTACGACTTAACCGTGTGCTCTGCACACCGGTGAATGACAGCAGCTGTCCCTCTGAGTAAAATCGAAGGTAACTTTGTTCAATTATCTCGAGATCAATTACCTGGTGGTTACGTATCACGCATTGTGAAGACAGCACAAACACTGAGAGTCATTCCCATCTCTCACAAACAAATACGAAATTGTCTCAGTGTTAAACTGTATTTCTCAACATATTTATCAATATAAACTGTCAGCTGCTAGAAATGCAAAAGAGATGCTGTAAAATCCCTCACTGAAAAAGCTAACCATCACAAAGCAACCTCAAATTTCAACGGACCTGCTGCTGCATCAAGGGGTAACGTAATTATTTTGATTTTCGCTAATAAATCCTTTTGTGTGCTGGAGATTGTGTGCGCTATTTTTCCATTCCTTGACATTCAATAGCCTGGTTCACTTTTATAATAACAATATTTTTCTTAGTAAGTCGACCAATTCTTTCACATTTCTGCAGTGTAGGGACCATCAACAAAGTAATGTTGTTTGTTCATACATTATAACCAACAATTTAATTGCCGGGTCATTACTGGCGCACCGGTTGCGGCTTCTTTAGTGTCATCACACTCTGTGTCTGCTTGTGTCGGTGTGCGCGTACATCCAGGCGTGCGTACGTGCGTGCGTATGCGCTCCCGCCTAAATGCGATTTCCTCAACGGGTTTTTGAATATCAAACATCTTTCATGACTTCTGCAGCTCTCAGCTAAAACTGCAGACATTTGAAATCTATAAACGCAGCAAGAGTAGACATAAAAAGTGCGTTTACTCCTTGTTGACCGTTATTTATATTTTTTTTATCTGCATAGTAAGGCGCCAATTGCACAAAGGATAGCTCAGCCATCGGTGTCTGAATCAACCTGGCAACAGATGTTACACCATTACTGCTACTGACGTCTGTCTTGGCCCTCTCATGTGCCGCTTGCCTTTTTTTTTATCTGATAGCATTAGGAGTGCCGTGAAGGCGAAAACTCTCCTCCGCAGCGGCGTGGGCGACAGTGTCTAGCCTCCACATGCTAACCGTCGCTGGTGGCAGGTGCCGTTTAGGGGGATTTCTCTCTCTCCACCTGCCACCTGCCGGCGTTCTCCTCTCTCCTCCGCCTCAAAAAGGCGAAGAATAACTCAGCGATAATGAATTAAAGATGGAATTACGATCAGATGTTAGATAAAGTTTCAAAGTTTATTTCCCATCTAACATTACAGATGGAGGAATCGTAGAAGAAAGCTGCCCTTGGGCAGCTTGACGAGTCTACGATCCTAATGGTCGGCAGGGAGGCAGCATAGATTATACAATTTTAAAAACAAGCACATCGAGGAAACAACAAAGTATAAACAAAACAGCAATATGTATACATAACGAAACTTAAACCACGTTATTCAAAAACAAATTATGAAGTTCTCGACGTGAACATGAAAACAAATCGAAATTAATGTGGATATACCTGTTTAGAAGAGATGGAAGAGTGTATTGAAGGCATTCTTTACCAAGATTATTCGGGGTGTCGGCACTGTCGATTCTTTGCCATGTTTTGGTGGGCACATCGATTCTAATTATCTTTCGTTCTGTTAAATTCTTAAAATTTTTAAATTTTTTTGATTTCTGTTTTTAAAGTGACACTAAGGAGATATTTATGAAGATTATGTACTTTAATGACTTTGGAACGACAAAAAAAAATTTGCACTAGGAGGACGGAATGGTGAATATGTATTACGGAGATATATTTTGCATTAAATGAATACATTTATTTTAGCGAATGCTGTAGTACCCCACACTGATTGGCAGTAGTTTAAATGCGAGTTGAATATTGAATTGTATACCAGACTCTTAGTTGTTGCAGAAAGTATGTATTTTAGACTGCCTATTAAACCAGTAATTTGAGCTATTTTTTTAAGACATAATATTCGAAATGACAAGCGCGGAAACAGGTGGGGACACAAAAAGAAAAAACACTGACGATAGGACGGCCTCCGACTAACAACTCTTTAGTTTCGAGGAAACTCCAGCACAATATTTGCCAAAAACCATGTGACAGTCAGGGGGCCAAAGATTAGAACCCAATCCACAGTCATCAAGGGGCGGCCAACACATGTATGAACCAGAAGCAAAAAAACACAAAAAATAAAAAAGGGCGTGAAACTTTATAAAGTGAACATATCAAAAAGCAGTTTAACCAGCAAAAAATCGAGGAAAATACACGTGCAAAACAACATCGTGGCCAAAGGGCGGTGTCAAGAATACTTTAACAGCAACAACAAGCGAGCCTAAAAGGGCCCATGCAAGCGAAGCAAAAGCAGTCAGAATCTAAAATCAGATAAAACGTCATACAACCCTACGGATGCCACAAACAACCAAAAACAAACGAATACACCCTAAAATGGAGCAAAAAAATATTGTCAACACCAAGCAGGTATGAGGTGAGAACAGTTTACATGTAAAACACAATTTGGACAATTACCACTTTTGAGCCGCACCAAAAACTTGAGGGAAGGAATGCGCGCAGGCTAACATAAGAAAACTTCATGAGCAAACGGGAAGTGGCAGGCGAACATGAAAAATCAGGAATTGTTAGGCATGGTCAAGGAAGCGCATTTCTTTCTCGTGCAGCGAAATTGAGGCCGTGCTTATGCAACTGTCCCCTGCCTTAGCAATAAAGTGGGGCTCAATGACCTCCCTTTGTTTTGTTTTTTGATGTTGCTAAGAACCTTCTGTTCTCTAATATAGGTTTACACTTGTGGCGAGGCTGGTTGCAGTGGTCTGCTAGATTACCTCCAGGCCATCTATCTCCGTTGAGGAAGTGTTCCCTGGATCTGACATTAAAGCATCTTCCCGCCTGGCCAATGTACACACTACCGCATGTTAGGGGTATCTGATAGACAACCCCAGTCCGGCAGTGTGTGTACCGTTGCCCGTATCTCGTAGTGCAGGTCACCTGTCTTGCCTTGTTGTTCAAGGCACATATCTTCGAGAGCTTGCACGGTACAGAAAAGACAACCTGGACATTATACCGTCCTGCTATCTTTCTTACGCTGTGGGACATCTTGTGAAGGTACGGTATGATTGCAACGCGTTTCTCTCGCTCTTTACTAACCTGCCTACCTTCCTTCAACTTTTTAACCATCGCCTCACATATATTAGCTACTAATGAAGGCGTGTATCCGGGAGAGAAGAAGCGCTCTACCTGGTTCTCAAAGCTTGATTTTGCCTTATGAACACAACTCATGGCTAACGCCGCCTGAAGTGCGTTTGTTACTATCATGCTTGTTAATAGCTTAGAGTGCGCGCTGTGAAATGATAGCAAACTCTTTCTAGAACTTACGTTGTAGTTCCAGCAAGCATGGTCGTCCTTAAAAAGAAGCGACACGTCTAAAATCTGGATGCTGTTAATCACAGGCAACGCATTGTTGAAATTCAGACCACCAAACAAGGCTTAGAACAGTTCGAAGATACCATTAGCGGCCTCCGGCAAATGGTCAGTGGCAGCTGTGTCCATGACTACAAGGTAGCATCTACATGCCTGTAAACTTTCACGACATGTTTATCCTGAATTTTTTTATGAATGTTTCTATTCATTACAGCAGGATAAATATCGCACAATACCGGAGCAACTGACAAGCCAATACAAATCCCGGATTTCTGGGTTAAAAGTCGTCCACTGAGAGAAACGACAGTGGACGAAAGGTAAAAGCTCAGGAGCTCCATAAAACTGTCTGCGCTTATGCCGGCTGTATTCTGAAATAATACGACTCCAGTGTCGTCTATCCTCTGGTGAACTGCGTTGTAGAGACCATCAGGCGGAACAAAGTAAAACAAGTCCCCAACGTCTAGCTAAAAGGCAGTCGCCGCTCCCATGATGCCGGCTCTCAGATCATTCACAAGTTCAAATGAGCTGCGAATCTGGAACGGGTCTTCTCCCGACAAGCTCTTCAAATTGTCTCTTAGGTAATGTTCGACATGCTCCTGCCAAGCACCTCTTTCTAATACAATTGATCTGAGCGTGAACTCCGGATTTTGCGTCTTACCTGTGAAAAATATTTCAAGGAACCAGGTTTTTGCACCGTCCACTTTCTTTGCTCAACCATCTAGATGGCACTGCTTCAAAAGTGCGATTGCGGCAGATTTCTTCCTAGAAGCACGAAACTGTACAGGCTTAAAATTCTTGTTGATGGCAGTCACTGCCTTTTCATTGAAAGCATTTCGCGACATTTCGGCAAAGCCCCTTTCCTTGTCTGACTGCAAAACGGTCAGATTGTTGCGTTCTAGGCAGCTGAATACTTTAGCGAATGAAGGGTATGCCTTCTGCTCTCGACTAACATTGCGGATGACGCAATCCACACCATCCCCGATGAGCCGTTCCTTGTCTCTCGGGAACGGTAAGCAACGTCTCTAACCATTGCCAGCATCTGACGTCGGCTGGTGGTAGGTTCCTAGGCAAACTTCGGTCCTTTTTGTACGATGGCCTGGCCGTCGCTTGGCACAGAAGCACCTTCGAGCGTCGTGACAGGATTTTGCAAATCTTTCTTCACTGTAGTTCTTGCCTGGAAGCACAGGCGGGCGCGTTGCCACAAAAACTCGGTGGTTTGGGCAGCCAACTTCATGAAGTCCTTCAGTCTTTTGTACTCCATGCACCAAGGTGCTTCTTGATGGATAACGCTCGAAGGTGCTTCTGTGCCAAGCGATGCCCAGCCCATCCTAAAAAAAGGACCGAAGTTTGTCTACGAACCTACCACCGGCCGACCTCAGATGCTGGCAATGGTTAGAGACGTTGCTGCCCGTTTCCGTGACAGAGACAAGGAACGGCTTATCGGGGATGGTGTGGATTGCCTCATCCGCAATGTGCGTCGAGAGCAGAAGGCATCCCCTTCATTCGCTAAAGTATTGAGCTGCCTAGAACGCAACAATTTGACCGTTTTGCAGTCAGACAAGGAAAGGGGCTTTGCCGAAATCTCGCGAGATACTTTCAATAAAAAGGAAATGACTGCCATCAACAAGAATTTTAAGCCTGTACAGTCTCGCGCTTCTAGGAAGAATCTGCCGCAATCGCGCTTTTGAAGCAGTGCCATGTAGATGGTTTAGCAAAGAAAGTGGACGGTGCAAAAACCGGGTGCCTTAAATATTTTTCACAGGTAAGGCGCAAAATCCGGAATGCCCGCTTAGATCAATTGTATCAGAAAAAGGTGCTTGGCAGGAGCATTTCGGACATTACCTAAGGGAGAATTTAAAGAGCTTGTCAGGAGAAGACCCGTTCCAGATTCGCAGCTCTTTGAACTTGTGAGTGATCTCAGGGGTGGCATGATGGGAGCGGCGACTGCCTTCTCGCTAGACTTTGAAAACTTGTCTCACTCTGTTCCGCATGATGGTCTCTACAACGCAGTTCGCCAGAGGATAGACGACACTGGAGTCGTAGTATTTCAGAATACAGCCGGCATAAGCGAGGACAGTTTTATGCAGCTCCTGAGCTTTTACCTTTCGTCCACTGTCGTTTCTTTCAGTGGTCGATTTTTGACCCAGAAATCCGAGCTTTGTATTGGCTCGTCAGTTTATCCGGTATTCTGCGATATTTACCTGGCTGCAATGGGTAGAAACATTCATAAAAACTGAACGATAAATAGGTCGTGAAAGTTTACTGGTATGTAGATGACTGCCCTGTAGTCATGGACACAGCTGCCACTGACCATTTGCCGGGGGCCGCTAATTGTATCTCCGAACTGTTCAAAGCCTTGTCTAGTAATCTGAATTTCATTATTGAATTGCCTGTGAATAACAGCATCCAGTTTTTAGATGCGTTGCTTCTTTTTAAGGACGACCATGTTTGCTGGTATTACAACGTAAGGTCTAGAAAGAGTTTGATACCATCTGGCAGCGCGCACTCTAAGCTAGTAAAAAGAGTGAGTTAACAAGCGCACTTCAGGCGGCGTTTGCCAAGAGCTGTGTGTATTTGGCAAAATGAACTTTGAGAACCAGGTGCAGCGCCTCTGCTCTGCAGAGTACACGCCTTCATTAGTGGCTATTATATGTGAGGCTATGCTTAAAACGTTAAAGGAGGGGAACCAGGCTAGGAAGGAGTGAGGGAAGAAACCGCGCTGCAATCATACCGTGCCTTCACAAGACGTCCCACAACGAAAGAAAAATAGGAGGACGGTACAACGTCCAGGGCGTCTTTTCCGCATCGTGCAAACTTTCTAAGATATGTGTCTTGAACAACATGGCAAGACAGCCGACCTGCACTACGAGACGCGGGCAACGGTACACACACTGCCGGACTGGGGTTGTCTATCAGATACCCCTAACGTGCGGTAGTGTGTACATTGGCCAGGCGGGAAGATGCTTTAATGTCAGGGCCAGGGAGCACTTCCTCAACGGAGATAGAGGGTCTGGAGGTAATTCAGCAGACAACTGCAACCAGCCTCACCACAAGTGTAAACCCATATTAGAGGTTACAAGGTTCTTAGCAACATAAAAAAAATAAAACAGAAAGGGAGGTCATTGAGGCCTACTTTATTGCTAAGGCATGGGACAGTTGAGTAAGCACGCCCTCAATTTCACTGCACGAGAAAGAAATGCGCTTCTTCGACCTTGCCTAAAGATTCCTGGTGTTGTATGTTCGCCTGCCACTTCCCGCTTGCTCATGAAGTTTTCTTATGTTAGCCGGTGCGCATTCTTCTCCTCGGGCTTTTGGTGCGGCTCATATGTTGTAATCGCCCAAATTGTGTTTACATGAAGACTGTTTTTTACCTCTTACCTTCTTGGCGTTGGCAACTTTTTCTGCTCCTTTTTAGGTTGTATTCGTTTGTTTTCAGTTTTTGTGGCATTCGTAGGGTTGTATGACGTTTTATCTGATTTTACATTTCTGACTCTGCTTTTGCTTCGCTTGCTTGGGCCCTTTTAGGCTCGCACGTTGTTGCTGTTAAATTGTTCTTGACATCGCCCTTTGGCCACGATGTTGTTTGGCACTTGTGGTTTCCTTGGTTTTTTGCTGGTTACAGTGCTTTTTAATATGTTAACTTCATAAATTTTCACGTCATTTTTCATTTTTGTGGTTTTTTCCTTATGGTTCATACAAGTGTTGGCCGCCCTTTGATGACTGTGGATTGGGTTATCTTTGGCCCCCTGACTGCCACGTGGTTTTTGGCATATATTGGGCTGGGCTTTCCTCGAAAAGAAAGAGTTGTTAGTGAGCGCCCGTCATGTCGTTAGTGTTTTTTCTTCTCGTGTCCCCTTCTGTTTCCGCGCTGGTCATTTCGAATCATGTCCCACCAACTCGCCTAATCGGCAATTCTGATTATAATTGATATGACTTTCTCATCACATATCGGCCGAAAATAAAACCCCGAGGCCTTTAAACTGCTCCCCTATTTCTACGGACAGCGAGTAAAATATTATAATATTGTGCTGTGGGATAATTTTGTTTTGGGCATAAATATGACAGCTTTGGTCTTCCTCTCGTTTATTTTCATTAGGTTACTAGAAGAGCAGAGCCCAAGAGCTTTCATTGTGGCATTGCATTGTTTGATAAGTTCATGAACATTTTCACCTAAAAAAAAAATACGCTCGTATCATCGGCACAAATGAAAAATTTCGTACTATCGCTAATGTTGACAATATAGTTTATGTAAATATTCAAGAGTAGATGCCCTAGCCTACTGCCTTGGGGGACACCGCAGAAGAGCGGCCTCATTTCAGACCGGATACCAATATGAATACCACTTTCTGTCTAAACGACAAATGGGAACTTAACAGTGATAGCTGTTTTCGTCGGATACCATAACAGTGTAATTTATTTAACAAGAGTTTATCGTTTACCGCGTCAAAAGCCTTTGAGGAGTCTCCAAAAACGCAAATGATAATTGCTTTGTTTTCAAGTTGTTTAAATAATAAACTCATTTTGTTAGAGTAATGCAAGTTCAGTTGATTTGTTTTTGCAGAATCTAAACTGGAATGGTGTTGGGAAGTTAAATTTATGGATGAAATTTGACATCCTTAGACGGAGTATATATTTAAAGGCTTTCGAAAACACTGCTAAAAAAGATCGGTCTGTTGTTGGCGAGAGCATTGCGATCTCCCTTTTTGGAAACAACATTGCCTCATTGCATTTTTAATGGAAAAGTGCAGTTTCTAAACATATGTTAAAGGTATGAGCGAGTATAGGACCGATTTTATCAACTACATGCTTGACTTGCCGTATCTGAATATCATCAATGTCATAGCTACTGCTATTGTTAAAATTTGTTGTCAAAGACACGACTTCGCCTTCCGTGACTGGGCGCAAAAAAATTGTTTCATCATTCTGAATACGAACATATCTGCAAGCGTCAGATCCGGCAGCACGGTTAGCCAAGTTCGTTAAAAAAGTATTAAATATATTAGCCAGTTTAACACCAAAAACTTCCTTCCCTCATCAATATTTATTTTGTTAATGCCATGCGTGAACTGTCCCTCTGCAGAAGTGTATTCAATCTCGACCATTGTCACCACTTCGAGCACTTTTGCGTGCGCTCCCAGACACCCTTAGAGCGTGTGGTAGCGGCCTCGGTCACAGAGGAGATGGCCTCGACTCGGCGTGGCAAACTGAGCCGGAGACCAGCTACCAAGTGACAAGGGGGTTGGTCGTTTAGTGCCCAGCTTTCGCCGGTCGAAAGGCAGAGAATGGGTCGGAGCCAAAGGTTCACAAAACAGAACAGTTTATACAGCTAAGGGACGATACAGAGGAAGTTACAATCACTCGTACGAGCACATACAAACTGATTCACAAATACAATGCAACTCATGCAAAATCACAATAGAGAGAGATACAATTCAACAAAACCTTTGCACCTTAAGTGCACTAACACAGAGAGAGACAAATAATGAAAACACAATTTGATCACCGGGCACTGCGACAGTCCGACGACTTGAGGAGCACGACGGGCCGATCCGCAGACTGGCGCACGTTGTCTCGCTGATCCGTCCATAGCTGGTCGAGTGGTGTCCTCCCGGGAGTCGAGCGGGCGCGCTTCTTGAAAGCTTGAACAGCGGCTTGAACAGACGTCTGTCTGTTGTTTTCAGGAAAAAAGGAGAGCAAAGTGCACAGGCCTGCTCACTGGCTCAAGCCGAGCCACAATCGCTACCACGTGCAGATAGTAGGAGAGTTGAAAGGTGGGATAGAAAGACAGGATAGTAAAGACTAGCTAAAGACAAGCCGATCCCGGAGGTAGTGCAATACCGGGCCAACCGGTGGCGGGAGTGAAGCGTCCTTCAAACTCGCCGCCACATTTCCAAAAATAAGTCCAATTGGACCCGTAACAGATACTCTACGGGGTCCGGACATTCGCGCCTCCCGCTAACAGACGGCGGTTGCAGCCCCTCATTTATAGGCCCGGACCGCGTCTGTTTGTTCTTCGCGCCAAGGCAGGCGCGCACATACACGCAGCTTTACCCGCACAAACTCCACATTCTTGCGCCGGGCGCGCAACCCTATTGGTCGAGCGCTAAAGCCACCTTCTAGAACAATCTAGGTCATTAGAGGCACGCTGAGTCATCGGCGCCGGAGCGAAGGGGGGGAGGTTATCACTTTGGTGCACAGAAAGTTACCCCCTTTAGGTCAAAAACCTGAAAAACTTCTCCAACATTCGAGAAAAATCGACGCCGCGCGCGGCCATGCCCCCCGCGGCGCCGCGCCGGCGAGCTGAGTTGCAGCAGTACGCACTCTGCGGGGTCCTTCCCCGCTGTTTCTGTTTTATTTTACCGCGCGTGGGCGCGATTGCTTAGGCGCAGCGCCGGTTTTTTTTTTTTCTAAAATGCGCCGAATTTTGTGACAATCATTGTACACCATGTCGAGCATTTTTAACCTCTAGAAGTGACACGTGATAGGCTGCTCGTGGAGATCGCAGTTTTTTAACCTGTTTATTCCTGTACTTAAATAATGCAAGGTCCCCAACCTTCCGGCTGCCCAAACATTTTCTATACAGCTTGTCTTCCATTCGTATTTCTTTGCGAAGCTCTGGCATTATCCTTGGCTTGCGGACTGTGACTTTTCGCAAGGGTTATGAGAGGAAAGCAATCGTGGTACATCTGTTTAAAGGTATCGACAAACGCATTATAAGCTGTATTTGCGTCATGAAGTTCAGCTATTTTACTCCAATCTACTTTCTTGAGCGCATCACCAAAGGATTTCAACGATACTTCTGTAATAGCTTGGTATGTGGTTGATGTGGACTTACTTCCTATTGTACTTGCCTTCTCAATGCAAGCAAACACCGCAAGATGATCACTAATACAGCAAGATAAAACGCCAGAGAAAACGTTCAGCTCCATAGAGTTAGTAATAATTAAATCGATAACTGAATGAACTTCACTTGTGAATCTTGTTGGTGTATTGATCAGGTTAACAAAGCCATTAGAGATAACAGTCATAATAATGTCTCGAGCGGATAGGTTGGGATTGCTCATGTCAATATTGAAGTCAGCACAAGCTATTAAGGTTTTCGTACTCTGGCACTGAACAACAAAAGCCAGGAACATGTCATAAAACTCTAAAAATGATGCAATATTACCTTTAGAAGGACGATAACACACACAGAACGCAGCACTTTGTGCACAAATAGAAAGAATTATATGTCGTATAATTCTTTAACCTGAATACATCACAGTCATTTGTGCTCCACGTCTCAGTTAGCATTATTGCAGAGAATTCAAAAGAAAGGCTGGCAAAAAATTCTTCTAGGCAACATACTTTGTTTATCAGAGACCTAGTATTTAAGTGAAAACATTTGAAAGAGGCCGCCGGAGAATCTGACACCACTTGATCCACATTACTGAGCAAATAATAGCGAGTATCATCTATCGTTTTTCTTCCAATAAACAGAACGAGCAAGGCGTCAGTTAAAGGCTATCAAGGTCAGCTTTCCTCTTGATAACGATGGCAACTGCACCACTGGTCTTTCGAACCAGAACTTTTTCGTTCATATACCAAACAAAATTATAGCCTTTTTCCTTTGCCTTATCTTTCACATACCGAAGAAGTTCTCTGTGGTAGCTACTTAGGTTTTCCTGAACGAACCTTTTGGTTCACTGACCTTCAGTGCGTTCCTTTTCTGAAGCCATGCGTCCTTGTCTCTTGCTTTGTAAACCGTTTAATAATTCCGGGGATTTTATCTTTACTGGCTGGCAGGTGGTGAGCTGCTGCGACGTCAGCGTCAGTGAGCTGAGGGACTTGAAGCGTGTCGGCGATCTGATTCAGAGATGATAAGAGATTCTCGCCCGCGACAACAGGAGCACCATGTACTTCCAGATTAAGTCGCCTACTGCGAATTTCTAGGTAATTTATTTGTTGCTCGAGATCATCCTGTACTGTAGCGCGAACTACGTCCTTCTCTTCCAGTTCAGCCACCCGCTTTCAGATTGCATTTATTTCTGTGCCCTGTCGCGTTATCTTCTCAAATTCACCGAACTTTCCAGACATGAACTGATTTATGTGCCCTGTAGCGTTATCTTCTCAAATTCACCGAACTTTCCAGACATGAACTGAATCGATTTTTCTATGTGACTGATTTTTCAACAAGTGCCGACAGGCCGGCTCTCCGGCTTTTGATTAATGTCCATTAGAACATCGCTTTCAACTCCGCTTTGAACGCTTATCGCAGTGCTTCTGCATGTTGGGCATCTCCAAGTAGCGTTGGCGGTTTCGGTTTTTCCATTAAGGGATTTCTCGGTTACGCCAGCGCACTTGCCGAAGAGGTACTCGCTGGAACTTTGTGAGCATTGCACGGACCCCGATCCTTCCTTTAAGGGAATGGGCAACTGACATGCGAAACAATTAGAAGACATACCTGTCACTAAACACCTTTGCACAAAAAAGAGAAACAACCAATCCAGGAAGCAGCAATTGCAGGGTGAGGTATGGAAGGGGCAGAAACAGCAACATTGTTGGTTAATTGTTGATAAAGTAATAAGAGTGTTTCGTACACCAACATGTAACAAGCAGGATTCCTCGATTAGCAGTTGATTCCACGAGCTGCCTCCGCTGCCAAATGAACACCAAGCGGGGAGACGCTCAGTTATATAGGTACCCGCAGTGTGCTAACTGCGCATGCGTTGGCAGAGTTGGTTCAAGCGACGATGCGAGATGATCAGGGCTTCGGGGGTTGCAGCGTGGCACTGCGGGCAGGGCTTTGTGCAGAGCCGGCACCACATCCGAAGATTCCCACGATGGCTTGTGTCAGTAGAGGAAACAACATGGAAACTGTAACAAGCAGGATTCCTAGATTAGCAGTTGATTGCACGAGCTGACGCAGCCGCCAAATGAACACCAAGCAGGGAGACGCCCAGTTATATACGTCCCCGCTGTGTGCTAACTGCGCATGCGTTGGCAGAGTTCGTTGAACCGATGATGCGATATGATCAGCGATTCGGGAGTTGCAGCGTGGCCATGCCGGCAAGGCTTTGTGCAGAGCCGGCATCACGTCCGAAGATTCCCACGATGGCTTCTGTCAGCAGAGGAAACAGCACGGAAACTGTAACAAGCAGGATTCCTCGATTAGCAGTTGATTCCATGAGCCACCGCCGCTCACAAATGAACACCAAGCAGGGAGACGCCCGGTTATATAGGTCCCCGCAGTGTGCTAATAGCACATGCGTAGGCAGAGTTCTTTGAAGCAACGATGCGAGATTATCAGGGCTTCGCGGGGGTTGCAGCGTGGCACTGCTGGAAGGGCTTTGTGCAGAGCTGGCGCCACGTCCGAAGATTCCCACGATGGCTTGTGTCAGCAGAGGAAACGGTTTAGTTTATTTTATGGGGCTTAACGTCCCAATGCGACTCAGGCTATAAGAGACGCCGTAGTGAAGGGCTCCGGAAACTTCGACCACCTGGGTTTCTTTAATGTGCACTGACATCGCACAGTACACGGGCCTATAGAAATTCGCTTCCATCGAAATTTGACCGCCACGACCGAGAGCAGAGGAAACAGCACGGAAACTGTAACAAGCAGGATTCCTTGGTTAGAAGTGGATTACACGAGCTGCCGCCGCTGCTAAATGAACACCAAGCAGGGATACGCCCAGTCATTCCTTACAAAAATTTCTTTAGACAGTCCATAGACTGTCTATGAACTTAAGTCTATGAAATCTATAGAGTTTCTATAGACAAATTCTTTAGACCAGTCTCTAAACAATCTATAGATCTATGGCCATACACGTTTAGTAGACTTTTGCCTATAGACAGTCCATAGACAAATGTCTACTGAAAGTAGATAGGTCCATAGACAGTCCATAGACACAGGTTCATAGACAGTCTTTAGAAGATTTATAGATTTATGGCCATACATTTCCTATAGACTTCTGTCCTTAGACTGTCTGTAGACAAATTTATGATAATAGACACAGGTCTATAGGCAGTCTATAGATGATCTATAGACTCAGAATATACACTTCCTGTAGATTTCTCTCTATAGACAAAACTCTACTGGTCCAGTAGACATAGGTCTATAGACTCAAGGAACATGATTAAGGAACCCGTACGAGGTTCTGAAACGTCTTAGAAATTCATGACATGATCAGTGACCGCATTCCTTTTTCTTTAAGGTCTATAGACTGTCTATACACATTCCACAGTTATGCGGCCTGGCAATGCTATAGACATTTTTTTATATACAGTCTATAGAGCTCTGTCTACAAAACCTTTTGTAGACCATTGTCTGTAGACTGCCTATAGACCGTCCACAACTGTTGAAAAATGTCACCACACGGTCTTCACAAATGACTTGATCAATATACTTACAATTTAGTTTATTTCCAAGCTATGCAGGCAAAGAATATGCAATGCATGCACCATAAGAATGCACCACATAAAAATAAATGTTGAAAGTAATGGTCCGACTATAGTTTCATCAGAAGCAATCTTGCGACCTGTTGTCTGCAGTCAGTCATCCGGGCATGTGGACCTGTGCAGTGGAAGGAAAAAATAACAACTAAAATAAAATTCCCACTCAATCTCTACAAATGTGCTTTACTACACAAGGCATATATATCCTGGCTATCCCATTCAAGTAAGCAAGTCGATGTTTTCGTTTGGTTTCATGGGGTCCAAAAACCCAAGGTGACTCAGGCTATGAGAGGCGCCGTAGTGAAAGTTTGCGGAGTAATTTTGGCCACCTGCGGTTTCTTCCGTGCAATGACATTGCATAGAAAACAGGCCTCTAGCATTTTGCCTCTATCAAAACGCGACCGTCTAGACCAGGATCGAACCTCCATCATTCAGGTTGTAGTAGTAGGACAGTTTATTTGCGAAAAATTATATAAAATTTGTCCTGGGTGAGAGGGCTAATGGCATTTTTGCCTGATGAGGCCATCCCACCCCTGACAGCAGTGGCAACCACAATAGGGATATTCGAGCACATTTGCAGTACAGTACATCGTACAACAACCATATGCATGCAAGCACACAAAACAAACCAAATGGACAACCCTGAGGACTAAGGGCCTGCTTCTGTATATGGAAAAAAATGTTTGGATTCCAGAATACTATTTACACGTACAACACACCAAAATATCATCCATGGCACAAAAGAAATTCTTTGACTTCCATTAGGTACATATGTCTTAGTGGTTTCTTTAGGTAATGATGGGTAGCTTGATAATAATTCAAATATGGCTGAATATTGATTCAATAAATTTGTTATTTGCATGCATAATCTCACATCAACATAGTTGGTGCGAGATCAGGGCACCTGTATTTTATCTTCCCTAAGGAGATGTGGAGTGTGTTTCTTTTTGTATTGAACCTCAAAATATGAATGGTGTAACATATAGTGATGCACGATTTCCAGAAATAACTTATATTTGAATAGCTTACTGACCTCTAGTATGTCATAGACCTTAATGTATGTATGGCAAGCAATGTTCTACTTTTGGAATTTCCGAATGCCACGTATTGAGCGCTTTTGCAGAGGGTGCAGCTAATCATGGTTTCTTTGTGTTGTGTCTGACGATACCAGGAAGCAGTATGTTAAACGTGAATGAAAGAGAGCATAGTAAGTTTGTTGCTTTACTGGCAACCTGTGTAATATGCCAAAAACACATGAAAGTTCAAATTCGGAGAGCTTCTGTGTGAGAATTCCAGAGAAACATTTCATGAAAGATAACACCTAGAAAGCAAATCCTCTTAGACTGGTTGACTATGTTATTTCGGAACTTCAATTTCAACTCACTATCTTTTCTGCTACCTTTAGACTTGAAAATGAGGTATTCCGTCTTGTTTATATTTAGGTCTAGTTTATTAAACATTAACCAAAAGTCTCAATAGTGAAGCCATTCAATTGCTTCCCTGTAAGTGGAAGAAAGGTAAGAAAGGTAAGTGGAAGAAAGGTAGCAAGTCAAAAGTTCCAAAAAAGAATTCACCGATATGCCCGAGCTGTTCTGGAAGGCCACTGCACCACGGTTTTCGATGAGATCCCGCACAGTAACTAACAAGTCCTTTTGGGGAACCGAATAGAAGAGGTCTTCGATGTCCACGGAAAAGGCGGAATTGGCACTCACACTGGTAGCGGATAAGTAGTCCACGACGTCCATCGAGGTCCGAGCGCTAAAAGGGTCGTCAGGTGCCAAGGGGTCCAAGAATCGTTTCAAAAACTGGCCCACTAATTTCTGCCACGAACTGTCCTCTGTGACAATAGCCCTAACAGGGCAGCCAGTTTTATGCGTTTTTGTTGAGAAAAACATTCTCAGCACGTCGGTATTATCTTTCTTGTTAACTTCTTTATGCAAACCATTAAGATTGAGGTTCTCCAGGAGCTGTAGGGCGTGCCTTTTTATCTGAGAAGGCTTTGTGTTGGCAGGCTTGAAATTCTTGTTGATAGCCTCGTGGGACTTATTGGACAGAAGGCTGTTAGGCATAACCACGACCTGACCACGAACCTATCCTGACTTGAGTTTTACTCGTGAAGTGCCCCTTGAGGACTCAATTAGATTTTTAGATTTGACTCTCACCTTCTCTGATGAAAGCCATGTTTGCTGGAGCTACTCTCCACGGACCAAGAAAAGCCTGCTGCCCTTCTCCTCCTCACATTCCAAACTTGTGAAGAGAGGCATTGCCAACCTTTGCCTTGGTAATGCTCTGCGCAGGTCTTGTTCACACAATATGCAAAAGAGTTTCTTAGCGCAACTTGACCGCTTGAGGTCAGCGGGCTACCCTGAGGACGTCCTCGTTTCTATTGCTGAGACCTTGACCAGCAAATTTAAGTCACAGTACAAAAGAGATGAAACGCCTAGTGAGGAATCCAGACCTGCTGTAATGCCATACCTGCATAAAATCTCACATAACGTTAAAAAGGTAGCCATGAAATACGGTGTTAAGGTAGTCTTTTCTGCGCCCACCAAACTGTCGTCGCTTTGTTCACGTATCTCAAAAATCAGCACAAAAAAGAAATGTAATGTCAAACACCAGAGCATGTTCACCAAATGCACAACCGATGTTGTTCACTCGCTCCCACTGTCCTGTGGCAAGGCCTACATAGGTCAAACGGGTCAATGCGTCAACGACCGTATGAGGCAGCACCGCACTTCGCTGCAGCCAGGCAACACAGCAAATCTTCCAAGACATTGCAACCACTGCAAAGACTGCACCCCTCTGTTCCATAATGCCAACATAATCGGCCGCGGCAAAACACAGATAGAACGAGAAATCTTAGAAGCTTTTAAAATCAAGCACTTAGGGACTGAATGCGTCTGCGACAGCTCTGTCAGGTTCACGGCAAAAGAATACACTTTCATGAATGGGACATAGGTTGCCACATGTTTCTTCGCTCGCTTAATCAGTTTTGTGTTTGCTGTTTTGATAGCGTTTGTGGTGCTCACGCACATGTGCGCCCTGTTCTGATGTTGGCGAAGTAAAGAATTTTCAGTTGTGTTCCAGCGTTGTCCTGTGTACTTCTCCTCCTTGTGAATGCGTCCTTTTCGCTGGTTTTCCTCAATCCAAAGAATGGTTTTTGCCGATTTTCCACTTGTCTAATTTAGTTAAACTTATTGAACGCATTGCTCACAGCTGTCTTACAGATCACGTTCTTTGAATACAAGCCTTCAGTGCTTCTCAGATAGGGTTTCGTAGGGGGTGCTCAATTTGGACTTGACGTTTAATTAGGAAAGCAGAATATGGTTGCAATGGAGAAGAAAGAGGTCGCGGCTTTAGTAAATTTGGATATCGCTTATGCATATGACAGGCGCACAAGGCACTTGTGGTCCCAGTTTATAAAAAATGCTGAAATGTTATCTCTCGCGAACTGTCGTCCGATCTCGATCACAAGCACGTGCTGTAAAATGCTGGAATATGTTATAAGCTCATATATTCGACCACACTTAGAAGACAAAGAAGCGTTATCCGATTTCATCACGGTTCTCAGAAAGTCTTGTCAATTGTCACACAAGTGTTATCGAGTGTGCATGAACTTGGGTATATATTAGACTAGAGCGGTCAATTAATTTTTTTGTTTCTAGACTTTTCCAGATCCTTTGACCGGGTATCCCGCACTAGACTGCTGTTAAAACTGAAATATATTGGTCTTCCTCCAAGTATTGTTCACTGGATCAAAGCATATCTTACTGACAGGAAACAGTATGTCACCATTAGAAACTGTTCTCGGATGTTGAATGTTACTTCCGGTGTGCCCCAGGGAAGTGTCCTGGGCCGGTTCCTTTTTTTGATTTTCATCAATGATTTGTTGGATATTCCTACGCATGTGTTAGCCCGGTTACTCGGCGACGACTGTGTTGTGTTTCAAGAAATTACTACATGCAATAAAGATAAGAAACGTTGCCGGGCACTTTAGAAGCTGTTTCGGACTGGTGTACAAAGTAGCGTATGCAATTAAACATTGATAAAACAGTACTTTCAAGAGTAACAAGGAAGATACATCGTTTACCTTTACAGATAAGCTTCAGAACAACAATATTTCAGAGGTTGAGTCATATAAATATCTAGGGGTCACGCTCACAAATAAATTAAATTCGTCGAAACACATCAGAAACTTCTGCTGCTGCGCTTCGCAAGCTTTGGACTGCTCCTGCCAGTACTAAACTTATTGCATATAACAACTGCGTAAGGGCTAAACTCGACTATGCGGTGGTTGTATGGCACCCACATAATAAAAAAAAAGATATAGTACAACTTGAGCGTGTTAAAAGTAAAGCTGAGCAATTTATTTTAAGCAAATATACACGATTTTAGTTTCCATACCTGCGCGCCACCATGTCTTGTTTTTCCCGAGTGCCGCCTGCCGCCGACGCCATCATGGGCTGATAACGAAGCAGCGTGAGATTTCTGGCAATGTCATCCGCCCGTTTTATTCCTGGCGAGAGTAGAAATGGTGCGTAGGGGTTCACCTTGTGTTAATCCTCGTTTGTGCTGTGCCATTAGCGCCTGCAACAGCCAGCGGGAGCAAGCGACCATGCTTCGACGGAGCGAACTATCAGCATCGGGGAGTGCCTAACTCGCTGTTCACGCGTGTAGTTTTTGTCGCCTGTTGCCTGTAGGGCAAACGTTGCACAGTGTTGCACAAAACGAAAACGAGATGTTCTGAAACTCAAGATAGCATAAATCAATCGAATATCTCGTTTTCCGTGGAGCACAGTTTCCAACTAACGCTTGCGCTGCCTGCTTGGACATGACGAGTGTGGCGATTTAGATGCAGAGCTTAGGACAGAGTACTCCGTTCAAAAACTGAACATCCGGGAGGCAACAGCCAGCTCTGTGACCGAAGCGAATCCACGTCTGATCATTGCAGTTTGTTTGTGGCGATACGCGAGATGAAATTGAAACCCGCTCCCTAATGCCGCTCGCGTAGGGCTGTTCATGTTACGAGCGTTAAAAGCCAGTTCATTGAAAGCAACACGCATTCTTGCCTACTCTGCTCCCGCCAGAATTCACTGGCCCACAAACACCAGAAAATGTGTAACTACACGGACTGAAAGGTTTGAACGCTAATGGAACGCTTTTACCGCTTGCTGACAGGCCGAATAACCGAACCTGTGTTGAGAATTCCAACATCAGTCGGGTAGTGGCAATGCTCAAGTTGTTGCATTTGTCTTATCGCTGGCACGGTCATGCATAGTGGATTTTCTTGCAGTGCATTCGATGTGATTTCAGTCCAATGATTCATTACAATGCATGGCAGAGTTTGCCGTCCCGCGCATGCCGTATGCTGGTTCTTCTTACGTTGCCCTTGATGCATTTATGAATGTTCACTTTGCAGTTGTGTAACAGTTCGTGTCGCCGCTATCATTAATGCCATGTGGAAATGAAAGTATTATTTTTGTACTAACAGCATGTATTTTTTCAGGTAGCGATGCCCACACGCTCCCGATATTTGTGAACATGTGGAGTATCGAAACGAAGTTGTGGCCACATTTGCGAAGTTCTTACATCGTGTACTGCCCAATTAAAACATCTTTGCTAAGACCATCCAAAAGCTCGATCTCTTAAAGTTATGTACAGAGTATAGTTTGGCAAACCACGCGCTGTGCTTCGTTCCGCGCCCGATATTAAGCACGGGCAATGGGTTTGCTTCTGTCTGCATTTCATTCACAAAATGCGCTGATGCCTAAGCTTGTTGTTGGCGCAAGTATTTTCTGTTCGCCAACTACGTCTACTACCAATGCAACTCGGGGCCGGCGGGAAAGCGGTTAAGAAATAGACATCGCAGACACACTGAGACCTTCGCATAACATGGTGCGCATACATACCTGCGGATTTTTTGTTTTCTTTTCTACTTCCGTCGACTATTGCTGCAACCGGCAATAAAACATTGATGTCTACAAGACGTTGGCTTTCCGTACGACATTGCATATTTTGTTGTACAGACGCAAACAAGCCCTTGACAGGTGGCTAACAGCCGAACGTTGCTCCACGCGCCGGATTATCAGCCCAGGGGAGGATGACAACACTGGCGTGTCGCCCAGCGCACGTGTTTGAGAGTATTTCTCCCTCTCCTGCGCGCTCTCGTGAAATGTTGTATAGAAGGCATGATTCACCATCTAAGTTAATGCAGGCACATAACGTACACAATTTAGAAACATGAAGGACGTTTAGCTGCCTCACCTTCCTTAATGCCTGCAATAAAAATAAAAATGCAGTTGCCTACATGCCTCAAACCTCATTGTACAAGGAGGAACAGACACAGACTCTTTGACCCCAATTTTCTCCCGCACAAACACATTTAAAAATAGCTTCTTTCCCATAAGTGTATCCGAATGATTGCCTTACCCTCTCAAATCTTTGTCTGGTAATTTTGCACCCGAACTGGAGCGTCACCTCCTTATTTCACGAGTTTCTTATTTATCGTTTTTTTGTTTATTTTACGTTGCCTGTCTATTTGTTCACATTTGATTGTTGTTTTTTGCTTATCTCTACCAATATTATCTGCATATGCTTGTAATTTCTTATGTAAAGCTGTTTGAATGTGCCCCTCCTATTAGGACAACGCATGGTCTGCAGTATTTGAAATAAATAAATAAAAAGAACGGCGACAGCAAGTCCCGCATGATGACAGCTAACGCTTCTGTTTCTACTTGCGGGATTCGAGCTACTCGATGGTGATCGCTCCCATGCCTGCCGTCAAGGACCACGCGGAATGGAGCCAGGTTTCAGCTGGTTCCAATTAGCAAGCTTTACCCGGTCGGAGTATGGGACCCGAAAGAGCGGAGGCCTGAAGCTTCAGCACAACAGGGATCTTTTCCGAAGTCTCCGACGCCGCTTCGAAAAGCGAGCGGCCATTATCCTCCCCAATGGCCGTGACAGTGTCGGGGAACATAAGGGTCTCGTTTCAGGTGGCTCTTCGGCGTGCCAAGCACCACGGTGGGCTGGCCGTCATCATCCTCAACCATCGCAAGCACATCTAAGGACAATGAACCGCTTTCGGCCCCTCCTCTCGACCTTGCGTTCTGTCCAAGTGCGTTGGCGGTCATCTGATGAAGAACAGGTACCAGCAGCGTGTGGGAACATTGAGCTGGCCAGAGGACATCACTCCGACGGCATCTGCCTCTCTCCCAGGCTCAACAAATGAAGGCGGGCTGTCGGTATGTGCGGTGATGTGAGTTGCGCGAACAAGTGAAAATTTCAGGCCACTCACACCCCGTAGAGGGTGTCCTCAACCTGGGGAATTAAGGGAAGAGGAACGCTATAAAACTCAACAGCGAGTCTAATAAAGAATCCTCCTTTATGATTTTTGCGCTTGTAAAAATGTAAATAAACCTACTGTACAGTTTCCTTCTTAACGGAGTCCGACAAATTTTTCGGTGCAGGGACCTGAACGGTGCTGAACGAGTCAGCCTACTCAAGGGCCCCGCCATTTCAAGCAATGGGTTCTTTATTTATAGCTGCACATTCAGCCAAATGGAACAAGGGGACACTGTGTCGTTGTCGATTGTACGCCGCTGGTTGTCATGTACCACGCTGCCGCCACCCCTGTCTCTGTCCGTCTCCTTTGTAGCGATTAGCCCAGAGGTGTCTCGCGTTGACTTTGTCCACACCTTGCAGTCGCTCGTCCGCGAAGAGGAGCACGCACCCCTGCTGCCCTTGAACAGTAAAGAATGGATGCCGCCGCGACACGGAACTGTTAGGTGCCGTGATGTCGCATCCGTGTTGTCTTGTCTGCCTGCAGTTCTCGCGAGATGCCGTCGCCGTACTGATGACATCATGAGGAGCTGTTCGATCTTAACAGCGGCGAAATGGAGCCCGACACGCTTCTGAAGCTCGTATTCGTTGCAGCTGGTCCACGCATGGGAGGAGATATAACCATGATGCTGCAGCATTGGCGCCACTCTGTTGTTTTGTTCGAAATTATCTGCTATGCCATGCAGGAAACATTAACGACATGGTCGAGCTTCCGGGTCAGATTCATGAATTTAACAAAGCGAAATGGTCACGCGCATCGCCTTACCATCTTAGTTACTGATGTCCTTGGTATTTATTGCGGCTTATCGTACCTGCTTTCCTTCAATTGCTGCCAATTTGGATATTTGGGACTGCATCATCACATGATAATTTTTAAATTTAGGTCCAGCATTGCATGCAATTAAAAATCGAGATTCTGAAGTTTCTTTGAAATATTTCAAATGGGCATCTTGCAGGGCGCTCTAGAACTTTCACAATGAACATTTTTGTGCAAAAGTGGAGCATAATAATGACTGAGGGTAGCATTGTGCTCAACAGGCAGGGAAAGCAAATCTCCGTGCCAACTACACACGGGCGCAGCTTGTGCAGTCGCGAGTAAAAAGGATTAGCACGAGTAACGTGCCACAGGAGGGGCAGATAACAACGCTTGGCACAGTGGTTACGAACACGCCTATAAAAAAAGTGCCAGGTGTGTTTGCAAAGCACGGCGCCCTGCCAACCGCACTAGGCGATTTTCGCGATTCAGTGGGCTCAGTTTTTGCTTGCGACTGTGCGTTGCACGTGTCCACCAAGCCTTGGAACAATAAGACGCAAATATATGGCGGTTTGGGCGAAATGGGCCGAGGCAGAGCTTGTTAAAGACTCTTTATTCATCTCACAAACTGAAAACAGCCCTATGCGGACGAATATTCAGTCTGAGAAAAATAAATGTGGGAGGCATACCGTAGTCGTCGGCCGTCCGACGAATTTTGGGTGATGCTAGTGGCCAGGGGAAAGCAAAGGGGGCTACTGGGTGGTTCGTGGAGAGAGAAAGACGTCTTCCCGCGAAATCAATGTATTTAGCACCTCTCCGATTAACGTTAGGGCTGGCTGTGCCAAGGACCAGTGCAGTTCTCTGTTGCGGGAGCGGGCATCCAGAAGCGGGAGCAACAGCGGGTGTGCCCTCCCACCCACCACGGTGTGGCGTTGGCGTTCAGCAGAGTACCCAAGGCCACGAGATGGAATGTGGCATGCGTCTTCCGCATTTCAATGGAGGCGAGATGAAAAAAAAAAAACGCCCGTGCACTGAGTGCAATGGCCGCGTACGTTGGATAGGGCCCTTCGTTTTCGGTTAATACCCGATTTTACCAGATTGTCGCTCCCAGAACACATTTATTAAAAATCCGGTCAAACTCGATTTCTCCCTGAAAATTAGTTCTCTAGAAGATGTTCGTTTTGCAGTTCACCAAACTGAGAGCAATGTAAGAGACATTTATGGCTATCGATAGATCACACTTCAGAGGGTTACCTTCGGTCAAATCAACTTAAACAGCTTTTAACGCCAGATTTCATAAGGCGAATTAAGTTTATAATTTCGAAAAGAGCGATTTCGAACCGAGAGACCAAAACATGGCTACCGACAAGACGTGTTATCGGAGTCACTGTATTAAGCGCTACCCCCGCTAATGACACGCCGCTCCAAGGACCCTGCGCGTTTAAAATCTTTATTGCGCTGTTGAATATTATCACGCTGTACAATATATAGTCAGGCCGGTCTTGCTCAGACGCGGCAGTGCTCCGTAGGAGATTGCTAACGCACACGAAGAAATACTTGTAAGAGATTAAGAAAAATATCGTAATTGGCAAACACTTTTTTGTGATACCCGCAATTTTCAAGTTGTTTATGAGAGGAGAAAAAACACGACATATGATGTGCAGCAGGGAAACGATCATCTGTAGTAACTCGTGATGTAAAAAGAATTACGCGAAAAAAAATTCGAACAATGGAAAATGTTTCCTGAATAAGTCCAATTTGCACCCGGTTTGAGCTCGGAATAATATAGCCAGATTTTTACCCCCCCCCCCCCCCCCTCAACTTCGCAGGATATCAAACCCGAAAATAAAAGGCGCTGACGTTAAAGAACTGCGGCTGGTCTATATTAGTCTGAAGCGTATCAGATGCGGAAAATGCGGTACGCTTGTTTCCAACAAAGATTAACTCGTTTCGCTGTATAACAGGGAGAGCAGGCAAATTTTAATATGCTTGCCTTGACAAGGTCAATGCCTGGAAGGCTGCACTGGGCGAAAATCACCGCAGTGCGTTGTCGTATCTTAGTGCAAGTTTGCTGAACCGTGCTACATATGCGCTTTTATTAAAAATGCCCGAAAACAAGTCGTGGTTAAGCCTTCGGTCTGATTAGCTTAATAAAATAAGACCATAATTACGTGCTGCTGTTTAAAAGGGAGCCTCTTATTCACAGTGCGTGAGCGTGGGTACGAATTCTAAATACTTTCTCTCTTACGCAGGGCTATGTTTTACTAGTTTGTCCCCTTCAATGTCTCTACGTTTCTTCAGCACAGATCACGTACCATGTGCTGCGCCCTTGAAGTTAGGCCTCCCCAACGAAACAAGAGAAGTAAACATTTGCTCTGGCACTGCTATGCCAACGAGCCGCCAAAAATAGAATATATGGAGGTATAAAAATTTGCAACTGTGTGAGTAAGAGGTGGTGGTGGTGGTGGTGGTGGTGGTAAAACCTTACTCGATAGACTGGGTGGAGCGTTTCACCGCTCTCTTGCCTGGGTGGTAGTCCTCCTTCAGGGACACCATTGGTGGTAGCCGCTGCCCGCGCTCTTTGAACCAGAGCCATCTGGGACTCCAGGTCCAAGCGGCTGGACAAGGTCGCCTCCCAGCTCACTCTCGCTGGCTGATTTATCCTCTTTATTTCCAGATTTTACTGGCAGGTCCATATCATAAGTCTCTCTTGCAAAGAAGAAAGTGTGCTTGCCAGTATCATTTCATTAGGTGTCTTGGTGCTGTCTGCGATTTCTTTTCGTCTCCCACACATAGGCAGACGCATACCATGTGAGTGAGAGGAAAAATTGCAGACAGCACCGGGACGCCTAATGAGATCACACTAGCAAGCACAATTTCTTCTTTTCAAGAGAGACTTAAGCGTGTGCCCCCCCCCCCCACACACACACACACACACACACACACACACACACCGAATGTTCATTGAAGCACTCGATGCTCAGGCCGTATTCAGTAAGTGTGCGCACCCGAACCATGCCAAGAATAGAACGATATTCCCTCGTACTTTTCTTTTGCACAGAGCCGTACTCAAATCTGGACAGAGACGCCAGTCCCAAACCCATTCCCAGCTTACCACTTGGCAGAGCTGGCACCGGGCGTTGATGTTCACTGAGGTCGAGCCACGTTGACTACTAACACGAAAACATGGGCATGGCGACGACGAGGACGCATTCAACATCGGTTGTTTCATCTTGGTTTTTTTTTTGAAGAGATGTTTATTGCCTCAGGACATAAAAACTATGAAGTGAGAGATGGGAAAGATGCTTAAATAAACGAAAAAAGTGGGCTCATTTCATGAAATCAAGGAGTGAACGTTGATATGGAACATGTGTCCAGGAACTATAACAATATGGATTTAGAGTCCCACTGCCGCCAGGTGCCGAACTCTCGTCGGCTTCAGCGCCGGGCAGTCCCACAGCAGGTGGTGGATATTCGCATCACAGTCTCTGTTCATGCAGACTGGACACCCGGGGCGGGGATATAAATCTTTGAAATGCAGCCACTCGCGTGTCACAGCTGGAGTTAGGGCAACCCCGACCCCTATCCTCCGAAGCGCAACATTCTCTGCACGGGGAAGACCACGGGGCAGGGTTACCGCTGACGGAGGGATTAGAGCACGTGTGTGGCGCCGTAAGTGTTCCTTTCTTGCCAAAAAGAGGGTGATGTCACCATGAGTGAGGACTCGAGGCAAACACGAGGTTGGGGTCGAAAGGCGGGTCGCAGAATTTGCGCGGCTTTGTGCACTCAGGAGGTCACGCAGGACCCACTCAATACGTATTTGCTGCGGGAAGCGTGCCGCTAGACGATGGATGTCTTGGCAGATTTCTGGGGTGCGACTGACTCGTCGTAGCAGGCGTGTGACGTGAAGGGTGCCGGTGCGAATGACAATGCGGGCTGTGGGTAGCATGGGAACGGCGGCCACAGAGCAAAGTGCCCTCTTGAACCGCAAGCATCTCCGCACAGAAGGAAGAAGGAGGTTCTGAGAGGCGAAACCTTGACGTTTTGTTCAGAGCAGGCCTGCAAGGACAGTAAACTGCTGTTGTTGTTTCGCAGGCCTGGATGCTTGCGTCAACGTACATAACGATGGAGCCATGCGGCAAATTGGCGTCTTGCTCTGTAATTCGGTCGCGAAACGACGATGCCGCGCGGGTAGACGATGGCCGACGTAGATCAGTTGGCTTGCTGTCGCTTAGCTGCAAAAAACCCCAAGGCGGAAGAACTGGCGGGGGCGGCTGTAGAATGGAGTGCGATGAAGCCATGCCCAGAGTGCACACGTTGTGTGTGTCAGGCTTGATTTTAGGCGGCGAGCATCGCGTCGTTGCTGCACCAGTTCATCTAGTGTATTTAGCTGCGCATGTTCTTGGAGCGCCACGATCGGGGTAATGCAGGGAAGGCAAGTAATTACCCTCATTGCCTCTCGATTCACAGCTTCTAGACGGTCCCGTTGAGCCCTTGTCAAATGCTGGAATTGGGCTTGGTAAAGTAGGCGCGGTTGCACAACCGCCCGCACCAACTGTCGTGCAACATGAGCGCGGCCTCCGCCTGTTTTAGGAGCAATGCGTCTAATCAGACCCAACGCCTGAATTTCTTGCTTTTTAGCCCGAGAAAGCCAAGCAGCACCTGATCCTGACTCGTGTATTGTCAAGCCCGAGATTTTTACTGTCGAACTTTCTTGAATTGAAGCTCCGGATAGATGGAGGCGAATTGGTGTTGCAGCCAGTTTTCGGCGCCCCCAGCGGTTGGCAACTAACGCGAACGTGGTTTTGCTCACTGAAAGCTGCAGACCAATTAAAGAAGCAAAAGTCGACGTTATATCTATGGCTGATTGTAGGCCTCCTGCTTGAGTCATCAGGTCGTTGTGAGTGCTCCACACCGTTAAATCATCAGCATACAACAAGAACTGAATCTCAGAGACATCATGTAAGCGCAAAGCAAGGGGGATGAAAGCAATATTAAATATTGTTTGCGATAACACCGATCCCTGGGGAACGCCGCGAAGAGGCAAAAATGATCCGACGGCTTCACCACCGAGCAGTATGGCAAAGTGTCGGCCTTCAAAGATGGATTTAACAAAATTGCGCACTCTAACGGGGAATTTCAGCATGTCAAGCGATTCCAGGATGACAGCATGACTGATATTATCGTACGCCTTTTCAACGTCCATGGTCAGTACAGTACGTACATTGTGGCTGCGAGTTAGGGCCAGAACTGCTGACGCCAGGACAGCCAGTCCACCTTGTGTACCTATGGACGCACGAAAGCCAATTTGGGCGGGATGGTAGAAACTATGGTGCTCAAGCCACCACGACAGTCGTGTGGCAAGCATTTTTTTCGGTAAGTTTGCATAATTTTGGCGTAAGCGTTATAGGCCGGGAACTTCAGAGGTCTGTCGGCGGCTTCCCCGGCTTTGGTATGGGGATCACAATAGCCGATTTCCAGGTTTCTGGTACGACGCCTTCTATTCAAACCTTGCTAATGGTGGCGAGGAGTTGAGGCAGTACAGCGGAACTTAAGTTCTTGTAAACCTCGTACGGAATGGAGTTCGAACCGGGCGCAATCTTCCCTACGGGCCTCGTCTATTGCTGCAAGCAACTCGGGCATTGAAAATGGACTTGCTATTTCCTAGCCGTCGGCTGTAGATGGGTGCTTATCGACATATGCTGGAATGGCAGCCAAGGGGGCTCCTATGACAATTGCAGGCAACACATCATTCTTGGGGAAAAACTTCCGCGCTGTTTCTCTGGCGAAATCTACAGGAGCTAAGTTAGCTGCAAAGCATACTGTGGCCACAGCATCAGGACGACGGCAACCATGTGCCATCGCAAGAAACGTTCGCTGGATAGTAGCATTTGATGACTTCGTCGAGAACTCCTCATACCACGTATATCACTGCCGTCGCAAGAGATCGCGTTCATATCTGCGAGCTATGGCAGTAAGGTAATTCAGCCTTGTCCGTGCTTGCGCAGAAGTCGGGTGTCGGGAAGCTGCCATCTACGGTTCTCGGCAAGCAGCCCACCGGTTAAAGAGACCCACATCCGGCGCCGGGCGATTCACGTCCGTACAGATGGCAGCAGTAGCCTTATTCAGCGCATTTTGTATGCAGTCCACAAGTAGTGTAGATGATTGCAGAGAGAGATCTCCGACGGTGGTGCGAAATGTGTCCTAATTGACCACAGAACACCTACGGCGTAATCGGCGGGCCCTTGATGGATGGAGGCCGATGATGATAGTATGGTGGTCGCTACCCCAGCAGTCTGGCTCCAGGTGCCACGATGGAGTCCCGGGTCCTGACCACCACGTAAGGTCCGGAGCATATCTTGGACTGCGAGCGTGGCGCACAGTCCGCGTTGCTGAATCTGTATGGTTAAGTAAAACAAACAGCTCTTCCGTGAATGCGACCCGCACACGCCTACCACGGGGGCATGAAGCAGGCTACCCCCAGTCCGGATGAGGGGCGTTCAAGTCAGCACCGACTAAAACATGCCACCCTGGCTGCTGTCGTCGTAGAGTTAATAACCACGCAAGATTAATGCGGAAGGGAGCTCCACCTGCGGGTCTTACATAGTGTGACACGACCACAACCGATGCCTTGGGAAGCTTCACAGCCACTGCGACTACTTTTTGATATGAGGTGCACCAGTTTTATAGAGAGAGGCGAACTTGAGGAAAACGCGCATCAACGTACACCGCCGCCTTTCCCGGAGGGGCAGTAGTGTGCACACGACGGTCGTTCATTGAAGGGGACATGTATCCATTAAAGCCTGGAATGGATGGCAAAGCATTAGTCTCCTGCAGTAGCAGGGCCCACACCTGGACCTTGTTCATGCAAAGTCGAGATTTGAGCTCTCCCAGCATTGTGGAGAGGCCTCTGCAGTTCCATTGGAGGACACAACTACTTGTACTTGCCATTTTTGAATAGGCTTCCAAGCGTTGCAATAGAACTGATGTCAGGTTAGATAACTGGTTTACCATAAATCGGAGGAGCGATGTTGTTGAATTATGCTGCAGTGCACCATTGATTGGCGTGGATTGGGATTCCACGTGTTGTCTACGGCGAGCAAGCAGTTCATGGCAGTGCCGTATCTTAGAGACCTCGTCCAAAAGGCGTGCCATTTTCATGTCAACTGCTACCATGTCCTCACGCAGAGGTTTAAGTATGCTGTGCTTTTGTGTAGCTTGAAGGCGACGGCGGTCCTTGCGCACTTTATCCCTGTACGACTATTGGGCAGGGGCTGCAGGTTGATTGGGCTCAGAAAGTTCAGGCCAGTCGTCTTCATCCCACTGAGAGCCGCAAAACTGTTGGATGTCTGTTCGGGGCTCTGTTTTCATTATAAGGCACTTGCTTACGGAGCTCTTGCCGAACCTTCTCAGTTGCTTTCTGTTTTGTTGGGCAAGTTGGAGAGGTGATCTCGTGGTCGTCAGTCTTGCAAGTCCGCACGTGTAAGACGGTGTGCCTTTTGGCCAAGCTTCATCTTGCGTTGCAAAGGGCATGATCACCGCATGTGGCCAGGTTTGAAACAGCTGTAGCAATAGACAGCACTCGGTTTGTAAGGGCGAGGCCGCAGAATACAGCCATAGTAGTAAAGTTGTTTTGGGAGAGTTGGTGGGCCCTGTAGCATTACGATGCGAAAAGCGTCCCTTTCCCACATACCGTTCTTGGATGACACGGTGGGTTAGACAGTACAGTTCACGCTAGAGGGTCGTCTGGTCTTCGGCAACGTCGACGTTGTAAACAAAACAGCGTTGTACGTCCGAACCTTCAAGGTACACCTGGACCGGCACCGAGATCTCGCTTGTAATCGATATGCACCTGAGCGTTTGCAGACGCTTGACAGCAGCCAAAGTCGGGAGCCACTCAGCGACGGTATTAGATTTCGTTCGAGACGTGAAGCAACGAAAACCTTTGGTTCCAATACACGCATCCAGGATCGCCTGAAGAATCCTGTCCAGAATGTCTGTCATGCTTTTGGCTGCCAGAGCTTTAATGGTCACACGGTGTACATACACTCAAGACAGAAGGACGCGCCTCCGACTGATCTGCTCTGCTTCTGAGGGACATGGACATACGTGCTGAGGCGAGACAGAAACGCATGAGGTGATCGTGCTTCTAACAAAAGCGTATACTATATTACATCACGTGGAGTCAGTGAGTCGAAAATGGCTACCTCCCCGTCACAAACCAAATTGACCCGTTGGACTGTGCTGGGCCCGTGCTTAATCTCATCTACCGAATGCTATCAATGCAGTGCTATCACAAGGGCTTCTAGATAACGCGGTACGGGTTTTTTAAATGCACAATACCTTCACCTCACAGCGCATTTGAGGTGCCCCCACACCCAGTGAGTAAATTATGCGTCTTTCCTTTCTAAAAGCCAACAGAGGGTTTAGTCTGAAAATAAAAAAAAATTGTTTTTTTTTAGGAAAGGAAAAGCGCAGTCACTGTTTCACTTCTCGGTGAACACCACAACCTAGCCGTGAGGGAAGGAACAAGACAGGGAGTGAAAGTGGAAAGAGAGAAAGAGATTCCGCAGTGGAGGGCTCCATAATAATTTCGACCACTTGGGATAACGAGCACTAAAATTGCACAGCACACACGTTTCATCGTCAATGAAAGGCATCCGCCGCGGCCTGATTCAATACTGGGAACTAGACTATCCGCCGTATTCACAAATGCTCCTTTCCTTCGGTAAGGAGGGCCTTAGGTAAGGATGGCCTAAGGCTAAATGTAAGAAAAGGCTAAAGGTCGCTTCAAAATCCAACCTTACGCGATTAAAAGGGCGCCTAACGAACTGGGCGCCTTACGAAAAGTGCTCTTTTTCGAATATATGTGGGATATGGGAGCGAGGCTACGCACGTTTTTATGTTTGAATCATCTTGATATGCACGTATAATTAATTCCTATGATCAGAAATGAATAAAAACTTACCCTAGCACTCTTACAAGTAGTATCAGAGAAGTTAGGCAAACCATTTTTCCAATTTGGCATTTTTTCTTTTCCGGTCGGCCACCATGCTGTGTAGCCGTCGCAATAACGTGCTTGTTGATTTCACGTCGTCCGCCTCTTTTGCGAGTGTTTGCTTTTGGCGTCGATTCACCTTTTTTTTCTTGTTAGGACATTTCCGATTTATTTTCACCTTCTGTTTTTTACGTTTGTTGTGGAGAGAGTAAGGTGGTGTTTATGGGACCAGAAACAGCGGAAGACGCCATTGAACACCCGCGTTATCACATGAATGTGAATTTTTTGGTAACGCGTCGTCGGTACAAATCTGGCAGGACTTGTTTTCGAGCCACGAACTAATTTAGCCTGAAATACGAGCACTTCGCGACTTCCAGAAATTTATTCAAGTTCTTAAATGACTCAGCACTGACTGCAAGGTTGTGAACAATCACTGTGTGCCTTGTGTACCCTGCAAGTATTGGCCAACGGACATGTGGGAAAGTGCTCATCTCCCTTTTCTCTCTCCCCTTTCTATCTCTCCCTCCGTTCCCCTTCCCACGTGTAGGGTAGCATACCAGGTGTAGCCTAGTTAACCTCCCTGCCTTTCTGTTCGTCTTTCTCTCTCTCTCTGGTCAAGACAATGACGGAAAAGGCCGACATACCCCCGGTTGACATCAGTGCTTTAAATGCGATTTAGTTATATCGCAACCCTAAAAAAGCTCGCCGGCAGCAGGCTTCCGGCGGGCGCACATGACCACGCTGAAGAGCTAGGAAAGCAACTTTGAAGCTGCTTAAAATAAGCAGACGCTCAATCCTCAGTTATTGAAGAAATAAACGCCGATTCTGTGCACCTTTCCATTTTAAGCTGTAATATGAGAAGTCCACTTACTACGAACTTAGGATACAACGAACTGAATTCTCACGAACGTCAGGTTCGTTATAAGTGGGCTCGACATATAAATATATATATATATATATATATATATATATATATATATATATATATATATATATATATATATATATAAATTAATAAATCGCATAATGAAAATTACTAAAAGTAATTTTCGTTAGGCGACTTATTAATCTAAGTATTATTATCCCACTGATAGCATAACACATAAAAAAAAATAACGTTCCCCAATGCACCTTGGTTTCGGTGACTGTTGGTTCTTCCTTCATAAATATATATATATATATATATATATATATATATATATATATATATATATATATATATATATATATATATATATATATATCCCATAGTTTTTTCTCCTCCTAAAGTGCTCAAGCACAAAGGCGCTCGCAGTTCCTGGGCACTAAAAATAACAGTGTGTGACTGATTCATAATATTATCTAATTATTATATGAATATCCGTTTTCGATTCTCTTCTTGGGGCTCCGGCAGCAATGAGAGGTGCTTTCAACATGCACTTTGTAAGAGCATCCTAAAATACTCTTTCACCACCCGCAAACATCAGTCGTTCATGCAGACACTGCTACTACCGCCAGACCCGCCGCGGTGGCTCAGTGGTTAGAGCGCTCGGCTACTGATCCGGAGTTCCCGCGTTCGAACCCGACCACGGCGGCCGCGTTTCGACGGAGGCGAAACGCCAAGGCGCCCGTGTGCTGTGCGATGTCAGAGCAGGTTGAGATCCCCAGTTGGTCGAAATTATTCCGGAGCCCTCTACTACGGCACCTCGTTCTTCCTTTCTTCTCTCAGTCCCTCCATCATCCCTCCTTTACGGCGCGGTTCAGGTGTCCACCGATATGTGAGACAAATACTGCGCCATTTCCTTTCCTCAGCAACAAATAACCAAACCGCTGCATGTTTGCCGGTTCAGTGTGCATTTCGAAGCTTATCGCGGCGTCTTATGACAGCATGTCCCACCCGATATCGAGAGAGGTTGCACGAAGCGCAAGGCATGCGTTGCCCGTGTGCTGTGCGATGTCTGTGCCCCTCAAAAATCCTAAGGTGGTCGAAGTTATTCCAGAGCCCTCCAATACGGCGCCTCTTTCTTCCTTCCTTCTCTCGGTCCCTCCTTCATCCCTTTACTTACGGCGCAGTGCAGGTGTCCAACGATATATGAGACAGATGCTGTGCCATTTCCTTTCCCCAACAAACCAAATATTATTGTCATTGTTATTATATTATTATTATTATTATTACAGGAACGGAACGACGCAGTATATAACGATGTAGTCGCCAAGCGCGTGGCACGCGTTCCTGCCGCTCAATGCCCTCGCATCGCAGCGTTGGCTATGCTGCGTGAGGAGCAGCGGACGCCTTATATTCTAGCGTTGTAGGCAGAGCTCTTAAAAGCTGGTTTTAAAATCCCACGCGCCCGATGAATTGCAGTGACACTATGTACAAGCAGCAAGATTATTGCGAAGATATAGCGAACAGTACGAACTAGCTTTTAACCATACCTGGTGTATCGACACACGTCTGAGGCCACATCATGCTAGTAGAAGCTGGTGACACGACTGAATTCTTTATACTCTGTCGCGCTGTTTGCGTCTTCTTTATTAAGACTGTTTAGAACGCACTCATTTAGGACTGCCGCTCATTGCATATCCCGATGTAAGCCAATGGCCGCCGCATTTGTTCACACTGAAAGTGTTTACTGATTTGCGGACACTTTGTTGACCACTCTGTGGTAGAGCCCAGTTCCCGTTTTATTTAAGTTTTCATGTATTTCGATCAAGTGCCTGACTCTGTTATCAGTTGCGGGCATTCTGCTTTATGAGCGGCGACGCAACCGCGTTGGTAAGATTCAGGCTGAAGCCCCGTTCTCCGCAGAGCAGCAGGAAGCAAGCCGGAGAGTATATGGACGCCGGCTGCTTGGCTATCGTTGTTAAATAGTCGCCACCGAAAATATTCCCTGTACTGTTGAGTGCGTCGGGGTTATGTCTCCTAGTGTGTGTAAAATATGAACGAAATAATTAAAACGTATCCTGCATAGATTGCATATGACTCCCGCAGGAGTAATGCATATGCTTCCTGCTCTGCACTGTGAGAGCCTCCTGCAAAACATGAAGCTGCGACTAGCCGCAGGACATCAGACACTGGGGCAGCAAGCATGAATCAGGAAATGGTGGCATTGCTGTTATTGACAGTGCCCTGCATATAGAGTATGGTCGCCAGCAGTCAGCACTATTGATTGGGTAGCTACAAAAAAATTCAGCTTAAGCAAATCCCAGTGAATCCACTGTTTCTCTTGTTTGTTTATTGATTTCAGCAAGGGTAGCCAAAACTGCTGCCAGTGGATTGTCATACGAGTCATAAGTATAATAACAGAAGAAGCCAGCTGAACTATGTGGGTTGCAGTATTATTAATTTATTCCATTGCATAAAGCACACACATACTAACCCCAAACTTGCAAACAAAGCACAGTCCTTGAAATTGTGTACTGAACAATGTACTGTGATGACTCGTAAACGTCTGCAGCTGCTCACTAGGACAAGTGCGACCAAACTTCATCTGTTCACACAAAGTCAGCTTTTATGCATGTGGCGATCACGAGTTGTGATAAAAACTAAGGTAGAAATGTTTTCGCAGATATGACCTATCAGTGGGACACCATAGGAAGCCCTGGCTGTGGCAGCAGGCTGGCAGAGTGTGTCGAAGGCACAAAAAATGGTGCATCTGCTGCCGAAGGAGAGCAGCCGCCTGGAGGAGTAGCAGCTGCCTCGCAATATCTGTCACTTTTGGCAGGTGCCCCGACACCCATAGCTCCAGTGCAGCGGAGAAAGTGTACTAAGCAGACAGCTGCTGAAGAGGAGCTCAGTGCACGCCTGAAAGCTGTGACTGATGACATTCAGCGAAAGAGAAGGGAGCATCTCAAAATGAAGGTAATGAGAGCCGAGCATGTACTTAACAAGAGGAATGCAAAGGAATTGCATGAACTTGAATGCACTAATAAGAAGGCCAAAATGGAGCTCACAGAGCTCAAAATGACGGCTGTCAAAAAAAGTATTTAGTACATAAAGTATTTTGTCATCTGAAGGTGCGTGTTATGTTTGTTTTGCTTTGCCACATTATGAAAAATACAGCTGAATAATGCTTGCTCGTGCCCTGAACCCACTTGCCGAGTCCACGGTTTGCGGCTGTTGAGCATGCAAAGCCGGGGAGGCTTGCTGATGGTTGCATCTGTCCTGTTGCAGGTGAGCAGGCGGCATTTCATCACATGAGCGGTCTCGGCCAAAGTTGTGCAAAGCTGCGCACGCTGTGATGACGATTACAGATGTTGTTTCAATTTGCAGCTTCATATCTATACATGGAAATCTTCTTATCCAGACGGCAAAGGCACTTTCGACGGAGTTCCTCGTTCGTATCTGCGACTTGTTGTACCTGAATAAAGAGACGTTCCATATTTTCCTGCAGTAGCAACGCAATATTGTGATGTCTTCACTTACCTGTACTCTGGGCTACCTATAAGATCTCTCAGTGGAGTCATTAGATACGGCCGGCAAGCATAACGATCTCTTCTTCATAACGAACTCTTGCATTGCTATAGTCAAAAATTCTGCTGTCATGTGCCAAGCCCGGCTAGCTTGCAACAAGATGAAAAATTCCAGGTGAGGTCCTGTGATAGCCTGCAAACGTGCCAAAAATACATAACATAAAAATACATAATACAATAATTTATTTCGTATTAGAGAAAATAAAGTGCAATGAGGCAGATCATGCAGCTCGCAAAACTGTGAGGCACGCGCGAAGTCGCGTATATTAGCTGCTCTCTGATTTGTAGCTAATTTTATTCTTGTCCGCTGCGTCTTCTTCAAAAGTGCCGTTGTTTCCCGTCTCTATGCTCACCTTGAAAGTAAAAGTGCACTTACCTGCACATTGATTTAGAAGTATCCCTTCCTGTTTCTAAATATTTCGTCGTCGAATCCGCCCGGGCTTTTGATACGCACGTGGATGCAGTCAACGCAACTAGTCACGCTGGGAAACTGTGCAATCTTGTTCAAGTCGTACATGACCTGATGTATTTTTCTCGCTTCAGAGAACTTGACTAGCGCCGGGTACAAAGTAGCGGCAATCATCTTCGACACTCGCGTTACAGCACTGGAATCTGTTGGCTGGGACCTGTAGACAAGGCCTCCGGAGACCACTTGAAACGTCGCCACTCCGTAAAAATGCAGCGCCACGAAGAGATGCAACAGCGGCGGCACAGGACAACCACGTCCGTCTGTGTTCCGGTGCAGCGGCAACATGGACAGAAGCTCGAGCACAGCAGCCTTGGAAAAGTGGTACCTTGCGAGGAATTCCTGGTTGTTATATACTTCTATGGGATTCTGGCGGTCCCTAAGGTTCCGCCGCAACGGGTGCACAAAACTGTATGCTTCGTCACTGGTGACATCTTCCGAGCGGCGGACTAAATCGACGAACTCACTGAAGCTGTCAGCGCAGCATGCCGCCATGTTGAATTGTGTTAAGGACATGTTTAAGGTGCCTGGAAGGGTACCTCCCCCGTATTCACAAACCGACCTTTACCTTCCCTTTCGAGGTCGTCACCTTTGCGGCTCCTTTGCGGGTTTCAGAAACCAAGCTTACCCTTAAACTTAACCTTTAGCCGCCCTTTAGGCATCGGAAAGAGGGCGTTCGCAGAGTTAAACCCTGGCCTTCCTTCAGCAGCTCCTTTCGTCAATTCAACATGGCAACCGAGTACGATCGACGACCGCTTTTCCGATTTATCAAGTTCACGGAGTTGATGGGAGAAATCGATCAGGCGCCCCATCGTGCGAAGCCGGCACGGCGAGGGCTGAGGGATCGCCAGTACCCGATGGAGCTGTTCGACGATGAGACTCTCGCGAGGTACCGCTTTTCACAGCCTGCCGTGCTGGAACCCTTGTCTGTGCTGCCGCTGCACCTCTGCCCTAACGGACGAGGTTGCCCCGTGCAGCTGCTGCTGCGACTGCTACTACCCTGCGCTTTTACGGTGCGGGAACTTTCCAAGTTGTCGCAGGCTATCCTGTCGATGTATCCTTACAGGTGGTATCGATTATATTTGCCGTAATCGTAGCAACATTGTTTCTGGCACTGGTCAAGTTTCCCTAAACCGAAGATATGCAAAAACTAACGCAGGAGAGACATGTGCGAAAACTTCATCGGTGCGCCGCGCTGGTCGCCGCTTGCGTACTGGCGCCCCACTGCAAGCTGGAAAACACGTATCGGCAAGCATCGATGCGCAGCTCGGCTTAAGCGCCGCCCACGGCCGGTGTCACGCTTTGAAGTTCGCACCAGAAAAGACAAAACATCTACGTTATAAGAAAGGCTGCATGCTATTGTCGAGCAGAGACAAAGCATGCCTGAGCAAGTAGCGAGCTTTCGGCTACTGCACCACCCGCGGGCACGCCGCGCTACGAACTGCGCCCGGCTGCCCTGCATGGTCGCCGCTAGGCATATAGCCTTTTTCGCATGGATGCAGCAGCGCACGGCACAACAAAAGTCACCTGCGCTCTCATAATGGCCCACTATTGATATCACTGTGCTGCCAACAGATACATCTCGCAATAAACTAAAAATATGGTCGATTTGCAAGACGCCTTCGGCACCAGAGCTGGCGGACGCCAAGCGAGCCAGACCGCAACTGCGGGCCAACGGAAGCTGTGAGGCGGTTCTCCCAAGAAATTTGCTCGCATCACAGCTGTCACTTTTACCAGCAACTCAGTATTGGCCAGGATTCGACAGAAATGATATGTGATATGTAGTTGGCATTTTTCTATCCCATGTTTTATTATTTACGTTAAGAACAATCTTCCGCTCATTTTTTGACGCCGGCGCACGGGATTCAGCTAGGCCGGCCGGCCAGTTGGCTTGGTGTACTTCACGTTCGCACCAGAAAAAACAAAACAACAATGCTATCAGAAAGTCTGTCTGCAATATTCGGGCAATGGCAGCTTGCCGCCGCGAGAGCCCACCTCCCGGCAGCGACACCGCCTGCGGGCGCGCCGGGCGACGGACTATGCTGCTTCCTGACTCCCCTGCTCGTCCCTAAGCCTAGCTAGTTTCGCATCGATATCGCAGCTGAGGGCGCTTCGGAACAGGCCAGCGCTATAATAAAAATATTACTCTCGTCACTCCTTCACTGTCAACCCGTTCCAAAATAAAATAAAGATATGCCCGATTTCCGCGACGCCTTCAGCAGTGGATCTTGCAGAAGCCAAGGCCGATCCGCACAAGGCAGAAGCAGCAAAACGGCTATGGGATGAAACTTCCTTGTATCGCAGTTGTCCCTTCTACCAGAATCTCCGTATTGGCCAACCTTCATCAGAAAATGTACATTTCTAACGTTCAGTGCAAAAAAAAAACCCGCACAAGCACAACACATCAGGATCGAGGCACAAGACAATAAACAAAAAACGACGTCGACTCAACAAAGCTTCATGTAGCGACGGCTGCCTATCATTGTGGCTAGACGAAGAGGAAACATGCGTAAAAATGTGAGCCAGGCTAGTTAATTTTGTCTACTGAATGATTACGACAGCTCCAGTATATGTTTAACTGCTTTCTATAGTATACAAAAGAAGTCATCAGTAGATCCACTGATGCGGCAAGCATTAATATTTCTTTAGCCTCGCTACCGTACCTCTTACTTCTGTGTGTAAGGGTACTTTCCGTAAGGCTGCCGAAAGGTGGATTTCTGAAACACAGCTTGGCCTTTCCCTTGCCTTTCAGTTTCAGTATCCTTCGTGAAAGTCGCCCTTCGAGTTAAGGTAAGGTAAAGGTAAGGCCAGTTTGTGAATACGGGGATAACTTGCTTAGGGCAAGCGCGGGCCCCAGAGTTTGCGGAGAGTGCTAGGAACGCGATCGAGCCCAAGACCAAATACGGTAGGACGAGTGTGCGCGTGTACGTGCAGACGCCAAAACAGGCCTTGGAGACGCCCAAGCGGGCAGTCGCCTTTAAATGGGCCTGCCACTCCAGACCGCCAATGCCAGACAGATTTCTCTGATTAATGCACTAAGGCGGTAAGCATACATGCGCTAATTTTTTCTTACAATATATTTTGCCAAAAGCTGCAAAAAGCTAGTCAGTACTCTGTAGAATCCTTTTTCTTCTCTAAAAATTCCGCTGAAAGAATTCAAATTTCAGAAATATTTTCACTCTCATGTCTTAGGACACAACGCGCTTTAACGTTAAACTACGAAGACGTTTGTCGCAAGAAGAGACTTCTGCATTTCTGTGACAATGATGCACATGCACACGCACAAAAACAGCCAACTTTGCTTGAGTATAAAGGGAGCGAACGTGATTTTTTTTCTGATTTTCAGAAACCAGGAAACAGACGAATCACCCAAATACTAAATTATTCCCCAGAATGTAGAAAAAAGAGAACAAGCGGACGGAAGGAAACAAATGTACGACTTAACCGTGTGCTCTGCACACCGGTGAATGACAGCAGCTGTCCCTCTGAGTAAAATCGAAGGTAACTTTGTCAATTAGCTGGAGGTTACGTATCACGCATTGTGAAGACAGCACAAACACTGAGAGTCATTCCCATCTCTCACAAACAAATACGAAATTGTCACAGTGTTAAACTGTATTTCTCAACATATTTATAAATATAAACTGTCAGCTGCTAGAAATGCAAAAGAGATGCTGTAAAATCCCTCACTGAAAAAGCTAACCATCACAAAGCAACTTCAAATTTCAACGGACCTGCTGCTGCATCAAGGGGTAACGTAATTATTTTGATTCTCGCTATTAAATCCTTTTGTGTGCTGGAGAATGTGTCCGCAAATTTTTTCAATTCCTTGGCATTCAATAGCCTGGTTCACTTTTATAATAACAATATTTTTCTTAGTAAGTCGACCAATTCTTTCACATTTCTGCAGTGTAGGGACCATCAACAAAGTAATGTTGTTTGTTCATACATTATAATCAACAATTTAATTGCCGGGTCATTACTGGCGCACCGGTTGCGGGTTCTTTAGTGTCATCGCACTCTGTGTCTGCTTGTGTCGGTGTGCGCGTACATCCAGGCGTGCGTACGTGCGTGCATATGCGCTCCCGCCTAAATGCGATTTCCTGAACGGGTTTTTGAGTATCAAACATCTTTCATGACTTCTGCAGCTCTCAGCTAAAACTGCAGACATTTGAAATCTATCAACGCAGCAAGGGCAGACAAAAAAAGTGCGTTTACTCCTTGTTGACCGATATTTATATTTTTTTATCTGCATAGTAAGGCGCCAATTGCCCAATGGATAGCTCAGCCATCGGTGTCAGAATCAACCTGGCAACAGATGTTACAGCATTACTGGTACTGACGTCTGTCTTGGCCCTCTCATGTGCCGCTTGCCTTTTTTTTATCTGATAGCATTAGGAGTGCCGTGAAGGCGAAAACTCTCCGCCGCAGCGGCGTGGGCGTCAGTGTGTAGCCTCCTCATGCTAACCGTCGCTGGTGGCAGGTGCCGTTTAGGGGGATTTCTCTCTCTCCACCTGCCACCTGCCGGCGTTCTCGTCTGTCCTCCCCCCAAAAGGGCGAAGGATAACTCAGCGAAAATGAATTAAAGATGCAATTACGATCAGATGTCAGATAAAGTTTCAGAGTTTATTTCCCATCTAACATTACAGATGGAGGAATCGTAGAAGAAAGCTGCCCTTGGGCAGCTTGACGAGTCTACGATCCTAATGATCGGCAGAGAGGCAGCATAGATTATACAATTTTAAAAACAAGCACATCGAGGAAACAACAAAGTATAAACAAAACAGCAATATGTATACATAACGAAACTTAAACCACGTTATTCAAAAACAAATTATGAAGTTCTCGAGGTGAACATGAAAAAAATCGAAATTAATGTGGATATACCTGTTTAGAAGAGATGAAAGAGTGTATTGAAGGCATTCTTTACCAAGATTATTCGGGGTGTCGGCACTGTCGATTCTTCGCCATGTTTTGTTGGGCACATCGATTCTTTTTATCTTTTGTTCTGCTAAATTCTTAAAATTTTTAAATTATTCTTGATTTCTGTTTTTAAAGTGACACTAAGGCGATATTTATGAAGATTATGTACTTTAATGACTTTGGAACGACAAAAGAAATTTGCACTAGGAGGACGGAATGGTGAATATGTATTACGGAGATATATTTTGCATTAAATGAATACATTTATTTTAGCGAATGTTGTAGTACCCCCCACTAATTGGCAGTAGTTAAAATGCGAGTTGAATATTGAATTGTATACCAGCATCTTAGTTGTTGCAGGAAGTATGTATTTTAGACTGCCTATTAAACCAGTAATTTGAGCTATTTTTTTGAGACATAATATTCGAAATGACCAGCGCGGAAACAGGTGGGTACACAAAAAGAAAAAAACACTGACGATACGACGGCCGCCGACTAACAACTAAAAGGGCCCAGGCAGCGAAGCAAAAGCAGTCAGAATCTAAAATCAGATAAAACGTCATACAACCCTACGGATGCCACAAACAACCAAAAACAAACGAATACAGCCTAAAATGGAGCAAAAAAATATTGTCAACACCAAGAATGTATGAGGTGAGAACAGTTTACGTGTAAAACATAATTTGGACAATTACCACTTATTAGCCGCACCAAAAATTTGAGGGAAGGAATGCGCACAGGCTAACATAAGAAAACTTCATGAGCAAACGGGAAGTGGCAGGCGAACATGCAAAATCAGGAATTTTTAGGCATGGTCAAGGAAGCGCATTTCTTTCTCGTGCAGCGAAATTGAGGCCGTGCTTATGCAACTGTCCCCTGCCTTAGCAATAAAGTGGGGTTCAATGACCTCCCTTTGTTTTGTTTTTTGATGTTGCTAAGAACCCTATGTTCTCTAATATAGGTTTACACTTGTGGCGAGGCTGGTTGCAGTGGTCTGCTAGATTACCTCCAGACCCTCTATCTCCGTTGAGGAAGTGCTCCCTGGCCCTGACATTAAAGCATCTTCCCGCCTGGCCAATGTACACACTACCGCACGTTAGGGGTATCTGATAGACAACCCCAGTCCGGCAGTGTGTGTACCGTTGCCCGTATCTCGTAGTGCAGGTCGCCTGTCTTGAATTGTTGTTCAAGGCACATATCTTCGAGAGCTTGCACGGTGCGGAAAAGACGACCAGGACATTATACCGTCCTGCTATCTTTCTTACGCTGTGGGACATCTTGTGAAGGTACGGTATGATTGCAACGCGTTTCTCTCGCTCTTTACTAACCTGCCTACCTTCCTTCAACTTTTTAACCATCGCCTTACATATATTAGCTACTAATGAAGGATTGTATCCGGTAGAGAAGAAGCGCTCTACCTGGTTCTCAAAGCTTGATTTTGCCATATGCACACAGATCATGGCTAACGCCGCCTGAAGTGCGCTTGTTACTATCATGCTGATTAATAGCTTAGAGTGCGCGCTGTCAAATGATAGCAAACTCTTTCTAGACCTTACGTTGTAATTCCAGCACGCATGGTCGTCCTTAAAAAGAAGCGACACGTCTAAAAACTGGACGCTGTTATTCACAGGCAACGCATTGTTGAAATTCAGACCACCAAAGAAGGCTTAGAACAGTTCGAATATACCATTAGCGGCCTCCGGCAAATGGTCAGTGGCAGCTGTATCCATGACTACAAGGTAGCATCTACATACCTGTAAACTTTCACGACATGTCTATCCTGAATTTTTTTATGAATGGTTCTATTCACTACAGCAGGATAAACATCGCGCAATACAGGAGCAACTGACAAGCCAGTACAAATCCCGGATTTCTGGGTTAAAAATCGACCACTGAAAGAAACGACAGTGGACGAAAGGTAAAAGCTCAGGAGCTCCATAAAACTGTCCGCGCTTATGCCGGCTGTATTCTGAAATAATACGACTCCACTGTCGTCTATCCTCTGGTGAACTGCGTTGTAGAAACCATCATGCGCAACAAAGTAAAACAAGTCCCGAACGTCTAGCTAAAAGGCAGTCGCCGCTCCCATTATGCCGGCTCTCAGATCATTCACAAGTTCAAATGAGCTGCGAATCTGGAACGGGTCTTCTCCCGACAAGCTCTTCAAATTGTCCCTTAGGTAATGTCCGACATGCTCCTGCCAAGCACCTTTTTCTAATACAATTGATCTAAGCGGGCACTCCGGATTTTGCGTCTTACCTGTGAAAAATATTTCAAGAAACCAGGTTTTTGCACCGTCCACTTTTTTTGCTAAACCATCTAGATGGCACTGCTTCAAAAGTGCGATTGCGGCAGATTTCTTCCTAGAAGCACGAAACTGTGCAGGCTAAAAATTCTTGTTGTTGGCAGTCATTGCCTTTTCATTGAAAGAATCTCGCGACATTTCGGCAAAGCCCCTTTCCTTGTCTGACTGCAAAACGGTCAAATTGTTGCTTTCTAGGCAGCTCAATACTTCAGCGAATGAAGGGTATGCCTTCTGCTCTCGACTCACATTGCGGATGACGCAATCCACACCATCCCCGATGAGCCGTTCCTTGTCTCTCGGGAACGGTCAGCAACGTCTCTAACCATTGCCAGCATCTGAGGTCGGCTGGTGGTATGTTCGTAGGCAAACTTCAGTCCTTTTCGTAGGATGGCCTGGCCGTCGCTTGGCACAGAAGCACCTTCGAGCGTCATGACAGGATTCTGCCAATCTTTTTTCACTGTAGTTCTTGCCTGGAAGCACAGGCGGGCGCGTTGCCACAAAAGCTCGGTGGTTTGGGCAGCCAACTTCATGAAGTCCTTCAGTCTTTTGTACTCCATTCACCAAGGTGCTTCTTGATGGATGACGCACGAAGGTGCTTCTGTGCTAAGTGATGTCCAGGCCATCCTAAAAAAAGGACCGAAGTTTGTCTACGAACCTACCGCCGGCCAACCTCAGTTGCTGGCAATAGTTAGAGACGTTGCTGCCCGTTTCCGTGACAGAGACAAGAAACGGCTTATCGGGGATGGTGTGGATTTCGTCATCCGCAATGTGAGTCGAGAGCAGAAGGCATCCCCTTCATTCGCTAAAGTATTGAGCTGCCTAGAACGCAACAATTTGACCGTTTTGCAGTCAGACAAGGACAGGAGCTTTGCCGAAATGTCGCGAGATACTTTCAATAAAAAGGAAATGACTGCCATCAACAAGAATTTTAAGGCTGTACAGTGTCGCGCTTCTAGGAAGAAATCTGCCACAATCGCGCTTTTGAAGCAGTGCCATCTAGATGGTTTAGCAAAGAAAGTGGACGGTGCAAAATCCGGGTGCCTTGAAATATTTTTCACAGGTAAGACGCAAAATCCGGAATGCCCGCTTAGATCAAATGTATCAGAAAAAGGTGCTTGGCAGGAGCATGTCGGACATTACCTTAGGGACAATTTGAAGAGCTTGTCAGGAGAAGACCCGTTCCAGATTCGCAGCTCTTTGAACTTGTGAGTGATCTCAGGGGTGGCATGATGGGAGCGGCGACTGCCTTCTCGCTAGAGTTTGACGACTTGTCTCTCTCTGTTCCGCATGATGGTCTCTACAACGCAGTTCGCCAGAGGATAGACGACTCTGGAGTCGTAGTATTTCAGAATACAGCCGGCATAAGCGAGGACAGTTTTATGCAGCTCCTGAGCTTTTACCTTTCGTCCACTGTCGTTTCTTTCAGTGGTCGATTTTTGACCCAGAAATCCGAGCTTTGTATTGGCTCGTCAGTTTATCTGTTATTCTGCGATATTTACCTGGCTGCAATGGGTAGAAACATTCATAAAAACTGAACAATAAATAGGTCGTAAAAGTTTACTGGTATGTAGATGACTGCCCTGTAGTCATGGACACAGCTGCCACTGACCATTTGCCGGGGGCCGCTAATTGTATCTCCGAACTGTTCAAAGCCTTGTCTAGTAGTCTGAATTTCATTATTGAATTGCCTGTGAATAACAGCATCCAGTTTTTAGATGCGTTGCATCTTTTTAAGGACGACCATAATTGCTGGTATTACAACGTAAGGTCTAGAAAGAGTTTGCTACCATCTGGCTGCGCGCACTCTAAGCTAGTAAAAAGAATGAGTTAACAAGCGCACTTCAGGCGGCGTTTGCCAAGAGCTGTGTGTATTTGGCAAAATGAACTTTGAGAACCAGGTGCAGCGCCTCTGCTCTGCCGAGTACACGCCTTCATTAGTGGCTATTATATGTGAGGCTATGCTTAAAACGTTAAAGGAGGGGAACCAGGCTAGGAAGGAGTGAGAGACGAAACCGCGTTGCAGTCATACCGTGCCTTCACAAGACGTCCCACAACGAAAGAAAAATAGGAGGACGGTACAACGTCCAGGTCGTCTTTTCCGCATCGTGCAAACTTTCGAAGATATGTGTCTTGAACAACAAGGCAAGACAGCCGACCTGCACTACGAGACACGGGCAACGGTACACACACTGCCGGACTGGGGTTGTCTATCAGATACCTCTAAGGTGCGGTAGTGTGTACATAGGCCAGACGGGAAGATGCTTTAATGTCAGGGCCAGGAAGCACTTCTTCAGCGCAGATAGAGGGTCTGGAGGTAATCTCGCAGACCACTGCAACCAGCCTCGGCACAAGTGTATACCCATATTAGAGGATACAAGGTTCTTAGCAACATAAAAAAAATAAAACAGAAAGGGAGGTCATTGAGGCCTACTTTCTTGCTAAGGCAGGGGATAGTTGCGTAAGCACGCCCTCAATTTCACTGCACGAGAAAGAAATGCGCTTCCTCGACCTTGCCTAAATATTCCTGGTGTTGTATGTTCGCCTGCCACTTCCCGCTTGCTCAAGAAGTTTTCTTATGTTAGCCGGTGCGCATTCTTCTCCTCGGGCTTTTGGTGCGGCTCATCAGTTGTAATCGCCCAAATTGTGTTTACATGAAGACTGTTTTTTACCTCTTACCTTCTTGGCGTTGGCAACTTTTTCTGCACCTTTTTAGGTTGTATTCGTTTGTTTTCAGTTTTTGTGGCATTCGTAGGGTTGTATGACGTTTTATCTGATTTTACATTTCTGACTCTGCTTTTGCTTCGCTTGCTTGGGCCCTTTTAGGCTCGCACGTTGTTGCGGTTAAAGTGTTCTTGACATCGCCCTTTGGCCACGATGTTGTTTGGCACTTGTGGTTTCCTTGGTTTTTTGCTGGTTACAGTGCTTTTTAATATGTTATCTTCATAAATTTTCACGTCATTTTTCATTTTTGTGGTTTTATCCTTATGGTTCATACAAGTGTTGGCCGCCCTTTGATGACTGTAGATTGGGTTATCTTTGGCCCCCTGACTGCCACGTGGTTTTTGGCATATATTGTGCTGGGCTTTCCTCGAAAATAAAGAGTTGTTAGTGAGCGCCCGTCCTGTCGTTAGTGTTTTTTCTTCTCGTGTCCCTGTCTGTTTCCGCGCTGGTCATTTCGAATCATGTCCCACCAACTCGCCTACTCGGAAATTTTGATTATAATTGATATGATTTTCTCAAGACATATCGGCCGAAAATATAACCCCGAGGCTTTTAAACTGCTCCACTATTTCTACGGACAGCGAGTAAAATATAATGTTATTGTGCTGTGGGATAATTTTGTTTTTGGGCATAAATATGACAGCTTTGGTCTTCCTCTCGTTTATTTTCTTTAGGTGACTAGTAGAGCAGAGCTCAAGAGCTTTCATTGTGGCATTGCATTGTTTGATAAGTTCATGTACATTTTCACCTAAAAAAATACGCTCGTATCATCGGCACAAATGGAAAATTTCGTACTACCGCTAATGTTGACAATATAGTTTAGGTAAATATTGAAGAGTAGATGCCCTAGCGTACTGCCTTGGGGGACACCGCAGAAGAGCGGCCTCATTTCAGACTGGATACCATTTATGAATACCACTTTCTGTCTAAACGACAAATGGGAACTTAACAGTGATAGCTGTTTTCGTCGGATACCATAACAGTGTAATATATTTAACAAGATTTTATCGTTTACCGCGTCAAAAGCCTTTGAGAAGTCTACAAACACGCAAATGATAATAGCTTTGTTTTCAAGTTGTTTAAATAAAAAACTCCTTTTGTTAGAGTAATGCAAGTTCAGTTGATTTGTTTTTGCAGAATCTAAACTGGAATGTTGTTGGGAAGTTAAATTTATGGATGAAATTTGACATCCTTAGACGGAGTATATATTTAAAGGCTTTCGAAAACACTGCTAAAACAGATCGGTCTGTTGTTGGCGAGAGCATTGCGATCTCCCTTTTTGTAAACAACAACTTTGCATCATTGCATTTTTACCGGAAAAGTGCAGTTTCTAAACATATGTTAAAGATAGGAGCGAGTATAGGACCGCTTTTATCAACTACATGCTTGACTTGCCGTATCTGAATATCATCAATATCATAGCTACTGCTATTGTTAACATTTGTTGTCACAGGCACGACTTCGCCTTCCGTGACTGGATGCAGTAAAATTGTTTCATCATTATGAATACGAACATATCTGCAAGCGTCAGATCCGGCAGCACGGTTAGACAAGTTTGTTAAAAAAGTATTAAATATATTAGCCAGTTTAACACCAAAAACTTCCTTCCCTCATCAATATTTAATTTTGTTAATGCCATGCGTGAACTGTCCCTCTGCAGAAGTGTATTCAATCTCGACCATTGTCACCACTTAGCGCACATTTGCGTGCGCTCCCAGACACCCTTAGAGCGTGGGGGGGTAGCGGCCTCGGTCACAGAGGAGATTCCCTCGACTCGGCGTGGCAAACTGAGCCGGAGACCAGCTACCAAGTGACAAGGGGGTTGATCGTTTAGTGCCCAGCTTTCGCCGGTCGCAAGCCAGAGAATGGGTCGCAGCCAAAGGTTCACAAAACAGAACAGTTTATACAGCTAAGGGACGATACAGAGGAAGTTACAATCACTTGTACGAGCACATACAAACTGATTCACAAATACAATGCAACTCATGCAAAATCACAATAGAGAGAGATACAATTCAACAAAACCTTTGCACCTTAAGTGCACTAACACAGGGAGAGACAAATAATGAAAACACAATTTGATCACCGGGCACTGCGACAGTCCGACAACTTGAGGAGCACGACGGGCCGATCCGCAGACTGGCGCACGTTGTCTCGCTGATCCGTCCATAGCTGGTCGAGTGGTGTCCTCCCGGGAGTCGAGCGGGAGCGCTTCTTGAAAGCTTTAACGGCGGCTCGAACAGACGTGTGTCTGTTGTTTTCAGGAAAAAAGAAGAGGAAAGTGCACAGGCCTGCTCACTGGCTCAAGCCGAGCCACAATCGCTACCACGTGCAGATAGTAGGAGAGTTGAAAGATGGGATAGAAAGACAGGATAGTAAAGACTAGCTAAAGACAAGCCGAACCCGGAGGTAGTACAATACCGGGCTGACCGGTGGCGGGAGTGAAGCGTCCTTCAAACTCGCCGCCACATTTCCAAAAATAAGTTCAATTGGACCCGTAACAGATACTCTACCGGGTCCGGACATTCGCGCCTCCCGCTAACAGACGGCGGTTGCAGCCCCTCATTTATAGGCGCGGACCGCGTCTGTTTGTTCTTCGCGCCAAGGCAGGCGCGCACATACACGCAGCTTTACCCGCACAAACTCCACCTTCTTGCGCCGGGCGCGCGACCCTATTGGTCGAGCGCGGAAACCACCTTCTAGAACAATCTAGGTCATTCGAGGCACGCTTAGTCATCGGCGCCGGAGCGAAGGGGGGGAGGTTATCACTTTGGTGCACACAAAGTTACCCCCTTTATGTCAAAAACCTAAAAAACTTCTCCAACATTCGAGAAAAATCGACGCCGCGCACGTCCATGCCCCCCGCGGCGCCGCGCCGGCGAGCTGAGTTGCAGCAGTACGCAAAGCTACGCACTCTGCGGGGACCTCCCCCGCTGTTTTGGTTTTATTTTACCGCGCGCGGGCGCGATTGCTTAGGCGCAGCGCCGGTTTTTTTTTTCTAATATGCGCCGAATTTTGTGACAACCATTGTACACCATGTCGAGCATTCTTAACCTCTAGATGTGACACGTGATAGGCTGCTCGTGGAGATCGCAGTTTTTTAATCAGTTTATTCCTATACTTAAATAATGCATGGTCTCCAAACTTCCGGCTGCCCAAACATTTTCTATACAGCTTGTCTTTCATTCGTATTTCTTTTCGAAGCTCTGGCATTATCCTTGGCTTGCGGACTGTGACTTTTCGCAAGGGTTATGAGAGGAAAGCAGTCGCGGTACATCTGTTTAAAGGTATCGACAAACGCATTATAAGCTGTATTTGCGTCATGAAGTTCAGCTATTTTACTCCAATCTACTTTCATGAGCGCATCACCAAAGGATTTGAACGATACTTCTGTAATAGCTTGGTATGTGGTTGATGTGGACTTACTTCCTATTGTACTTGCCTTCTCAATGCAAGCAAACACCGCAAAATGATCACTAATACAGCAAGATAAAACGCCAGAGAAAACGTTCAGCTCCCTAGAGTTAGTAATAATTAAATCGATAACTGAATGAACTTCACTTGTGAATCTTGTTGGTGTATTGATCAGGTTAACAAAGCCATTAGAGATAACAGTCATAATAAAGTCTCGAGCGGATGGGTTGGGATTGCTCATGTCAATATTGAAGTCAGCACAAGCTATTAAGGTTTTCGTACTGTGGCACTGAACAAGAAAAGCCAGGAACATGTCATAAAACTCTAAACATGATGCAATATTACCTTTAGGAGGACGATAACACACACAGAACGCAGCACTTTGTGCACAAATAGAAAGAATTTAATAATCTGGGGTAATTAAAGCGTGTGGTTCAAGCAAGTCGCCTTCAGCGTCGTCCTGAAGCAATAAAGCAGCACCGCCATCGCGGACATGTCTGTTCGCATAATATGTCGTATAATTCTTTAACCTGAAAACATCACAGTCATTTGTGCTCCACGTCTCGGTTAGCATTATTGCAGAGAATTCAAAAGAAAAGCTGGCAAAAAATTCTTCTAGGCAACATACTTTGTTTATCAGAGACCTAGTATTTAAGTGAAAACATTTGAAAGAGGCCGCCGGAGAATCTGACACCACTTGATCCAGATCACTGGGCAAATAATAGCGAGTATCATCTATCGTTTTTCTTCCAATAAACAGAACGAGCAAGTGTCAGTTAAAGGCTATCAAGGTCAGCTTTCCTCTTAATAACGATGGCAACTGCACCACTGGTCTTTCGAACCAGAACTTTTCCGTTCATATACCAAACAAAATTGTAGCCTTTTTCCTTTGCCTTATCTTTCACATACCGAAGAAGTTCTCTGTGGTAGCTACTTAGGTTTTCCTGAACGAACCTTTTGGTTCACTGTCCTTCAGTGCGTTCCTTTTCTGAAGCCATGCGTCCTTGTCTCTTGCTTTGTAAACCGTTTAATAATTCCGGGGATTTTATCTTTACTGGCTGGCAGGCGGTGAGCTGATGCGACGTCAGCGTCAGTGAGCTGAGGGACTTTAAGCGTGTCGGCGATCTGACTCAGAGATGATAAGAGATTCTCGCCCGTGACAACAGGAGCACCATGTACTTCCAGATTAGGTCGCCTACTGCGAAATTCTAGGTCATTTATTTGTTGCTCGCGATCAACCTGTACTGTAGCGCGAACTACGTCTTTCTCTTCCAGTTCAGCCACCCGCTTTCAGATTGCATTTATTTCTGTGCCCTGTCGCGTTATCTTCTCAAATTCACCGAACTTTCCAGACATGAACTGAATCGATTTTTCTATGTGTCTGATTTTTCAACAAGTGCAGACAGGCCAGCTCTCCGGGTTTTGAATAATGTCCAATAGAACATCGGTTTCAACTCCGCTTTGAACGCTTATCGCAGTGCTTCTGTATGTTGGGCATCTCCAAGTAGCGTTGGCGGTTTCGGTTTTTCCATTAAGGGATTTCTCGGTTACGCCAGCGCACTTGCCGAAGAGGTACTCGCTGGAACGTTGTGAGCATTGCACGGGCCCCGATCCTTCCTCTAAGGGAATGGGCAACTGACATGCGAAACAATTAGAAGACATACCTGTCACTAAACACCTTTGCACAAAACAGAGAAACAACAACCAATCCAGGAAGGAGCAATTGCAGGGTGAGGCTATGGAAGCGGCAGAAACAGCAATATTGTTGGTTAATTGTTGATAAAGTAATAAGAGTGTTTCGTACACCAACATGTAACAAGCAGGATTCCTCGATTAGCAGTTGATTCCACGAGCTGCCTCCGCTGCCAAATGAACACCAAGCGGGGAGACGCCAAGTTATATAGGTACCCGCAGTGTGCTAACTGCGCATGCGTTGGCAGAGTTGGTTCAAGCGACGATGCGAGATGATCAGGGCTTCGGGGGTTGCAGCGTGGAACTGCCGGCAGGGCTTTGTGCAGAGCCGGCACCACAGCCGAAGATTCCCATGATGGCTTGTGTCAGTAGAGGAAACAACATGGAAACTGCAACAAGCAGGATTCCTCGTTTAGCAGTTGATTGCACGAGCTGACGCAACCTCCAAATGGAAACCAAGCAGGGAGACGCCCAGTTATATAGGTCCCCGCAGTGTGCTAACTGCGCATGCGTTGGCAGAGTTCGTTGAACCGATCATGCGATATGATCAGCGATTCGGGGGTTGCAGCGTGGCCATGCCGGCAAGGCTTTGTGCAGAGCCGGCATCACGTCCGAAGATTCCCACGATGGCTTCTGTCAGCAGAGGAAACAGCACGGAAACTGTAACAAGCAGGATTCCTCGATTAGCAGTTGATTCCATGAGCCACCGCCGCTGACAAATGAACACCAAGCAGGGAGACGCCCGGTTATATAGGTCCCCGCAGTGTGCTAATTGCGCATGCGTAGGCAGAGTTCTTTGAAGCAACGATGCGAGATGATCAGGGCTTCGCGGGGGTTGCAGCGTGGCACTGCCGGAAGGGATTTTTGTACAGAGCCGGCACCACGTCCGAAGATTCCCACGATGGCTTGTGTCAGCAGAGGAAACGGTTTAGTTTATTTTATGGGGGCTTAACGTCCCAAAGCGACTCAGGCTATGAGAGACGCCGTAGTGAAGGGCTCCGGAAACTTCGACCACCTGGGTTTCTTTAATGTGCACTGATATCGCACAGTACACGGGCCTATAGAATTTCGCCTCCATCGAAATTTGACCTCCACGGCCGAGAGCAGAGGAAACAGCACGGAAACTGTAACAAGCAGGATTCCTTGGTTAGCACTGGATTACACGAGCTGCCGCCGCTGCTAAATGAACACCAAGCAGGGATACGCCCAGTAACTCCTTACAAAAATTTCTTTAGACAGTCCATAGACTGTCTATGAATTTAAGTCTATGGAATCTATAGAGTTTGTATAGACAAATCCTTTAGACCAGTCTCTAAACAATCTATAGATCTATGGCCATACACGTTTAATAGACTTTTGTCTATAGACAGTCCATAGACAAATGTCTACTGAAAGTAGATAGGTCTATAGACAGTCTATAGACACAGGTTCATAGACAGTCTTTAGAAGATTTATAGATTTATGGCCATACATTTCCTATAGACTTCTGTCCATAGACTGTCTATAGACAAATTTCTGATAATAGACACAGGTCTATAGGCAGTCTATAGATGATCTATAGACTCAGAATATACACTTCCTGTAGATTTCTGTCTATAGAAAAAAGTCTACTGGTCCAGTAGACATAGGTCTATAGACTCAAGGAACATGATCAAGGAACCCGTACGAGGTTCCGAAACGTCTTTGAATTTCATGACATGGTCAGTGATCGCATTCCTTTTTCTTTAAGGTCTATAGACTTTCTATAGACATTTTTCTATATACAGTCTATAGAGCTCTGTCTACAAAACCTTTTGTAGACCATTGTCTGTAGACTGCCTATAGACCGTCCACAACTGCTGAAAAATGTCACCACACGGTCTTCACAAATTACTTGATTAATATACTTACAATTTAGTTTATTTCCAAGCTATGCAGGCAAAGAATATGCAATGCATGCACCATAAGAATGTATCACATAAAAATAAATGTTGAAAGTAATGGTCCGACTATAGTTTCCTCAGAAGCAATCTTGCGACCTGTTGTCTGCAGTCAGTCATCCGGGCATGTGGACCTGTGCAGTGGAAGGAAAAAATAACAACTGCAAAAAAAATTCCCACTCCATCTCTACGAATGTGCTTTACTACACAAGGCATATATATCCTGGTTATCCCATTCAAGAAAGCTAGTCGATGTATTGGTTTGGTTTCATGGGGTTCAAAAACCCAAGGTGACTCAGGCTACGAGAGGCGCCGTAGTGAAAGGTTGCGGAGTAATTTTGGCCACCTGCGGTTTCTTACCGTGCAATGACTGCATAGAAAACAGGCCTCTAGCATTTTGCCTCTATCAAAACGCGACCGGCTAGACCAGGATCGAACCTCCATCATTCAGGTTGTAGTAGTAGTACAGTTTTTTGCGAAAAATTATATAAAATTTGTCCTGGGTGAGAAGGCTAATGGCATTTTTGCCTGATGAGGCCATCCCACCCATGACAGCAGTGGCAACCACAATAGGGATATTCGAACACATTTGCAGTACAGTACATCGTAAAACAACGATATGCATGCAAGCACACAAAACAAACCAAATGGACAACCCTGAGGACTAAGGGCATGCTTCTGTATATGGAAAAAAATGTTTAGATTCCAGAATACTATTTACACGTAGAACCCACCAAAATATAATCCATGGCACAAAAGAAATTCTTTGACTTCCATTAGGTACATATGTCTTAGTGGTTTCTTTAGGTAATGATGGGTAGCTTGATAATTATTCAAATATGGCTGGATATTGATTCAATAAATTTGTTATTTGCATACATAATCTCACATCAACATAGTTGGTGCGAGATCGGGGCACCTGTATTTATCTTCTCTAAGGAGATGTGGAGTGTGTTTCTTTTTGTATTGAACCTCAAAATTTGAATGGTGTAACATATAGTGATGCACGATTTCCAGAAATAACTTATATTTGAATAGCTTACTGACCTCTAGTATGTCATAGACCTTAATGTATGTATGGCAAGCAATGTTCTACTTTTGGAATTTCCGAATGCCACGTATTGAGCGCTTTTGCAGAGGGTGCAGCTAATCAAGGTTTCTTTGTGTTGTGTCTGACGATACCAGGAAGCAGTATGTTAAACGTGAATGAAAGAGAGCATAGTAAGTTTGTTGCTTTACTGGCAACCTGTGTAATATGCCAAAAACACATGAAAGTTCAATTCGGAGACCTTCTTTGTGAGAATTACAGAGAAACATTTCATGAAAGATAACACCTAGAAAGCAAATCCTCTTAGACTGGTTGATTATGTTATTTCGGAACTTCAATTTCAACTCACTATCTTTTCTGCTACCTTTAGACTTGAAAATGAGGTATTCCGTCTTGTTTATATTTAGGTCTAGTTTATTAAACATTAACCAAAAGTCTAAATAGTGAAGCCATTCAATTGCTTCCCTGTAAACAAAGCTTTCATTGCAATTTGAAAAAAAATACATTAGTGTCATCTGCATGTAATACCATTTCAGAGCAGGCTGGGGTGTTTACAGTATCACTCATACATACAAAGAGCAATATGGGGCCTAGAATGGATCCCTATGGAACTCCGTATTTAATAGTGCCTCGATCAGATTCGGTGCTCTTTATTGTGGTGTATTGCTCCCTGCAAATTAAACAGGTTTCCATCAGTGCATGTGCTGTACTTTGGACTCCATAGAACGGTAGCTTTATTAATAATATATAATGATGGACAGAATCAAAGGCTTTCCTGAAATCAAGAAATAAACCCAAAGTAAGCTTTCATTTGTTAATGTTGCCCAGAATTTTCTGTTTAATACAAAGTAAAGCAGTTTCAGTTGCCTTATTCTTTCTGAATCCAAACTGCTCTTTTACTATCAAGCTATGCAGATTGAGGAAATCAACAATTCTTTTGTTCATTATGTGTTCAGCAACCTTTGATAAGACTGAAAGCACTCTCATTGGTCTACAGCTGTACAAATCTTCAAAAGCACCACCTTTATGAATAGCTGTAACACGCGCAAGCTTCATTTGGTTTGAAAATATATCTCTTTGAAGTATGCAGTTGCATATATGCGTAAGGACTGGAGTTATCAGTGCAGCTACAGCTTTCATGGGGGAAACTTTCACATCATTGTAGGCTGATGCACAGTTGTCCTTCAGCATCATGATTATGTTGAGGACTTCTTTGGCGCAAGTTGAAGTGAGAAATACAGCTTGATGACATTGAACATTCATGTATTGTAACATGGTAATGTACCATGAATATCATTTGAGGCACCAACTTCTACAAAGTGCGTGTTGAAAAGGTCTGCTATGTTTTCGTCAGTTAAGCCGTGTGTAGGTAATGCACAGCGGTAATGTCGTCTTATGTAATGGCCTTAACACGCAGTTTTTCTTCAATCTCATTTACTTTGCTTAGCAACTGCTCCTCCTGGGTTTCAGTCCGTCAATGAAGCTCTAGGGTTAGAAAGCGACTACGCCACTCCAAATCATCTACGTCCTGCTTTAGTCGAGTTATATCACTACCTACATTGTTAGATTCCAGCCCTTCAACTCGCTTCATTAGTTGTTTTGTAGTTTTTCTTGAACAGTCAGGTGGTTCTGAAAGTCGTCAAACTTATCAGAGACCAACTGCATTTGCGACTCAACAGAATCAAATTTTTTGACAAAGGCAAAAGAGCATAAAGCTTCATTTCAGTCTGCAGTAATCTGAGTATCACGTCGGAATCATGCTGCGGATTTTCTGTGGGGCTTAATTGTGCCCTTGCGGTTGCCTCGACAAGAGTCACATTTCCGTGCTTTCTTTTTTGCTTCGCGCTTAGCATTGAAAGATTCTTCTGTTATTCCCGCACATGCACCGCAATGAATATTAAATTTGAACTTTGAGCATGTTGCAAAGATGCTATCACAGAGTGGAAGACGGAAAGCACAACAAGGAGCTTCAGTACGCTCAGATCATTTATAAAAAAAACCAATCCACTTAGCAGCAGCGATGACATAAAAGGAAAACAAAATCACATTGAGTGAGGCATAATTATGCACAAACCTGCACAAAGGCAGAGACGGTTACATGATGCTCGCAGTTACCCTCACCACTGCCAAGTGAGGTCCCAGTGGAAGTAATCTTTTATATCCCAAATTGAACCGTTGATGCTGTGCCGGATTTCCGGGTGACACCGACGACCTCGCCTTCCTAGTCCGTAGCTCAAGACTACCGTCCATCTTCAGGGCACGTGCGATGACCAGTGAGATGTATGGCTGCACAGTGGGTAATCTGCAAAAAGGCAGAGATGGTTATGTGATGCTCGCAGTTATCATCGCTACTTTGCAGTGGTGACGATAACTTGGGGTAGCTTTAAATAACATAACTGACAACTTGGCATAACTTGAGCACCTGAAGAACACAATAACCACTAAGCCATCGCGCCGGATTCATCATTTCAGTAAATATGCATGACAACTTCTGTGTGGTTGTCATAAAGAATTGTAACTAATACCTACGTTTCGTGCAGCACTCAACCTCTACACTAAACACCTACTGCGAATACTAACCTCTGTATGCATTGACTTTACATTAATTGGAACATAATATTTAGAAAACGTGTGCCCTTGGATTCTTTTGTTCGGAATAGCCCCAATAACATGCCAGTGGCGCTTGTACCCATTGGAGATAGAGCCCTAAAATTGAGAAATTCTAAGATGATCCAAGAGCAGCTCAAGGCCGCCACCTGGAAATCTCCGAAGTGCGCCCTTTCGGCCGTAGGGGCATTCTGTTCCGATCCTCGGATGTGCAGTGCTTTCGGAGTTGCTGCACTGCACATCCTTCCCTTCATTTCCTTGTTAAGACTTTTATTCCAGAGCAAATCCCATGTTCAAAACGTATCATCCGGGGCGTGGACCCATCAGCCTCTCCGCAGGAACTACATGACGACTTTCAGTGCGCCGGTGTTGGCGTGTTATCAGTTTACCGCTGTACCAGAGATGCTAATGGCTCACGTGCGCCGACAGAGTCTGTTATTGCAACGTTTTCAGGATATTCTTGCCCGTCTGAGCTTAAGGTTTGGCCCATAGTGTACCGAGTCGACCCGCTACATCCTGGTCCGTTGCAATGCAGGAATTGCTGGCGCTTTGGTCATAGCAGCAAAGCTTCCAAATCTGCGACGCGTTGCCGACTATGCGGGGAAAACCATTCCGCAGGCCTCTGCACATCTGAGGGTGCCATTTGCAGCTTCTGTGGCGGCGTTCATCCGGCTTATTATGCTCGCTATCCCAAACGTTCAGATGAGCTGAATGCTCTGGACGTCATTCAGCAGAAAAGAGGCTCTACAGCTGATGCTTATGCACAGTTAGACTGAAAGAGGCAGCCTTATGCGGGTCTTGCTAGGTCATCTGTGTCTAAGGCAGAGGCGTTGCTGACAGTATGTGGTGTCCCCTGTCGAGAAGGCTCTTGCAGGTGTTGTGGACCGTATGTTTACAAGTTTCAGTGAAGCGCTATTCCAGGTGATTTCAAGTCAGGTTGCTCATTCAACTGTTGGCCTTACCGTTCCATCAACTACTCAATTCCATAGCCTCTCTGGTGCCTCTCCCCTGGCTCCTATTACTACTGCGTCCTCGTCTGTGCCTGTACATGGTGCCGGGGATACCAACCTCTCTATCGTTTGCACTACGGTCGTTGGGATGGCAAATGCTTCGCAGATGCGTCGAGCTCCTTCCTCTCCGTCGACGTCTGCCCTGACAAGCAACAAAAGCAAGAAAGGTTCCCCAGCAATCCACATAAAACTTATGTGTTAAAGAGGCTGTCACAGCCTCTCTGGTTTTAAAGTAAACATGACGGGGTTAAAAGTGCTAAAGTGGAATTGCCGTTCAGTCGCGTCTTCTTTTCACAATATGCAGAACCTTGTCTCACAATTCAACCCAGACATATTTTACTGCAAAAATCTTGGATTACTCCTATTAGGTCATATTGTCTCATAATTTCCGGGTATTCCGAGCCGATCGCAACTGCGGCCGGGATGGTGGATTGTTACCGTTAATTTCTTCTGAATTTTTTCATCGGGCGCATGTGTCACACCAAATTCAAAGACCACACTGCGAATTGCTGGCTGTTGATATCGCAATTCTACAGTATGCTCCAATTTCCGTTCCTAACATTTGCTTTCCTTCAGGTGTCCACAGCACAGATAATTTAAATGTTATTTTGCGGTCTAACAATACAGTGATGATTGCTGGTGATTTCAATTCTCGTCACGTAATTTGGGGTTTTCGGACTGATGCATGTGGGCATCTTCTTTGGTCATGGATGCTGCAAGGAACATGCGTTGCTGTAACAGTCCAGGAGTTACTTTGATCCGTTCTGATTCTCGGTCTGTCATTGACTTATCATTGACAGTGAACGGGGTGCAGGTTTCTTTGTTGTCTGCAGTGGAGTGTGGTACTTCCAGTGACCACTTTCCGATAACTTTCACCATAGCAGCTTCTCCCCCCAGGGCGACTGCTTCTCCACAAAAATTCGTAAACCACACACATTTCAAAAAACTTGTGCAATCCACTTTCTCCTCCATTGCATCGTCTAATAACTTTGATCGCGCTAACCACGTTCTCTATTCCGTGTTAGGGGTCTCTGGGCGTTTCGTGTTCACGGTGCAATCTACGGTCAAAAACAAACAGCCTTCCCTGTGGTGGAATAATGAGTGTGAGAGAGCATATCTACTTGGAAAATCTGCCTGGAGAAGCCTCTCTCATAACCACTGCCCGCGGAGTTGGATAAATTACACATTTTTCGCGGCTTCATTTAAAAGAGCCATTGGTAAGGCGAAGGAGGAGTACAATGCTAATTTGAACAGTTTTCTATCAAGCCGAAATCACCGCAGAGCTTTCTACCGATCCAAGGAGCGCAACTATAATACGTCGTCCTCTCATGTTACACAGTCAGTGGTGTTACCACCTCAAGATGCAAAAAAACAATTTGACCAGATAGCACAAGGCCTTGCTCTGCGCTTTCAAGCGCGGTTGGTGGTTCCATTCGTCCTACCACCTCTGCGTGCAGACTTCATTGCGATTACACCCCCTCAATTATTTTCTATTGTTACTGGCCTCAAACCTGAAGCTTCTGGATGCGATGGAATCTCCATCTGTATGTTGATGTCTCTTGGGGAAGAATTTACCTTTGATGTACAGCATATTGTTACTGTGCCCCTAGAGACAGCTTGGCTCGCTCATGAATGGAAAATTGCGAAAATAAGTATACTTCTGCAAGATCCAAAGAAGGGTTTTTGCCGATTTTCCTCTTGTCTAATTTAGTTAAACTTATTGAACGCATTGCTCACAGTTGTCTTACAGATCACGTTCTTGGAATACAAGCCTTCAGTGCTTCTCAGATAGGGTTTCGTAGGGGGTGCTCAATTTGAACTGGACGTTTAGATTTGGAAAGCAGAATATGGTTGCAATGGAGAAGAAAGAGGTCGCGGCTTTAGTAACTTTGGATATCGCTTAAGCATATGACAGGCGCACAAGGCACGTGTGGTCCCAATTTATAAAAAAGCTGAAATGTTATCTCTCGCGAACGGTCGTCCGATCTCGATCACAAGCACGTGCTGTAAAATGCTGGAATATGTTTTAAGCTCATATATTCGACCACACTTAGAAGACAAAGAAGCGTTATCTGATTTCATCACGGTTCTCAGAAAGTCTTGTCAATTGTCACACAAATGTTATCGAGTGTGCATGAACTTGGGTATATATTAGACTAGAGCGGTCAATTAAGTTTTTTGTTTCTAAACTTTTCCAGATCGTTTGACCGGGTATCCCGTACTAGACTGCTGTTAAAACTGAAATATATTGGTCTTCCTCCAAGTATTGTTCACTGGATCAAAGCATATCTTACTGACAGGAAACAGTATGTCACCATTAGAAACTGTTCTCGGATGTTGAATGTTACTTCCGGTGTGCCCCAGGGAAGTGTCCTGGGCCGGTTCCTTTTTGATTTTCATCAATGATTTGCTAGATATTCCTACGCATGTGTTAGCCCGGTTACTCGGCGACGACTGTGTTGTGTTTAAAGAAGTTACTACATGCAATAAAGATAAGAAACGTTACAGGCCACTTTAGAAGCTGTTTCGGCCTGGTGTACAATGTGGCGTATGCAATTAAACATTGATAAAACAGTACTTTCAAGAGTAACAAGGAAGATACATCGTTTACCTTTACAGATAAGCTTCAGAACAACAATATTTCGGAGGTTGAGTCATATAAATATCTAGGGGTTACGCTCACAAATAAATTAAATTCGTCGAAACACATATCAGAAATCTCTGCTGCTGCGCTTCGCAAACTGCTACGCTTCGCAAGCTTTGGACTGCTCCTGCCAGTACTAAACTTCTTGCATATAACAACTGCGTAAGGGCTAAACTCGACTAGGCGGTGGTTGTATGGGACCCACATAATAAAAAAAGATATAGTACAACTTGAGCGTGTTAAAAGTAAAGCTGAGCGATTTATTTTTAGCAAATATACGCGATTTTAGTTTCGATACCTGCTCGCCACTATGTCTTGTTTTACCTGAGTGCCGCCTGCCGCCGACGCCATCATAGGCTGATAACGAAACACGTGAGATTTCTGGCAATGTCATCCGCCCGTTTTATTCCTGGCAAGAGTAGAAATGGTGCGTAGGGTTTCACCTCGTGTTAATCCTCGTTTGTGCTGTGCCATTAGCGCCTGCAACAACCAGCGGGAGCATGCGACCATGCTTCGACGGAGCGAACGATCAGCATCGGCGAGTGCCATACTCGCTGTTCACGCGTGTATTTTTTGTCGCCGGTTGCCTGTATGGCAAACGTTGCACAGTGTTGCATAAAACGAAAACGAGATGTGCTGAAACTCAAGATAGCATAAATCAATCGAATATCTCGTTTTCCGTGGAGCACAGTTTCCAACTAACGCTTGCGCTGCCTGCTTGGACGTGACGAGTGTGGCGATTTAGATGCAGAGCTTACGACAGAGTACTCCGTTCAAAAACTGAACATCCGGTAGGCAACAGCCGGCTCTGTGACCGAAGCGAATCCACGTCTGATCTTTGCAGTTTGTTTGTGGCGATACGCGCGATGAAATTGAAACTCGCTCCCTCCTGCCGCTCGCGTAGGGCTGTTCATGCTACGAGCGTTAAAAGCCAGTTCATTGAAAGCAACACGCATTCTTGCCTACTCTGCTCCCGCCAGAACTCACTGGCCCACAAACACCAGAAAATGTGTAATTACACGGACTGAAAGGTTTGAACGCTAATAGAACGCTTTTACCGCTTGCTGACAGGCCGAATAGCCGAACCTGTGTTGAGAATTCCAAAATCAGTCGGGTAGCGGCAATGCTCAAGTTGTTGCGTTTGTCTTATCGCTGGCACGGTCATGCATAGTGGATTTTCTTACAGTGCATTCGATGTGATTTCAGACCAATGATTCATTACAATGCATGGCAGAGTTTGCCGTCCCGCGCATGCCGTATGTTCGTTCTTCTTACGTTGCCCTGGCTGCATTTATGAATGTTCACTTTGCAGTTGTGTAACAGTTCGTGTCGCCGCTATCATTAATGCCATGTGGAAATGAAAGTAGTATTTTTGTACTAACAGGATGTTTATTTTCAGGTGGCGATGCCCACATGCTCCCGATATTCGTGAACATGTGGAGTATCGAAACGAAGTTGTGGCCACATTTTCGAAGTTCTTACAACGTGTACTGCCCAATTAAAACATCTTTGCCAAGACCATCCAAAAGCTCGATCTCTTAAAATAATGTACAGAGTACAGTTTGGCAAACCACGCGCTGTGCTTCGTTCCGCGCCCGATATTAAGCACGGGCAATGGGTTTGCTTCTGTCTGCATTTCATTCACAAAATGCGCTGGTGCCTAAGCTTGTTGTTGGCGCAAGTATTTTCTGTTCGCCAACTACGTCTACTACTAATGCAACTCGGGGCTGGCGGGAAAGCGGTTAAGAAACAGACATCGCAGACACACTGAGACCTTCGCATAACATGGTGCGCATACATACTTGTGGAATTTTTGTTTTCTTTTCTACTTCCGTCGACTATTGCTGCAACCGGCCATAAAACATTGATGTCTACAAGACGTTGGCTTTCCGTACAACATTGCGTATTTTGTTGTACAGACACAAACAAGCCCTCGACAGGTGGCTAACAGCCGAACGTTGCTCCGCGCGCCGGATTATCAGCCCAGGGGAGGATGACAACAGTGGCGTGTCGAGCAGCGCACGTGTTTGAGAGTATTTCTCCCTCTCCTGCCCGCTCTCGTGAAAGGTTGTATAGAAGGCATGATTTACCATCTAAGCTAATGCAGGAACATAACGTACACAATTTAGAAACATGAAGGACGTTTAGCTGCCTCACCTTCCTTAATGCCTGCAATAAAAATAAAAATGCAGTTGCCTACATGCCTCAAACCTCATTGTACAAGGAGGAACAGACACAGACTCTTTGACCCCAATTTTCTCCCGCACAAACACATTTAAAAATAGCTTCTTTCCCATAATTGTATCCGAATGGAATGCCTTACGCTCTCATATCTTTCTGTCTGGTAATTTTGCACCCGAACTGGGCGTCACCTCCTTACTTCACGAGTTTCTTATTTATCGTTTTTTTTTGTTTATTTTACGTTGCCTGCCTATTTCTTCACCTTTGATTGTTGTTTTCTGTTTATCTCTACCAATATTATCTGCATATGCTTGTAATTTCTTATGTAAAGCTGTTTGAATGTGCCCCTCCTGTTAGGACCACGCATGGTCTGCAGTATTTGAAATAAATAAATAAAAAGAACGGCGACAGCAAGTCCCGCATGATGACAGCTAACGCTTCTGTTTCTACTTGCGGGATTCGAGCTACTCGATGGTGATCGCTCCCATGCCTGCCGTCAAGGACCACGCGGAATGGAGCCAGGTGTAAGCTTGTTCCAATTAGCAAGCTTTACCCGCTCGGAGTGTGGGACCCGAAAGAGCGGAGGCCTGAAGCTTCAGCACAACAGGGATCTTTTCCGAAGTCTCCGACGCCGCTGCGAGAAGCGAGCGGCCATTATCCTCCCCAATGGCCGTGACAATGTCGGGGAACATAAGGGTCTCGTTTCAGGTGGCTCTTCGGCGTGCCGAGCACCACGGTGGGCTGGCCGTCATAATCCTCAACCATCGCAAGCATCTCTAAGGACAATGAACCGCTTTCGGCCCCTCCTCTCGACCTTGCGTTCTGGCCATGTGCGTTGGCGGTCATCTGATGAAGAACAGGTACCAGCAGCGCGTGGGAACCTTGAGCTGGCCAGAGGGCATCACCCCGACGGCGTCTGTCTCTCTCCCAGGCTCAACAAATGAAGGCGGGTTGTCGGAATGTGCGGTGATGTGAGTTGCGCGAACAAGTGAAAGTTTCAGGCCACTCACCCCGTAGAGGGTGTCCTCAACCTGGGGAATTAAGAGAAGAGGAACGCTATAAAACTCAACAGCGAGTCTAATAAAGAATCCTCCTTTATGATTTTTGTGCTTGTAAAAATGTAAATAAACCTACTGTACAGTCTCTTTCTTAACGGAGTCCGACAACTTTTTCGGAGCCGGGACCTGAACGGTGCTGAACGAGACAGCCTACTCAAGGGCAGCGCCATTTCAAGCAATGGGTTCTTCATTTCTGGCTGCACATTCAGCCAAAGGGAACAAGGGGACACTGTGTCGTTGTCGATTGTACGCCGCTGGTTGCCATGTACCACGCTGCCGCCACCCCTGTCACTGTTCGTCTCCTTTGTAGCGATTAGCCCAGAGGTGTCTCGCGTTGACTTTGTCCACACCTTGCAGTCGCTCGTCCGCGAAGAGGAGCACGCACCCCTGCTGCCCTTGAACAGTAAAGAATGGATGCCGCCGCGACACGGAACTGTTAGGTGCCGTGATGTCGCATCCGTGTTGTCTTGTCTGCCTGCAGTTCTCGCGAGATGCCGTCGCCGTACTGATAACATCATGAGGAGGTGTTCGATCTTAACAGCGGCGAAATGGAGCCCGACACGCTTCTGAAGCTCGTATTCGTTGCACCTGGTCCACGCATGGGAGTAGATATAACCATGATGCTGCAGCATATGCGCCACTCTGTTGTTTTGTTCGAAATTATCTGCTATGCCATGCAGGAAACGTTAACGACGTGGTCGAGCTTCCGGGTCAGATTCATGAATTTAACAAAGCGAAATGGTCACGCGCATCGCCTTACCATCTTAGTTACTGATGTCCTTGGTATTTATTGCGGCTTATCGTACCTGCTTTCCTTCAATTGCTGCGAATTTGGATATTTGGGACTGCATCATCACATGATAATTTTTAAATTTAGATCCAGCTTTACATGCAATTAAAAATCGAAAGATTCTGAACTTTCTTTGAAAGATTTGAAATGGGCATCTTGCAGGGCGCTCTAGAACTTTCACAATGAACATTTTTGCGCAAAAGTGGAGCATAAAAATGACTGATGGTAACATTGTGCTCAACAGGCAGGGAAGGCAAATCTCCGTGCCAACTACACACGGGCGCAACTTGTGCAGTCGCGAGTAAAAATGATTAGCACGAGTAACGTGCCACAGGAGGGGCAGATAACAACGCTTGGCACTCTGGTTACGAACACGCCGATAAAAAAAGTGCCAGGTGTGTTTGCAAAGCACGGCGCCCCACCAACCGCACTAGGCGATTTTCGCGACCCAGTGGGGTCATTGTGCTGATCTCAGTTTTTGCTTGCGACTGTGCGTTGCACGTGTCCACCAAGCCTTAGAACAATAAGACGCAAATATATGGTGGTTTGGGCGAAATGGGCCGAGGCAGAGCTTGTTAAAGACTCTTTATTCATCTCACAAACTGAAAACAGCCCAATGCGGACGAATATTCAGTCTGAGAAAAATAAATGTGGGAGGCATACCGTAGTCGTCGGCCGTGCGACGAATTTTGGGTGAGGGTAGTGGCCAGGGGTAAGCAAAGGGGGCTACTGGGTGGTTCGTGGAGAGAGAAAGACGTCTTCCCGCGAAATCAACGTATTTAGCGCCTCACCTATTATCCTTAGGGCTGGCTGTGCCAAGGACCAGCGCGGTTCTCTGTTGCGGGAGCGGGCATTCAGAAGCGGGAGCAACAGCGGGTGTGCCCTCCCACCCACGACGGTGTGGCGTTGGCGTTCAGCAGAGATCCCAAGGCCACGAGATGGAATGTGGCATGCGTCTTCCGCATTTCAATGGAGGCGATATGAAAAAAAACGCCCGTGCACTGAGTGCAATGGCCGCGTACGTTGGATAGGGCCTTCGTTTTCGGTTAATACCCGATTTTACCAGATTGTCGCTCCCAGAACACATTTATTAAAAATCCGGTCAAACTCGATTTCTCCCTGAAAATTAGTTTTCTAGAAGATGTTCGTTTTGCAGTTCACCAAGCTGAGAGCAATGTAAGAGACATTTATGGCTATCGATAGATCACACTTCAGAGGGCTACCTTTGGTCGAATCAACTTAAACCGCTTTTAACGCTAGTTTTCATAAGGCGAATTAAGTTAATAATTTCGAAAAGAGCGATTTCGAACCGAGAGGCCAAAACATGGCTACCGACCAGACGTGTTATCGGAGTCACTGTATTAAGCGCTACCCCCGCTAATGACACGCCGCTCCAAGGACCCTGCGCGTTTAAAATCTTTATTGTGCTGTTGAAAATTTGCACACTGTATAATGTGTAGTCAGGCCGGTCTTGCTCAGACGCGGCAGTGCTCCGAAGGAGATTGTTAACGCACACAAAGAAATATTTGTAAGAGATTAGGAAATATATCGTAATTGGCAAACACTTTTTTGTGATACCCGCAATTTCAAAGTTGTTTATGAGAGGAGAAAAAAACACGACATATGATGTGCAGCAGGGAAACGATCAGCTGTAGTAACTCGTGATGTAAAAAGAATTACGCGAAAAAAATTCGCACAATGGCAAATGTTTCCTGAATAATTCCAATTTGCACCCGGTTCGAGCTCGGAATAATATAGCCAGATTTCCCCCCCCCCCCCTCAGCTTCGCAAAATATCAAACCCGAAAATAAAGGGCGCTGACGTTAAAGAACTGCGGCTGGTCTATATTAGTCTGAAGCGTATCAGATGCTAAAAATGCGGTACGCTTGTACCCAACAAAGATAAACTCATTTCGCTGTGTAACAGGGAGAGCAGGCAAATTTTAATATGCTAGCCTTGACAAGGTCAATGCCTGGAAGGCTGCACTGGGCGAAAATCACCGCAGTGCGTGGTCGTATCTTAGTGCAAGTTTGTTGAACCGTGCTATATATGCGCTTTTATTAAAATGCTGGAAAATAAGTGGTGGTTGAGCCTTCGGTCTGATTAGCTTCCTAATATAAGTGACCATAATTACCTGCTGCTGTTTAAAAGGGAGCCTCTTTTTCACAGTGCGTGAGCGTGGGTACGGATTCTAAATATTTTCTCTCTGACGCAGGGCTATGTTTCACTACTTTGTCCCCTTCCATGTCTCTACGTTTCTTCAGCACAGATAACGTACCATGTGCTGCGCCCTTGAAGTTAGGCCTCTGCAACGAAAGAAGAGAAGTAAACATTTGCCCTGGCACTGCTACGCCAGCGAGTCGCCAAAAATACAATATATCGAGGTATAAAAATTTGCAACTTTTTCTGCTTTCCTGTGTGAGTAAGAGGTGGTGGTGGAGGTGGTGGTAAACCCTTATTCGATAGACTGGGTGGAGCGTTTCACCGCTCTCTTGCCTGAGTGGTAGTCATCATTCAGGGACACCATTGGTGGTAGCCGCTGCCCGCGCTCTTTGAACCAGAGCCATCTGGGACTCCAGGTCCAAGCGGCTGGACAAGGTCGCCTCCCAGCTCTCTCTCGCTGGCTGATTTATTCTCTTTATTTCCGGATTTTTTTGGCAGGTCCATATCATAAGTCTCTCTTGCAAAGAAGAAAGTGTTCTTGCTAGTATCTGTTCATTAGGTGTCTTGGTGCTGTCTGCGATTTCTTTTCGTCTCCCACACATAGACAAACGCATACCATGTGAGTGAGAGGAAAATAAATTGCAGACAGCACAGGGACGCTTAATGAGATCACACTAGCAAGCACAATTTCTTCTTTTCAAGAGAGACTTAAGCGTGTGCCACACACGCGCGCACGCACGAACGAGCACACGCACGCGCAGACACACACACACACACACACACACACACACACACACACACACACACACACACACACACACACACACACACACACACACACACACACACACACACACACACACACACACACACACACACACACACACACACACACACACACACACACACACACACACACACACACACACACACACACACACACACACACACACACACACACACACACACACACACACACACACACACACACACACACACACACACACACACACACACACACACACACACACACACACACACACACACACACCGAATGTTCATTCAAGCACTCGTTGCTCAGGCCGTATTCAGTAAGTGTGCGCACTCGAACCATGCCAAGAATAGAACGATATACCTGGCATAAATATGCCCTCGTACTTTTCTTTTGCACAGAGCCGTTCTCAAATCTGGACAGAGACGCCAGCCCTAAACCCATTCCCAGCTCACCACTTGGCAGAGCTGGCACCGGGCGTTGATGTTCACTGAGGTCGAGCCTCGTTGACTACTAACACGAAAACATGGGCATGGCGACGACGAGGACGCATTCAACATCTGTTGTTTCATCTTGTTTTTTTTTAAGCGATGTTGCCTCAGGGCATACAAACTATGAAGTGAGCGATGGGAAAGTTGCTTAAATAAACGAAAAAAGTGGGCTCATTTGATGAAATCAAGAAGTGAACGTTGATATGAACCATGTGTCCAGGAACTATAACAATCAGGATTTTGAGTGCCACTGCCGCCAGGTGCCGAACTCTCGTCGGCTTCAGCGCCGGGCAGTCCCAAAGCAGGTGTTGGATATCCGCATAACAGTCTCTGTTGATGCAGACTTGACACCCTGGGCGGGGATATAAATATTTGAAAAGCAGCCACTCGCGTGTCACCCTCGCGACCCCTATCCTCCGAAGCGCAACCTCCGAAGCGTGCCGCGAGACGATGGATGTCTTGGCAGATTTCTGGGGTGCGTCTGACTCGTCGTAGCAGGCGTGTGACGTGAAGGGTGCCGGTGCGAATGACAATGCGGGCTGTGGGTAGCATGGGAACGGCGGCCACAGAGGAAAGGGCCTCTTGAACCGCAAGCATCTCCGCACAGAAGGAGGAAGGAGGTTCTGAGAGGCGAAACCTTGACGTTTTGTTCAGAGCAGGCCTGCAAGGACAGTAAACTGCCGTTGTTGTTTCGCAGGCCTGGATGCTTGCGTCAACGTACATAACGATGGAGCCATGCGGCAAATAGGCGTCTTGCTCTGTAATTCGGTCGCGAAACGACGATGCCGCGCGGGTAGACGACGGCCGACGTAGATCAGTTGGCTTGTCGCTTAGCTGCAAAAAACGCCAAGGAGGATGAACTGGCGGGGGCGGCTGTAGAATGGAGTGCGATGAAGCAATGCCCTGAGTGCACACGTTGTGTGTGTAAGGCTTGACTTTAGGCGGCGAGCATCGCGTCGTTGCAGCACCAGTTCATCTAGTGTATTTAGCTGCGCATGTTCTTGGAGCACCACGTTCGCGGTTATGCAGGGAAGGCAAGTAATGACCCTCATTGCCTCTCGATTAACACCTTCTAGACGGTCCCTTTGAGCCCTTGTCCATTGCTGGAATTGGGCTTGGTAAACGAGGCGCGGTTGCACAACCTCCCGCACCAACTGTCGTGCGACATGAGCGCACGCTCCGCCTGTTTTAGGAGCAATGCGTCTAATCAGACCCAACGCCTGAATTGCTTGCTTTTTAGCCCGAGAAAGCCAAGCAGCACCTGTTCCTGATTAGTGTATTGTCAAGCCCGAGATGTTTACTGCCGAACTTTCTTGAATTGAAGCTCCGGATAGATGGAGGCGAATTGGTGTTGCAGCCAGTTTACGGCGCCCCCAGTGGTTGGCAACTGACACGAACATGGTTTTGCTCACTGAAAGCTGCAGACAAATTGAAGAAGCAAAAGTCGACGTAATATCTATTGCTGATTGTAGGCCTCCTGCTTGAGTCATCAGGTCATTGTGAGTGCTCCACAGCGTTATATCATCAGCATACAACAAGAACTGAATCTCAGAGACATCATGTAAGCGACAAGCAAGGGGGATGAAAGCAATATTAAATATTGTTTGCGATAACACCGATCCCTGGGGAACTCCGCGAAGAGGCAAAAATAGTCCGACGGCTTCACCACCGAGGCGTATGGCAAAGTGTCCGCCTTCAAGGAAGGATTTAACAAAATTGCGCACCCTAACGGGGAATTTCAGCATGTCAAGCGATTCCAGGATGACAGCATGAGTGATATTATCATACGCTATTTCAACGTCCATGGCCAGTACAGTACGTATATTGTGGCTGCGAGTTAGGGTCAGAACTCCTGACGCCAGGAAAGCCAGTCCATCTTGTGTACCTATGGACGTACGAAAGCCAATTTGGGCGGGATGGTAGAAACTATGGTGCCTAAGCCACCACGCCAGTCATGTGGCAAGCATTTTTTTCGGTAAGTTTGCATAATTTTGGCGTAAGCGATATAGGCCGGAAATTTCCGAGGTCTGTCGGCGGCTTCCCCTTCCTTGGTATGGGGATCACAATAGCAGATTTCCAGGTTTCTGGTACGACGCCTTCTATTCAAACTTTGTTAATGGTGGCGAGGAGTTGGGGCAGTAAAGCGGAAGTTAA